>NC_040903.2:105725490-106066740 GCF_004126475.2 Phyllostomus discolor | reverse complement strand
AGAGGGAAGCGATTGATAGTTCTCTTCCTCTCTTTCTCCCTCCCTTCCCCTCTTTCTTAAAATAAAGAAATAAAATCTTTTAAAAAAGAAAAAGAAAAACAGTTCAAAATCTATTGGGGAGGAGAAGAAAGATGAGGAGGAGAGGAAAGAGGGGCAGGGAGGCAATGAATGGAGGCTCCAATGTATCTGTTAGATCTAGTAGTTTTCTTTAGTATCTTCACTAATGACTGGGAACACAGTGTGCACATTTTGTTAATAATATTGTTGGTTGGTACCAAATTAAGAGTTGCTGCAGACATCTTTGAGAACAGATGTATCTAAAGAGGTTAGAAATGTGAACAGAAATGATCACAATGAGGTTTGATTTAGGAAAAAATGCAAATGAAGGCAGCTGGGAAAAAAATCATCCAAAATGCACAATAATCAGTGGGTTGGAAAACCTAGAAAGCAGTAACGTCACAGTGTCTGGCAGGAGAGCAATGGAAAAGAATAAGCAGTGACAACTGCTACCACAGACCAAATGGTTGGTGGCAGGTACAGGAAGAAATAGCTTGTCAAGGAATTGCTCTGCAACACAGGCTCCTTCAATCTTATAAACATATTTGGAGGTAATGTGAGAAAATAAAACAAAAATAAGAGCAGGTATTTGGGCCTTAGTTTCTTCAGTTGTTAGAAAAGTGATGAGACTTGGCTTCTGCGGAACCCCATCTCCAACCTCTGTGCTTCTATGAAAGGAAGAGATTGGCAGGGGAGAGCGCAGGGTGAAAGGGATGTCCTGTCGGACTGCTTCTGAAGATCTTTATGAAAAGGCAGAATGAAACATTCAGCTTGAAAATGTTTCAGAATAGCTTCCAAATTAACAGGACTACAGGAGAATTCATCTTAAACAAGTGGACCTTTCTTTCAGTATAGATGTGGAGCCATATTAACAAACAAAATCTGGGAGCTATTTGTTTACAAAAATACCCTCTACTTTATCAAGTATTTCTTTACATAAAAGCTCTCTGTGTGCTTTTAAATTATATATATTTTTTGTTTACTAAAATGTAATCATCTTGAAATGCTAAGGGAATACAAATGTTGTACAAAGAGGTAACAGCTGCAAAGTTTCTGCCATGTTTGTGGAGGGGAACACGAGAGACAGACCGGCCCTACGGGTTGGTGTGTCTGAGTATAGAACTGCTTGCTTTTCCCAGGCCACCTCAGGCTATCACCTTTTCATTCCTTTGAGGTGATTTCACTCCTCTCACCTGCTTTCACTGACCTACATCCACAACAAAGAAGGAAGTGAGGCATTTTAGGAGGTTGGGGCCATGTCAGTCTCTATCTTAAAAGGTATATTTTTATTGGCAGGAAGTGTAGTTAATCCTGCCAGGTAAACATAGAAAGAAAATGCCAAAATACTGTGTGCCTCCTGCAGCAGCCTCAAGAGAGCTTCTCTCTCTCCCTCTCTCTCCCTCTCTTTCTGACATACAACCTCCCACCTCCACCCAGTCATCTGTTAGGGTCTCCACCAATACTGCCAATCTGGAGTTAGAGAGCAGTATGTATAACAAGAATGCTTTAATGAATCCATAAATCACCATTATCATGAGCAGAGAAGTTGCTCAAAGATGGCCAAGCTATTTGTTTTTTCCACTTGACTTCCAAATGTGCCAGGAGGGCAAAATGCTGTGGAAGGAGACATTGTGAAGCTTGGCATGCAAGCTATCTTCCAAAACCACACCAAGAAGGCTTCTCAGGGCTTCAAGGTCAGGGCTACTTTTAGTGCTGCTTGTTTACACAGGAGGAGGAAACCAACAACATCCACCCATTCTGGAAAGAGGAAGGCAAACCTGCTTATGCCAAAGAAAGGCTGTACCTCTGAAGCTTAGGTTTGTGGTTGGGGAAGGTGACAGATACTGAAACAGGATGCCTGCAGTGAGCGATGGAGCCTGTGCAGACCTCCAGTAAGGTTATGGATTCTGGAGCCTGCAGTAGTGTATTTTGTTCTAGTAGTAGTAGTAGTAGTAGTGGCATTTTGTTCTCTTAACCAATGGCTATTGCATGCTGCTGCTAATGCCCCAGCCATCCTCGACAGCATTGCCTCATGGCCAAGTCTCCCTCCTTGATGTGCACGCCTACAGAGACCCAGAGGTGGGGGCTGCTCTATGAGCCCGAATCTGGCACAAAAATCTCTGGCCTCTCATGACTATTCTGAGGCTTCCTTGTGCCATCGGAATATATTAGGCCACATCACTCCTCTGACTAAAATCTTGCAGTGCCTCTCTATGGCTTTTAAAACAATATGAAACTCTTTGCTATGCCTGACAGTCCTGCACTGGTGTGGCCCCTGTTCCCCTTTCTGGCCTCTTTCTTCTCTGATCATCTCCCACACTCAAGTGGACCAGCCATACTGGCCATTCTTCTCTTCCTTGAACTCACCATCCTTGTTCTCACTTTGCTCTGGCTCCTCCTTCTGTCTGGAATGTTCTTCCCCGACCTATTCTCTCCCTCTGGTCTCAGTGCTAATGTTACCTGTTCAGCGAGGTCTTCCCTGACTGTCCTCTCTAAAGAAGCTGCCTCTCTCTTACCCTTCATCACATCACTGTGTTTAAATTCTTCACGTTCTTTTGCTTATTTATTTGCTCTCTCTCCTCCTGCAATGTACAAGTACACATTATGAGGACAGGGAGCATGTCTGTCTCATTCTCCAGTGCAGGAAGCAATGTTTAGCATGTGTGTATTTGCCAAATGAAAAAATAAATGCACACTTTCATGCTGGGACAGGCGTTAGAGCATCAGTGAAAGGGTGACCTCTGAGTCAAGCTGCCTGCACTTGAATCCCCCTTCTGTCACTTAAATCTGAATGTCCTTGGTCAGGTTATATAGTAGCCTCTTTCAATTTTACTGATATTGCCTATCATATGAGGACAATAACAGTATCTACTTTGTAGAGTATTGTCAGATAGCTAACGTGTTTAGTGAAATGCTGGTAGGTGGTTAGCACTCAAAAATTGTTATTGTTTTTGTTGTTATATACCTGCCAAAGTTCATGGCCCATGACCACGTGATCTACATGACATATTCACAGATCACACTATAACTTCCACTTTCTGCCTGATTTGCAAAGAGCTTGGAAATAGTAACTCCTACCCTCACAACAAGAAAAAAAATGCCAAATAAACCGAAAATCAACAAGTCTATTAAGTCCATCAGAGAAGTGAGGTCACAGGCAAACTGCAGCCCCCAAATCTAGAAGGACAAATAGCCAGCAACAGAGAATCACAGCCTACTATAAGCAGAGGCCTGGGAGCAAAAGCCGGAATGGGTAGGAATTCTTTAAACTTTAACTGATGAATTATTTTAGTTGATGAATTATTGTGGACAAGCTTGAGAATTAGAAACTCCTAAAGTGCCTGGTCCTAGAGGGCTCTGCACATTCATGAATTTTACCTCCAGAAGCCCCACCAAGTTCTCACCATGATAGCTAAGGAAAATCCCCTTGCTCTTCTGGCAGGAAAAGGAAACATAACCATTTTGAAACTCAAGCTCTGTGGAGAGCTCTCTCTTTTCTTTAGCAATATCTGTCCTCAAGAGAAACTATCCTATCAGGGCCTATCAACTGAGTTTTACCAAAGCCTCACTGCCTGTGGGAAGGGAAATACCCAACTCAGGCTCACCACCAAGGCCAAAACCTAACTGTGGGACTATAGAGTCCTCCACATCAATAGGGCTCCTGCATAATAACGGGATTTTCAATGGAGAGAACTGAAGGCCTTAATCCCTATTTAAGAAGAAGTCTCTAGAAAAACCCAAAGACAACAGCAGAGAGACATCTCTTCAGACTAAAAGTAGAGCTGAAAATCTTTCCCCACTACTGCCCTCCGCCCAGCACATACCTCCTCACAAAATAAAGATGAAAAGGGAATTTCAAATGTTTCAGTCCTAATTTTTAGAAGATTGTTTTTGATGATCGAGATCTTGTTTGCAGCATCTAGCAAAAGCCCTGATGATGATCCTCAGAGCTAACCTTGCCATTTTCCCATTGTGGCCAAAGGCATGACCATTCTGATGAAAGAAAGCAGAAGAGAACCCTTGAAACTATCTTTAAAAACCCAGGGGGACATCAAAGGGAAATTAAATCAATGGCTCTACATTGAGTCAGAGATATATAGGTCATACCTTAGACTGGCAGATCACAGCACATTTTTCCGTTCCCAGGTGGTTTTCTTCCTGAAGTTAAGTGATCTGGATCGACTGCACTCTTCCCCTCTGACAGTTACACATTACATGGGAGTTGACCCTATGCTGATCTTACATTCTAAATGACGTTGTTTTAAAACCCCAGGCCCACGGAACACTGACATTTCCACTGGGAAACTGTGGGAATTCTAATATCCCAGTAGACAGAAGGCTCCATGAAGGCAAGGGTGGTGGCTGTATTTGCTAATCATTAAACCCACTGTGTTTAGCTCAGTGCCTGCTACATAATAGGGCTCAATAAATATTTGTGGCCCTGGAAGATGTAGGCATAGTTCAAATTTGATTATTTCTAAAAATGCTTTAAAAATATTAATTCATTTAACAAATAATCATTGAGGGCTTTCCATATCAGAAACACTAAAATACAGAAATGAATGAGGCGGTGTGCCAATTCTAACATAGAAGGGGGGAATGATATTCACTGACTGCCTCTGGGTGCTTCACAATCTGTGTACTTTTTGTTTCTTATTTCATCCCCTCAACGACTCTGTGAGGTAAGTAGTATTATCCCAACCCTTTGCTTATAAAGGAACAGAGGCTTGCACAAAGGCCCAGAGTTAGCAAATGGCAGAGCCAAGAATTTATTCCAGGACCCGGGTCTACAATGTACTTTCTCCCCAAAGTAAATTTAAAATCACCATGTGATGTTCTATTATGGGATGTTTTGTTAAGGAAACTTATATTCTCAAAAATTGAGTTATTAACAAAGTATCACTGGGAAAAAAGGTTTATGCTCTCAATTTCAAGTTATTGATGTTGGGAAAAATTCCAATAGAGGTGCTTTATAACCATACAAATGTATAATTGGAGGCTAAAAATAATAAATTGCTTGAATGAAATAAATGAAAGTTACTGAATTAAGTCCTAAGTAGCATATAAGACCTAAGTCAATGAGTTTCTAAATTATCATTATCATAACTTCTTGTCATGATGAACAGAGTGTTTAACACTGAGCCAAGATGGCTGAAGTCAAAATGAAGTGTGGTGTAGGTCACGATGCCAGTGGCAAACAAAGCATGCAACCAGGAGGCTCCAGTGACTCCTCTGCCCACAAACAGCTTTTCCCCTAGGCCCCTGATTCTAATTCCCAAATGTGGTTGAATTATAACCAGTAGGTATACAGAATCTGGATTGTGTTCCCGTGGTGATCCGTTGTGTTAGATCATATCTGCTTTCAAACTGCAGGAGGGAAGCCTGGAAAAGGGATTTGTATTCTTAGATACAAGGGCAGCTTAGAGAAATGCTTAGGGTCAGGCTGTCTTGTAGGGATATGAGGCCCAGTGTAGAGGTGGTCACGTGACTCCCATGTCTGTTGTCCCAAATCACAGGGACAACAGAGGGGATCCTGGGTCACTTGTTTCCTTTGGCCCTAAAGCACTTTTGGGAATTGCCATTTCTTCCCAATGGGTGAAAAATCACAGGGTCTGGAATCATCTGCACTCATATATGGGCAAAAACTTTGAAAACAAGTTGTTCCCACTCTGCCTGAAAAAACAGAGATCCATGATCAACCCAAAATTCCAGCAGCTCAGAAAGTAACCAAGATGGTGGGACATGTATAGGACTATAGTAGTCCTGAAGACACAGCCCAACCCAGTGCAGTGGTGATCCTGTCTTACATTTTTATATATAGCTCCTTGCAATTTTTAATGGTTTCATAACAACTCTGGGAGTGAACTCACATCTGTACTTTTACAAATAAAAAAAACTGAAGATGAGTAAGCGATTCACAGCTAGCAACCATCAGATCAAATCCTGAGTCTTCCAACTCCATATTGAATAGACCTTCCACTGCAAACTTAGAGGGTGGCTTCAGGAACATGTTTTGTAGAAATAATGGCTTTGTATCAGACCGACATTTGCCTATCCTAGAAGGTTCATTTTTTTAGTCATATAATTTGAGTACATTCTTTAACTTCATTAAGCCTTAGTTCCCTCATCCATGAAATGGGAAGACACGTAACACCTAACCCATGGGGTCAGTGCAAGGATCAAATGCAATAGCATACAGCATACTCAGCATACCGAACTGGGCTCTCATTACAGCTAGACAGGCGGGTTCCAGGGCACATTTGGGGCATGAATTCTGGAGGGAGGAATCTCCTTTCCTCTGGAGTTCAGCATGTCTTGAGCCACAAAGTACCCAGGTGACATTTGATAGTATGTAAAACTGCAAGGAGATAAAACTTGGGACAGGCAGGGAGTGCTTGGGGCCTGAACACTGAGCCTAGAATGTATGTGGAGGAATGTCCACTCCATCCCCACCTGGAAAGCCATGGAGTTGGCGACAGCCAGAAATATCCTCAGAGGCAGCTTGGCCTTATAGGACCTGTGGCTCCACAAGCGATGGGCACCAGCTGTCACACCCAGAGCAGTCAGGAGGAAGCAGAAGTAGGCTGCAAGACACAAGCAAGGAGAATGTCAGCAGATGTCATCAAGCTTTTAAACACCCCATGCCTTTTTCCTCCTGAATAGGGACCCATGTGAAATGGTATCAGGGGAAGAATCTGCAATGTGAAGAATCAGTAATTTGGGGAAAATGCAGACTTTTTATTGATTTGTAGATTTCTAGTACCAGACAGAAGTGGAGAGAACTTTCCCAAGAAACTTTGACTTTTGAACATCATTTTTTCTATACCAAACAAATCTTTTATTTGCTAAGATTTCTTGCCAGTCTCGATGCAAAAATCACAACTATATTAGTGTGCATTTATAATTCAGTCTTACAAGTCCACTCTCGTTGGAGCTGAGATTGATCTCTGTGTTGCCTCTTAATTGGCACCCATGTCAAGATGAGTTATATGAAGAGCATATTTCCAAATCTAATATGCCCATTAGATGGTTCCATGTTATCATGGCTCCACAGATCTTGGTTTGGAGGAAATAGGGCCAGATCAAAAAGCAAAGAAGTCTGGCCCAGGACCAGTAAGAGAAAACTGACATCAGGGACAACTGAGATTTGTCTTCTAGAGATCCTCACTTAATTCATCACTATGATGAGGGCTGGCAAAGATGGCCAGATGAGGAATTTTTTAAAAGCCAACCTACAGTGGAGCTTATTATTATCTCTGACCTGTGTTATTGGATAATTTTACTCATTTTACAGTTGAGGAACTGGATCTCTGAGAGTTGAATCCTGCATATAAACTCAAGTTAGCCTGGTTCTAAAGTCTCTGCCAGAGACCCATGACACCTACAGGTGATAGTGGTGGTTTGCTTTGTGTATGGAGACTTGGAAGAAGTTCTAAGTGTATGGTAGAAAGTGGACACAGAGGGACCTAAAAATTCATGATTCCTGAGGTTATTACAACTACCATAGTGATTTTCAAGCAATATGCCCATGTAATGCTAAATGTCTTCCTAGAATTATCTTATTAATACACATCAAAAAATCCCACTGGGTTTGTATTATTATTAGCCCCATTCTACAGATTAGAAATCAGAGGCTTAAAGAAGTGAACAAATTTCTCAATGTCACAAAGCTAGGGGGTGTCTTTGCTGAGAGTCAAACCCAACTCTGTCTGAACCAAAATCTGAGTTCCTGCCCTCTACACACCCTTTTGCTTTTGGGAGATATCAGGTACATTTTATCTTTACTTCTCTACACCTGATTTTCATCCTAAGTATTGGATTCCAATCTAAATTTAAAAGTGAGATGCTTCCTTACTTGGGGGTAGAGCCCTAAACCAGGCTATAAGTAGGTAGAATGAGGCAGTTTTATTCTACATCATTGCTTCTAGCACTTAGCACATTCAGGGCCCTCCATAAAGAACTGCCAAAGAACAAGTGATGAGCTGTGAGTATATCCTGAGCAACTGTAAATGGTCCCAGATCAGTATCAGTCCCCTATAGGGAGCCCACTGTAGTACTTCCTTGGAAGAATTACGAGGGTAACTTCAGTCTCTGTACACCTCTTTAAAGGGAGCACAATAATACTTCATCCAAAAGCCATGTCTGACTGATCTTGATCTCAATCCAAGATCAAGATCTAAGAATCTCATGTGTCTAAACATACTAATATGGCACTAAGATAAGTCTCTGAATACATGTGGTTTTCATAAACCTGACAAATCATTCCTTATTGAAAGGTTAAAAACAAAAATCAACAATGTGCTTATAAGTCACAGAAGGTGGTAGTAAAGAGAAAGCTCTGGCCTGCTTTGTTAATATACTTTAACCTTGGCCTAAACCCATGAACTGCACAGCTACTTTCCATGTCATCCTTGGCCTCCATGTCTGTCACTAATTTTTTCTCAACTGTCAAGTCATTACTGAACAAGTGAAATCAATACAGGCAAAATACAGTGTAACCCTATTTTGCCAGTGGGCTAAGACACTGGACCTTTGGTGCAATGAAATGAATACTAAGACTCCAGGAAAAACATTGGCCAAAAAAAAATTCCTCCAATCTGTGGTTTCCAGGCAGGGCCTTACTGCAGATGATAGCACTGCCTTTCCCTTTTTGGAATCTTGACTATTTCAGGGACCACTTACATGGCTGGTCTGTCCATGCCTTCGGGGAGGACTTGGACAATGGGCTTGAGTCAGAGCCTGCACTGAGCAGTAGTTTTCCATGGTCTTTCTTCTGGCCTGGCTTAGTATCCCATCCTCCTGGCATTGGGACTAAAAGCCTGACCCAACCCTTCTTTCTCTTCTGGCTGAAAAACTAAAGGTCACATTCAGAGGCACTATTGCAAGTCAGGAACAAGGCCAGGAAAGGGAGACACAGAGATGACGGAGATATCAGGAAGAGCATCAGAGAGAGAGCTGCCTGTATGGAGCTACTGTCTGCAGGCCCTGGAGCTCTAGTTCTTCTTTGATCCTGTGAGACTCCCCAGTAGTTCCCTAGTTTATATGAAATAACAAATTCTCTTTTCTTGTATTCTTTTGTATTCTTGTATTTTCTTGTTTCTTTTCATTGGCACTGGATTTCTGATATTAAAATTCTGCAGAACTTTTAAGGAAGAAAGCAACCTTCTGGTCATAGCCAAAATAAGGATAAACTGCAAAAACCTTGGTTTGGGTATGAGAATTTATCAGCTGTTCCATTAACAGGACTCAGTTTTCCAACTTTGCTAAGGCTAATTTGAGAGGTTCCTAACTTCCCTTCTATGATCTTTGTAGAGATTAACATCCAAACTAGTTTTTGATAGATGCTAGGCAACTGGCTCTGAAGTAGTAAAGTATTCAGACACAGAACTGATAACTTTGAAAAAGAAAAAGGAGCAATTCGTAGTGTTAATAGCTCACAGAGAATGGTGATAGATCAATAGAAATCAAGATTCACAAAATTACAGAACAGTGGGCAAGTACAGATGGTCCCTGACTGGTGATGGTTTGATTTAACAATTTTTAGACTTTATGATGATGCAAAAGCGATATGCACTCAGTAGAACTGTACTTTAAATTTTGATCTTTTCCTGGATTAGTGATAGGTGGTACAATACTCCCTCATGATGCTGGGCAGAGGCAGTGAGCCACAGCTCCCAGTCAGGCACACGATCACAGATCACAAGGATAAACAATCAACACAGTACACTGTGTTGCCAGTAGCTTTTGGATTTTTATTTTTGTTTTTGTACCCCATCAACTCTACACAAGATTCATCTGTGTCTTCTGCTTCTGGTGAGAATAGAAAGGCAATTACTATTGAGGTGAAACTCAAGATATTTGCCCAACTGTAGGCTAATGTAAGTGCTTTGAACACATTTAAGACGGGCTAGGCTAAGTTATGATGTTCAGTAGGTTAGGTGTCTTAAATGCATTTTTGATGTAACAATATTTTCAACTTATGAAGGATTTATTGGGTCATAACCCCATCTTAAGTCAATGAGCATCTGCATATGGGTCGTAATGCAAATGAGTCACCGATTATGGTTAGCTCAAGCCAAAAAGAAATGGATTATAAAGATATTGAATAACCTACAAAACCCATGGGAAGGTTTCAGGACAGTTTTGGTACAGCCACCAAGATGGCCCCAAAGCACACCACTTCCTGGTAGTCATAGTCTTATGTAATCTCCTCCCCTTGAGTAACTTCCTTCTAACCAAAAGAATATAGCCATGTTGACTTCTAGGCAAGAAGGAGACATAGGTAGATATGCAATGCTTCCTTATACAACCAAAAGAAGGACAACAATTAATTTAAAAACAAAAAACTGCCAGAAAATCAAACTGTATTGAAATCCGACAACCAAGGAGTTTAAAAAGACACATTCATCCAGACAGGCAGTTGGGGTGGAGAGGATGTGTGGAAAGGCTGCAGCTGGCGGACTGGGCAGTCCCACCTTAGCATGGGCAGCCCCGCATTCATGTGCAGGTACACCAGGAGTAACAACTCAGGAGCAAGACAGACCACGCAACCCAGGGTTCAGTGTGGGAAAATAAAGCATTAAAACCTCTGGTTGTAAAAACCTGTGGGGGTTGCAGGGGTGGGATAATTCCAAGTCTCACAGAAGAGTCTGTAGAAGGGACCCACAGAGTCCTAGAATGCACACAAACCTACCCACTTGAGAAGCAGCACCAGAAGGGCCCAATTCCCTTGTGGGTAGCAAGGGATGTGTCTGAAAGGGGGGTGAGAGCTGAGCAAGCAGCATTGTTCCCTTTCTAAACCCTACCCCACATATAGCACCACATCACAATGAAGTGGGCTGCCCTGCCCTGGTGAATACCCAAGGTTCCACCCCTTACAATGTAGCAGGTATGCTGAGACAAAGAAATATGGCCCAAATGAAAGAATAGATCAAAGCTCCAGAAAAAGAGCTAAGTGACAATGAGATAGCCAACCTATCAGATGCAGAGTTCAAAACACTGGTAATCAGGATGCTCACAGAAATGATTGAGTTCAGTGGCAAAATGAAGGAAGAAGTGAAGGCTATACAAAATGAAATAAGGCAAAATATATAGGGAACCAACAGAGAAGGGAAGGAAACTGGGACTTAAATCAACAATTGGGAACAAAAGGAAAAAATAAACAATCAACCAGAGCAGAATGAAGAAACAAGAATTCAAAAAAATGAGGAGAGGCTTAGGAACCTCTGGGAGAACTTTAACATTCCAACATCTAATTCATAGGGATGCCAGAAGGAGGAAAGGAAGAGCAAGAAGTTGAAAAACCTGTTTGTAAAAATAAAGAAGGAGAACTTCCCCAACAAGGAGAAAGAAATAGACTTCCAGGAAGTCCAGGAAGCTCAGAGAGTCCCAAAGAAGTTGGACCCAAGGAGGAACTCACCAAAATACTTAATAATTAAATTACCCAAGATTAAAGATAAGGAGAGAATCTTAAAAAGTGGCAGGAGGAAAAGAGGCAGTTACTTACGAAGGAGTTCCCATAAGAGTATTAGCTGATGTCTCAAAGGAAACCTTGCAGGCAAGAAGGGACTGGATAGAAGTATTTGAAGTCATGAATGGCAAGGACCTACATCCGAAGATTGCTCTATCCAGCAATGCTATTACTTAGAATGGAAGGGCAGATACAGTTCTTCCCAGATAAGGTCAAGTTAAAGGAGTTCATCATCACCGAGCCCTTATTATATGAAATGTTAAGCGTCTTATCTAAGAAAAAGAAGAAGATCAAAACTAGGAACAGTAAAATGACAACAAACTCACAAGTATCAAGAACTGAACCTAAAAAAAAAAGAAAAAGAAACTAAGCAAACAACTAGAACAGGAACAGAATCACAGAAATAGAGATCACGTGAAGGGTTATCAGTGCAAGGGGTAGAGGGAGAATGGGCAAAAAGGAACAGGGAATAAGAAGCATAAATGGTAGGTACAAAATAGACGGGGAAGTTAAGAATACTATGGGAAATGGAGAAGCCAAAGAACTTATATGTACAACCCATGGACATGAACTAAGGGGGTGGGGAATGCTGGAGGGAGGGTGTTGCAGGGTGGAGTGGGATAAAAGGAAGAAAAAAATGGGACAACTGCAATAGCATAACCAATAGAATATACGTAAGTATATATATTTAAAAGGAAAAAGAAAAAAAAAATAGCTACATGGAAGGAATGTCATTTCCATATTAGATCACAAAAGACTGATTTCTGTTTTGCTGGCAAATTCTCACATAGGCTTTGATCAAGTAAGGAACTGAGGGTGGCCTCCACACTACAGCCAGTAAGGAAATGAGGCCCTCAGTCCGACAATCCTCAAAGAACCAAGTCCTGCCAGCAACAATGTAAGTGAGCTTGAAAGTAGCCTCTTCCCCAGCTGAGCCTTCAAGTAAGACCATCACCTTGACCAACTCAGGATGCCTCCTGAGAGATACTGAAGCAGAGGACCCAGCTCAGCTGCACCAGGAGTTCCACTTCATAAAAACCATAATAAAATACACGTATGTTGTTTTATGCTGCTAATTTTGGGGTCATTTGTTCTGCAGCAATAGGTAACTAACACAAGTCTAAAGCAGAAACCTTCCTCCTAGGAAAGGAAGGTACAGTTTAATTTCTGGTTTAAGAAAAAGTTGCCATCTATAGGAACAAAAAAGAAGATTCCTATTGCCTGGAGCAGGCTGGGAGAGAGAGGAATGGCTGCTAATGGGTATAGGTTTTTGGGAGCAAAGGGTGATGAAAACATTCTATACTTGATTTTGGTATTGGTAGCACAATTCTGTGAATATACTATAAACCAATGTGCTATACACTTCAAATAGATGAGTTGTATGGTATGTTATAGCTCTATAAACTGAATTCTTATTAGATTTTATCATATATAATTTCTCAGTATAAAATAAAGTAGACATGTTGCAAAACAAACACACAAAAAGAACTAAAACAAAATTCACCATTTGCCTAGGATGCCACCAGAGGCATCATCAACCCTCGACACTCAGCATCACTGGATACTTGTGTCACACCATGGACCCTTAGATCTTCCACAGCTGCCAAGAAGAGTTTCTGTGTGACCCTACACCTACACCTGAATCTATCCAGACCCTAGATTCCAAGGCAGAAACACCCAAATGCCGTGCTTGGAGCATAAACCCATGCTCTAGCTGCCAGCAACAGAAGAGGGAGAACCCCCAGCCCCTTTGGCTTCCATAGGGGATCCAGAGGCTCCCATCTATCCTGAGTCCCCAGTTGGAGCAGTGTTGAGAGGATGATTGTGGTGACCCCCTCTGAACCACACAACTAGAGAACACTCCTGGAGAAATGCTAAGAAGCAAAATTTAAAACTCCCTTAATTCTGGGTCTGATCAGAGAGAGAGAGAGATGGACAGCTCCTTTCAAGATCTGTCCCTGAAAACTAGATGAAAGAAACAACTGCCAGAGCTCTTTAATGCTGGCTTATTATCTGTGTCTCCAGCATCAGAGTGAAAACTAATTAATACCAATGACTGAGTGCTTTCGATATGCCAGGCCCTGGTCTAAGCGCTTTATACATAGTAACTTGTTGAATACTGTACTCACCTCAAGTATAGGGCATAGGTAATACTATGATCTCCATTTGACAGATGAGGGAAACAACACAGGAAGGGATGCAGTCAGGATATAATCTAAAGTAGGAAGAGCACATACTCTGAACACCCTGCTGGCTGCCTGGACCCCTAGATGCTGCCTGAATTCTGAAGGAAGGAGCTTGAATGCACCATGTCCTTTTAGTCAGCTCACAACTCAAGCTGAAGGTCAAAACCCTTGTTGTGTACTTTGCCTTTACCAGCTGGCAAGCTTACTTACAATAACACCTTCACCATCATTCTGCATTCAGTTCAGCCTCAGCTTGTCATAAACATGAGGACCAGGCAAGCCAAGGAAGGCTTTATGAGACAGTTTACTGAGCTACTATTATGGACCAGGCACTGAGCTCAGAACTCGGTTCACAAGGTGATCCCACAAACATGACCCCTTCCTTTTCAGACAGGAGTTTGAAGAGTAAATTACTTTATACATAGTAACTATATAAATACAAAGTATGGCAAATGCTGTAGAGAATAAGAGAGATTAAAAGGTGAATAATGTAGTTTTCAGGAACAGAGAAGACTTTGGGAAGTAAGAATTAAGTTAACTCCTAAAGGGTGAGGAGGAAGCAAGATTTGGGCATAAGGACCAAAGTTGCAAAGCCTGGACTGGAGAGGAGGATCTGACAGAAAGTCTGTATCTGACCACCTCACCCCCATTAAGACGGCTACTGTAACACAACAGAAACAAACAGAAAATAACAAGTGTTGGTGAGGATGTGGAGAAATGGGAACCTTTGTGTGCTGCTAGTGGGAATGTCAAGTGATGCAGCAGCCACCATGGAAAAGTTTGGTGGCTACTCAGAAAGTTAAATATAGAATTACCATTTAATCCATCAATTCCACATCTGGGTATATATACTCTACAGGGGTTCAGATGGAATCTGCCCAGAATTTGCCACCCTGGCAGGTAGAAGACAACTGAGCCTTTTATCTCCCTTGCACTGCCTAAAACAATTTAGATGAAGGAAAAGTACCATCACCAGAGGTACCTACAAAGAGTGAAGGACTTAGAGAGTAAGTCCTCTCTGTATCCCATTGTCTCTGCAGGGCATGGCAAGAACCGTTTTTTTCCAACTCCATGTGAATCACCTTTCTGCCTTCGAAGTCCTAGACTCTTACCCTTTCCCCTTAGTTCAGGATGGCATATGAGCCCCAATTGCCTTTCTGCCTGAAGGCCTTCATATTTTTAATTTTTCTCCTAGTAATCAGTCTTATGTTAATTTGATTACTAGACAAGCCAAAGAACCTAGAAGGAAAATGTTTCCTCCCCAACAACCCCAAAGAATTGAAAGCAGGGGCTCAGACATCTGTTCACCCATGTTCATAGCAGCACTATTCACAACAGCCCAAGGTGAAAGCAACCAAATGTGCATCAACAGACGAATGAATACACAAGTGTAGAATATATATACACAATGGAATATTATGTGAACAGCAAGTGGAATGGAATTCTGATACATGCCATAGAACATGGATGCACCATGAAAATATTCTGCTAAGTGAAATCAACCAGAAAACAAGACGAATATTACATAATACCACTCACATGAGGCACCTGGAATAAGCAAGTTCATAGGGACAGAAAGTAGAATAAAAGTTACCAGGAGATGAAGGAAGGGGAATGGGGAGTTGTTCAACAGGAACAGAGTTTCCGTTTGGGACAATGACAAAGTTCTGAAGATGAACAGTGGTCATGGTGACACAACGCTAAGTGTCACTGAACTGCACACTTTTAGGTTAAAGCAATAAATTTTATGTTATGTATTTTTACCATAAGTTTTTTTTTTTAAAAAAGCCTGTGTTTGAAGCCCAAGGCAAGAAGGGGAGGGGCATCAAGAAGCGCTTCAAGGGACTTACATGTGGAGCTGGCCACGCAGGTCTTGGGAGCCACACTGAGGAGACTGCATACTGTGCTGAGAGCCATGGGAAGCCATTAAAGGGTTTCAAGTGTGGAAGATTTAGAAAACGCATAGAAAGTAGAGGGGGGGAAAACAGTCAATGCCCCAAATCAATTCTTGTTAATATTTTGCTCTAAATCCTTCTGATACTTTTGAAAACAACCTTCTCTTGTCCACTTTCAAAACCTTTGCATACATAAAACATTACAACCCTTATTATGGGAGTGATAAGAATAAAATATCAATATTTACGAACAGAGTGCAAAAGGAAGTTGGTTCCCTTAATTTCTTAAGCCAATGCACAGTAAAACTCCTCTTAAAAAAATATACAGTACTGCCTAACAGAGTGTCGGAAGGGAGGCGGGAGAGGGGAATCTACTCTCACTGAATGCCTGCCATTGACTCTCACTTTACAAATGTACCTAATCTTATTGTTTTGCTCTTATGAGGTAGATATCATAATTCCCCATTTTACAGATGTGCAAAGCTGAGGCCCAGAGCTTTAAGATCTCAGAATAACACAGCTGGGGCCCATCCCCAGACCAGTCCTGCCCCAAGCCCCTTCCCCTGGTTCGTGGTTTTCAGCCCTGGCTGCACACCTGGAAATCACCTGGGATCTTAAACAGAGGCTGGGGCCCGAGGAGTGGACTGCATCAGAGGTGAGGATGGGAGAGCAGGCAACTCTCTCCATGGATGATTCTGATGCACAAGCTGGCCTGAGAAACCGCTGTCCTATACAGCACACCCTCTTTCAGACACTATCTGGTCCTATGCCCTCAATCTACAAATGGAGAAACATAGATCCAGAGTGCTGTACTCTCTCCTACCCACCCAGAGGCCAACCTCTGTGGAGCTTCTGGCACCAGTGGGGCTCTGGTCAGAAGAGACCAAGCTGCCCAAGTCTGGACGCTGCTCATACTCCCTTCCCAGCAGTTCATGTTGATGATGATAGCTGCTCTCCAGGCCCTGGACAGCAGAGCCTTTGATATCCAGGACCCCAAGGGTACGCAGCAGAGTTCAAGCTCTTAAACCCTTCCAGAGGAAGAGGACTACATAAGCACACAAAATTGTCTTCCACCAAGGGAAGGGGAGGGGCAAAGGAAGCAGGAAGAGGCTGAAGGGTCCTGGGTACTGGCAGAGGAGGGGTGAGGGGGAATGGGGCTGCAGTGGGAGAAGACACCTTGTCTGGATATCTGTTTTTTGTGCCAGCTCAAGTGTTTTGGTCACTTTTGGGCTCTGACCCTCTCCAATCCTTCCCAGATTTGGAAGATAGATAGGGACAGGCCAACAGACCCATAGATGGAGAGATACAGATAGATACATATATCTATAAATGTGTATGATTGACAACATAGCATAATGGTTAAGTGGACCTGTAGTTGACCTCCTCGCACATCACTCACTTTCCAGTGTGACTTAATCTCCAAACCTTGGTTTCTTTATTCAGAAGGTAAGAAAAATAGGACTTGCCTTACAAACAACATAGATTTGTTGTAAAGATTAAAAGAGGTATGCAAAACACAAGCTATGTCTGGTGAGCACTGAGCATGGGCACATATTATTGTCCCATTATGAATGACACCCCACTGCCTCTATAAAATATCCCTCCCTTGATAAACTCCTCTGACGACACCCTCACTTGCATCACTCTAAGCCCATGGTTCTCAGGAGGATGGGCAATTTTGCCTACTCCCTCATCCTGGGGACATTTAGCAAAATCTTCAGACATAATCAGTTATCACAAACCAAAACTTCAACAGTGCTACTGGCATCTAGTAGGTAAAGGCCAGGGTTGCTGCTAAGCATCCTACAATGCCCAGATGCTCCCTATAACAAAGAATTAGCATTACTGCCCTGAATAGTGTGGCTCAGTTGGTTGGGTGTTGGCTGGCAAAGTGAAAGTTTGCAGGTTCGATGCCTGGTCAGGGCACACGCCTGGGTTGAGTTCAGTCCCTAGTCTGGCACGTGCAAGAGGCAACTGATCAATGTTTCCTTCTCACATTGGTATTTCTCTCCCTTTCTTTCTCCCTCCTTTCCCCTCTCTCTAAAAATAAGTAAAATCTTAAAAAAAGAATTATCATTATCAAAATGCCAATAGTGCCAAGATAGAGAATCCTGCTCTAATTTCTTAGGAAAGTTCTTCTGGAAAGCTTCTCTGTTCAGTCTCTGGGTGTGATTGCACCTGTCCTTGCTTCGTCACACCTTTCTGGTTTCATGGGGAGCTGTAGGAGTAACTTATCTTTAAAATTATTTAATAAACAAGCTGAGAACAAAGGTCTAAGGTGAAAGATCAACAGTATTTTAGGTCACTGATTCTCAAACATTGATGTGCCATACACAGCAGAAAGGGCACTTGTTTAAATGCCTATGTTGGGTCGCACTCCCAGAGATGCTGATACAGTGGGTCTGGAGAGGGACATGTTGGAGGGATCCACACATTTTGATTTTAACAAGTTCCCAGGTGCTGCCACTGCTGCTGGTCCAGGGTCCCAACGTGTTTAGCTGACTAGCAGAGATAGATAGATAGATAGATAGATAGATAGATAGATAGATAGATAGATAGGGAAAAGTGTCTGATAAAGGTCTGACTGACAGGGTGAGGCCCTCCATGGCCACTCATCTCATGAAATAATGTTTCAAAGAATTTCAGTTAGCCTTTACATCTTCCCTTTAAAGGTTTGGATTTATAAAGTTCGAGATTATGAAGCAACTTTTTCCTAGGTACTATTTCAACAATTCTCTCAAAAACAGAACATTTTCCCAGGGTCTTGGAGACTGCAGGCTGGGAAGCACAGGGCTTCTCTTTAGTAGTAAAGCCTGAATGCTACTCTATTTACAATAATCAACAGTCCTCTACGCAATACCCACCTCCTTCCACTAAACCACCTTCAAGTGTGCCACACAGTGAGGGCAGGAAGATATATTCTCTCCCACCACGGCACGAATGTTTAAGCTACTTCCCATATCTTATATTCCATTTCCCCACTCCCTTTTGCAGAAAAACATAGTAAATGGATTCTCTCTTTTTTAAAGATTTTATTTATTTTTATTTTTAGAGAGAGAAGGGAGGGGGGAAAAAGAGGGAGAGAAACATCGATGTACGAGATATACATTGATAGGTTGCCTCTTATGCATCCCCTACTGGGGACCTGGCCTGCAACCCAGGCACATGCTCTAACTGGGAATCAAACCAGCAGCTTTTCAGTTCTCAGGCCAGCACTCAGTACACTAAGCCGCATCAGCCAGGGCATAAGTGGATTCTCTTAATTGCAGAATATAGTTAATCACCTCCCATTCTCTTTTAAGCCCACTCAATCATGTTTTCGCTCTTCTTCCCTTGTCCCCACCCCCAATCAATACTGTTCTTATCCAGGTCCAGACAGAACAGATGTAGTCCTTTTACTTGTGGGTAGTCTCCAGGGGCATATGAAACAAATCTTTATGGGGGTGGTGGGAACAATGAAGGAGAGGCACAGTTGCTATAAGAGTCCCCAAAAGGATGAATTCAGAGAGGGATGGTATTCCAGGCAGGAGGAATGGAGTGAGCAGAGGCATGGAAGTGCGAAGGCTTTGTGCATTCAAGCATTGGCAAGTGACTTGGTCTGGCTCCTGGGAGAGGGTGTGGGGGTAAAATGAAAGGAGAAAAACAGACAGGGACCTGACCAGAACTTGTATGTGATAAAGAATGTAAGATATATTTGATATTGAGGACAATTGGGTACCACTAAAGAATTTTATATGATCAGATTTAGAATGATAGATCTGAAAGTATTGTGGAAAACAAATTCAGTGGGTGGAACCTGGAGAAGTTTTGCTGGATATTCTTCATGTGCCCCTGCAGACACACTCCCTCCCTTTTTTACACTGACCTATGCCCCAGGGTCCTGGCCTCTGTGGGCTGTACCAATGTGCTACTTCTGGTGCTGGGCTAACTGCACCAAAATTACTTGAGGCGCTTTAAAATCTATACACATATTCAGTGGAAATGCCTTGTGACCCAGCAATTTCACTGCTGGGATTATACCCAAAGAATCCTGAAACACCAGTTAAAAAGAACCTAGGCACCCCAATGTTCAGAGCAGCACAATGTACAATTGCCAAGTGCTGGAAGCAACCTAAGTGCCCATCAGTAAATGAATGGATCATAAAACTATGGTACATTTACACAATGGAATACCACTCAGGAGAAAAAAAAGGAGCTCCTACACTTCATGACAACATGGATGGAACTGGAGAGTATTATGCTAAATGAAATAAGCCAGGCAGTGAAAGACAAATGCCATATGATCTCACCTGTAAGTGGAACCTAATCAACAAAACAAATAAGCAAGCAAAATAGAACCAGAGACACTGAAATAAATAACAAACTGACAGTAACCAGAGGGGAGGGGGGAGCCGATAATGGGGAAAAGAAGTGGGAGGGTCATTATGAAACATGTATAAAGGATGCATGGACAAAGCCAAAAAGGGGGAAGGATTGAGGTTAGAAGTGCGGGTAGAGGGTTGCGGGGAGTGGTAGCAGGGAAATGGAGACAACTGTACTTGAACAACACAATAAATAAATAAATGAATAAATATCTACACACATATTCTAGAACCTTATATGACAAGGCAGGAGTTCACAATTCTGGATCCCAAATGACTCAGCAGTACAGCCTGGTATGGGAGTGATGGACAAGGTCAGTGCTTCTCAAACAAATGTCCTCACAAATCACCTGGGGATCTTGGGAAACTACAGACACTAATCTGGCAGGTCTGGGTGGGGCCAGGGATTCTGCCTTTCTTTTTTTTTTTTTTAATTTTATTTTAATCATTGTTCAAGTACAGTTTTCTCCCTTTTACTCCCATTCCAGCTCACCCACCCAACCCTCCCCACTTCCCTCCCATTACCACCCTCCCCCTAGCTTTTGTCCATGTGTCCTTTAAATTTGTTCCTGTAAACCCTTCCCATTCTCCCCTGAAATTCCCTCTTCTCTCCCCTCTGGTCACTGTCAGTTTAGATTCTGCCTTTCCACAAGCTCCCTGGTAATGACACTACTGCTGTCCATAGACCACACTTTGAATTGCGAGGCAGTCAGATTCATTAGGACCAAGAAACCTAGCTTCTCCTCTTGGTTTGTGATTCAGGCAAAGGAGTTAGTGATAGAGTCCTGGACAGAGATCCCATATCCCTACCTACAGCCCTAGGCTTTCCATTCCTGTCTTCCATCCCTTCCTGCTTTCCTTCTTCAGGTACAGGGTGAAAAAGTTTATTTCATGTAAATTTTACTACTTAGAAGATTAAACAAGGACTGCCTTCAAAGCATCGCAAAAACAATTTCATAATATAAAACCACAAGAACTACCAAAAGAACCACAGCTGAGGCTGAAGGTCATCTGTGCACTGCAGCACCACCTTCATGCCTTGGTGTAAAAAGATGCCTTGACAGGAATAAAATTTGTTCGACAGAACGTTCAGAGCTCTTAATCATCACAGAGTGGTGTTGACATCCTTTCTCATGAAGGAAAGTATGTAGAAAAAGTTGACCAAACTGAATGGTTGGGGGCAAAAAGGGGAAGAGGATTTTTTGTTGTTCTTAAGAAAATGCTGTATGTAAACTTATGCTGTTCAGGCATGTAGTTGGAGTGGCCACACATGTAAGAAGAGCTATATATTTGGAGCTGCTGATCACTTAACATTTTATTTACCAAAAATGCAAAAAACAAACAAAAAATCAAAGTTATGTTATTACCTACCAATATTTTCTCAGTAGGACACCAAAGCAAATCCTTGACAGATAACTAACTGTTCAGGAGTGTAAATTACACTGGAATCTTTCCACTGTGGCTTCCTGTTCCCTCTAAGCTTTCTTACTTTGTTGTTCAAAGCCTTTTCTTCTCCTCTCTCAAGTAATACAAAGCTTCTCTTGAGGAAGGGGGAGAAGTAATTTATTAGACATGGAAATCAGAGCTCCCTGTAACAGCTCATGGAGAATGGAGGCTCCTTATGGAGACCAGTGTGGGGTGCACAGAGTACCTGTGAAACACCCACCTGCCATTTCGTAGCTGGCAGTGATGGTGTACCATTTTCCTCTTTCTTAATCTCATTTACCTGTGAAACAAACAAAAGACTATCTCAAACTGTTGTTGTGAGACAAATTAAAATGTATATAAGGTATTAAGCGAATAGTAATGCCTCAATAAACATTAACTATTGCTCTTATCACTAGGGAACCCCTGCTAGGTTGAGGCCGGGTGACCAGGAAGCAGGGCCTTCAGGGGAGGGAGAGGATGCTCAGTTCTCAACAATGACACTTTTCCTTACCCTGATCCCCTGCTCTCCCAGTTCACTGAGGTGAATTTGGGAAGAGCAGACATACTCAGAGTCTATGATTCAGGATAACTTCCATCATCCATCTCTTCTCTCTCTCAAATAATTGAAATCAAAACACAACTCTCAAAATTAGAATTAGACATAATTGAGTACAAAGAGAATAATTTACTATGGGTACTCTAAATTGCCTTTTTCATTATTATTAAATTTTGATTTTTCTCTTAGGCAATCAGTGTATGTGAGAAAGAGAGAGAGGTGTACACATATATTTTACATGTAAGTGGCAAATTATAATATAAAAATGTTGGTCCCTCTGAAGTAAGACTGAGATTAAAAACAGCACCCAAGCCCTGACTGGCATGGCTCAGTGGGCCGGGCATTGTCTACAAAGCAAAAGGTTGCAGGTTCCATTCCCGGTCAGGGCACATGCCCAGGTTGCAGGCCCTGTCCCTAGCTGGGGGTGTTGCAAGAGGCAACTGATACACATTCATGTTTCTCTCCCTCTCTTCCCCCATCTCTGAAAATAAATAAATAAAATCTTAAAAAACAAAACAAAACAAACCCAGCACCCAAACTGGTCAGTTTGGGGGAAATGGGAAAAAAAGAATAATTTCTGCCCTCATCATCTGAAATATCTGGGTAATTATGAGTCATGTCATCATCTCTCTCTCTCTATTCGTCTTTCTCCCTCTCTGTCTCTTTTTTCTAACAAGCAACTTCTCCAATGGAATTAAGACCACTGGTGGTTGAAGCCCAGGACCCAGAGGTTTAAGCCAGAGTTAGCAAGCACCTTATACAGCAGTGAAGCAAGAGACTGGGTTGCCCAGATCTTCAAAGGGCTGAGCGCTGACCCCTGAAGGCATACCTTAACAAAATGCCCTGACAAGAAAAGCCAAAGGCACTACTGTTGCTTTTCTGCCTGAGAGAAAAGAGCTGGGAATTAAAGCAAGAAATTGAGAGGAATTCCTCTGAGGAGACACTGCTTTCTCTCTGTCTCCATTCCTCCTCCAGAACCTCCTTATCCTCTTCACCTTTTCTTCCCACCAGAGATAGTCCTCCCTAGGGCTCAGCATGAACTCAGTGGGTTCTGACCAAACTTTTTCTATCTAGCACCCTAAGGCCATGACAGAGCTGAAAAACGTTTGCCAGTGAGGAGTACTTGGCTCCCCCTAAGGAAAAACAGTGACAAAACACATCTTTGCAAGGTTGTTTCTTTACCACAATAATGCTTCTGCCTTAAGTAGAAAAAAAAAGTCAAAAGTATAATAATTACCGGATTCTGTGAACACACCACAAAATCCCCTTCAATTCTCTGATTAGTGAAAGCATCATGAGGCAGCCTGACCTAGTTCACAAACTCTGGCTTCAAGGCTACATAGATCATCACATATTTTCATTCCTGCCAAGTCTTTAAGTTTCTGTGAAAAACCCTAGGCACTTTCTTTTCTTTGCAGCACAATCCAGGACCTAGTTTTCTGGTCTTCACTGTTTTGATGAATAAAATTCAACCAAATTCTAACAAGTTGTCTTAGCAAAGTGTAATTATTCATTCATTTGTTCCTTGGTAAATATGTTTGAGCACTTTCCATGTGCCAGGTTTTCTGTAAGGTACTGAGTATAGGAATGATCCCTAGCCCCCTTGGAGGAGCCTCCCGGCCTCCGGCAACTTGAACTGGCAGCCCTCAGGCCATAATCAGACCACAGGATTTTTTTTAAAAACTGGGCCAACAATTAAAAATAGAGGATTTCAAATTTTAGAGTATCTCTTTCTGGCTTCTCCTGAAAAATGAAAACATCTGGCAACACCAGGCCACTTCCCTTTCCTACATGGTAACTTTCTGTTGGAATTCAATGTCCCTTCCCTTTAGGCAGCCGCCCCCAGTCACCACCCATACACATGTGCACTCGGAACCACCCCTGTTCGTTCACCACTTGTGGGTTCCTGACTGGGGGCATAACTGGGCTAACTTCTCCATTAGGCAGAGTGGACAGCAACAAAAGCCCACAGTATGTGACCTTCAGAAGAAAAACAAATGAATGCTATAATAAATATATAATAATAAGTCCAGCCTAAGTTATAGTTATCTTTATAACAGTTATAAAATATAATTTCTAATTTTTTTTATGGTGGAAGGGGCCCACAAAGGCAAAAGTATAGGTGACCCTGAGTATAGCTGAATTATATCAACTCCTTACTTGGAAAATTGGTAGAGAGAAAAGCTTTAAGCTTTCACCTCTTTTTCTTTTTTAATTGAATGTGTTAGGATGACAGTAGTTAATAAAATTATATGGGTTTGTGGTGTATAATTCTATAATACATCATGTGCATACTGCAGCAATTTTCAACCAGTGTGCCACAAGAATTTTTGTAACATGCAGTAGCTGACTAGTCAGGGGCACTGGCCTCTTTTCCCTTACACTGTCAAATAAAAATATGACAAGAACCAACACAATGATAGCCATCAAAGTGTGAATGAATCAAAATTATACCTATTTTTTGTCATATCGACAAAAAATATATTTTTTAATGTGCCACAGAATTTTAGTAATTAGTTGATATGTGCCAGGAGAGGGAAAAGGTTGCAAATTGCTGGTATATTGAAATGTTTGTTCACCACCACAGGTCAAGTCTCCTTCCATCACCATTTATCCCCCTTTACCTTCTTCTACTCCCCGCTCTCCCCTTTACCCTCTGCTAATCACCATACTGTTGTCTGTGTCTAAGAGATTTTTCTTTTTTGTTTGCTTAACCCCTTTACCTTGTTCACCCAGCCCCCCAACTCCCCTCCCCTCTAACAGCTGTCAGTCTGTTTTCTGTACCCAAGAATATGTTTCTATTTTGTGTGTTAGTTTACTTTGTTCATTAGATCCCACATAAAAGTGAAATCATATGGTAACTTGTCTTTCTCTGACTGGCTTATTTCACTTAGCATAATACTCTCCAGGTCCATCCATGCTGTCATGAAGGGTAACATTTCCTTCTTTTTTACAGCCAAGTAGTAGTCCATTATGTAAATGCACTACAGCTTCTTATAAAGAACTTCTAAGTCTCAACACCAAAAAAACAAACAATCCAATTTAAAAATGGGGCAAAGAACCTGAATAGACAATTCCTCAAAGAGAACACAGATGGTCAACAGACATATGAAAAGATGTTCAACATCACTAATTATCAGAGCAATGCAAATTAAAACCACAATGAGATACAATGTCATACCTGTCAGAATGGCTATGATAAATAAATCAACAAACAACAAGTACTGGTGAGGATATGGAGAAAGGGGAACCCTTCGCACTGTTGGTGGGAATGCAGACTGGTATAACCACTGTGGAAAACAGTATGGAGTTTCCTCAAAATGACGCAGCAATTCCGCTTCTGGGAATATATCTGAAGAAACCTAAAACACTAATTCAAAAGAATATATGTGCCCCTATGTTCATAGCAGCATTATTTACAGTAGCCAAGGTTTGGAAGCAGCCCAAGTGTCCAACAGTAGATGAGTGTATAAAAAAGCTGTGGTACATTCACCCTGTCATTTTCCTCACCCAGTTGATGAGGGAAAGCTTTTCTTTAGGAAGGGTGCCAGCTAATAACTGTAGATTTGGGGGGAAATCACCCTTCTGTAGTCCATAGGTGACCAGATGCCTGCCCCAACCCTCCCTTTAGGACCCAGGCACTCATTCCCCCAGTTGCTACAAAGTTGGTACCTAACAGCTCACACCTGAGTCTCTCCAGGTATTGCCCTGCATGGAAGGAAGCTTCCCAGCCCAATGTTTTGCCCCCTCCCTAGGGGCACCTTGTATCCAAAAGTTATTTGATAAAGGGTTTGGCCCTTTGCCTCAATTTGCAACATCTCTGAAGGACCATCCAGTTCCAGAGCTGCCTGCCTGCAGTGGCAGCTGAGAAACTAAAGTAAAGTCTATTACAACTAAGTTACAGTTCGACCTCTCTCTCTGCTCAATCCTGCTGCTCTTAGCCTTTCACAGATGTTATCAAGCCCAGACCCTGATAATCCAGCACACAAACTTTATCTCAGAATCTCTTTCCCAGAGAACCCAGCTTAAGACCCCAATATATAATGGATTATGGCAAGAATCATCAGTGGATACTGTTATGGGTTGAACTGTGCCCCCCCAACCCATATGTTGGAGTTCTAACTCCACGTGTGCTGCAGAATGCCACCTTATGTGAAGATGGGGTCTTTAGAGATACCATGAAGTTCACAGGAGGG
Organism: Phyllostomus discolor; assembly: GCF_004126475.2. Classification (NCBI taxonomy): domain Eukaryota; kingdom Metazoa; phylum Chordata; class Mammalia; order Chiroptera; family Phyllostomidae; genus Phyllostomus; species Phyllostomus discolor. Next base: position 106,040,591 of record NC_040903.2, on the reverse strand, counting down.
CCCCATTAGGGCCCTAGTGCAGTGGATCATAATCCCAGTTGACTGGTGAACTAATAAGAGGAGATTTGGACACAGGCCCACACAGAGGGGAGACGATGTGAAGTCACACAGGGAGACAGCCACCTACAAGCCATGCAGAGAGCCCTGAACCAGATCCTTCCATCAGGAGGAACCAAACCTGCCGACACCTTGATTTTAGGCTTGTAGCCTCCAGGACTGTGAGATAATAAATTTTGGTTGCTGAAGCTACCCAGTCTGTGGTACATTGTTACTGTAGCCCAAGTATACTAATACAGATGCTAAAATCATTAGGTCAAAAGATTGTGGGAAGCAGGATATCCCCATGGTGCCAACGCATCACCCCCCTTAGTTGTTTACCAACCGTGAAGGGGAATAGAATTTTGCAATGGAGGAATCCAGCACTTAACTGAGATGAAACTTAGCATTAGAGACAGCAAGAGGAGGAACTGGACACTAGTTGTTCTTTGATGTGATAAACATGAAGCACACTGAGGCCTTTTTGCCAAATATGGTTAACTTTGAACTCCCAGCTTATAGAAAAAAGACGAAAAAAGGAAACAACCAGACAATCCAAAACGTGGGACATTCTACAGGAAACTGACCTGGTGTCTTCAAAAAGTCATTGTGAAAGGCAAGGGTGTGTTCTAAAGATATTGAGAACCAATAACAATCAAATGCAATGCAATAGCTTCATTAAATCCTCATTCATTAAAAAATCAACCAGAAAAGATATTTTGAAGACAACTGAAGAAATTCTGACTATAACCTAGATAACAGTGTATTATTGTTATCATAATGCCCTTATTTTTTAGGGTATATATGGAATTATTTAGAGAAAAAGGGCCATAACATCTGCCACTTACTTTTAAATGACTAAGAAAAGTTACAGACAGGTAAAGCAAACATGGTAAAATGTTAATAATTGCTAAGTGTTAATAATTGCTAAATAGTAGATACACAGGTATTCCAGTAGTAGCCTTTAAAATTCTCTGTGTTTGAAAATGTACATATTGAAAGTTTAGGGGAAATAAATGTCACTGAAAGTCAATACATAAATATTAAATTTCATCTTTCTTCTTTTGCATCACACATGAGACACCAGCCCAACTTCAGAATTAGAATGCAGGGGCCCACCATGGGAAAAAGAGGTTAAACTTTGTTTGTTCTGGCTTTATGACACCAAAGTGATTAAAGTTAAATATATGATACTTTTCCTTCCTGCCTACCAATAATTCAGCCCTAAAATAAGTGGGAAAGACAAGGTCAGACAAAAAAAATAAGGTGAAACGATATACACGTGGCTATGTTTAGCTCTTCTCTGGTACTGAGTGTTTCTCCTCATCTGTAAAATGGAGAGAACAAAACAAATTTGAAAGGATGATTTTTAGGATTAAAGATGAGAAATGTCAGGGGTCTGACCGGCAGCAGATGGGTGGTAACTGCCCTTCTCCCAGCTGCAGCTGTGACTGGGTGGCAGAACAGTCAGTGGCAGCAGTGAGATAAGAAGCCAGACGTCCTGGCTCCACAGCCTGGCTTCCAGGCTGCACTGCGGCTGTGCTGCCTCTGAAAGAGACCATACACAGCATTTCTTTTCTAATGAGCTGAAAAATGACAGCTACAAGGGAATTTTCACCCTTCCCCATACAAAGAAAACACTATACATATTTTGTTTACATCTCAGATCATGCACTTGTATTTAGGGTAATAATCAGAAATAATTCAAGTGGGTTTCTTGAAGGCCAAAGATAAGAAAAAACAAAAAAATTAAATCAGAATAGTTCCACAACAAGGAAGCTAAACTTTTCTTATAATCTCTGTCAAGAACTTGGAATACATTTTTTACATTTTTATTGTATTTTTCCATTACCACTTATCCCCCTTATAAGTAAGACCTTGGAATATTTTATTGCTTTAAAAAAATAACTTCCCTGAGCTTTAGAAATAGATAAATCTTTCCATTTTACATGCACTGTAGAAGAAGCTCAAGGGCAAAGGCTTTTGATGTTTAGAATAAAACCTTGAATTCATTTCAAACCCCAAGAACATGAACTGTCAGCCAACATGAACTGCCTGAAGGTAAAACCCACACCCGGGTTTTATTTGCATTTCAGCATTAACTACTCTTAGTACCTCAATGGTACCCGTTGTCTCAACAAACAAACAAACAAACACCCAGGTTGGATGGCATGGGTATATTTTTTTCCATTTGTTTTTATGATGCTTTACTGCATCCATAAAAATTCTAAGATATGACACCTATAAATGAAAAAAAAGCATTTGACTTTGACTCCCACCTAAGGGAGCAGTTCAAGTGAAAAAGTGAGTCACAGAATAGAAGGGAGGAAAAGCCACCCTGAGGGTTTTGAGCTTCTGAGTCCTCAGACATCCTGTACCAGCAAGCAGTGGAGAGAGTCCTTCCTGAAGGCTCTTTCATGGGCACATGCAACTCCTTTCTGCTACCAGGACATGTTGCTAAACAATAACCTTGAATTTTTATAGCAAGGCTAAAAGGATTTCCCCAACTGGGCATGAGTTACCTGAAAAGACTAGTTATTTTTACCTTGTTTTAAAGTAGGCAACTGTTTTTTTAAAAAATATTCACAATAGTGGGGGGCTTCTGGCCAAGGTGTAGGCATAGGTGGATGGACTTCGCTTCCTCCCACATCAAAAAAAGGATAACAACCAATTTAAAAACAAAACAACCATAACTACCGGAAAATAAAACTGCATGGAAATCTGACAACCAAGGAGTTAAAGAAGAAACATTCATCCAGGCTGGTAGGAGGGGTGGAGACAGGCAGCTGGAAAGGAGAGTATGCCTGGCAAGGTGGCAGCTGGCAGATCAAGTCGTCCTACATTTTCGTGGGGAAAAACTCACAGGAACAACTGGGGAGCAAGATAGACCGAGAAACCCAGGGCCCCAATGTGGTAAAAGAGAGCATCCAAACCTCTGGCTGTAAAAATCTGTGGGGGTTGTGGCAGTGGGAGAAACTCCCAGTCTCACAGGAAAGTCTGCTGGAGGGGCCCATGTGGTTGGAGAATGTACACAAGCCCACCTAACGAGGAATCAGCACCAGGGCAGTACCTGAAAGGGCACAATTTGCACGTGGGAAGTGCGAGAAGTGGTGGAAAGCCAGGTGACAGGCAAGCAAGTGGCATTTCTCCTCTCCGACCCCTCCCCCACATAGAGTGCCACAATACAGAGAAGTGGGTTGCCCTGCCCTGGTGAATACCCAAGACTCCACCCCTCACAACGTAACATGTGTACTGCTACAAAGAAATATGGTCCAAATGAAAGAACAGATAAGAACTCCAGAAAAAGGACTAAGTGACAAGGAGATAGCCAACCTATCAGATACAGAGTTCAAAACACTGGTAATCAGGATGCTCACAGAAATGATTGAGTTCAGTGGCAAAATGAAGGAAGAAGTGAAGGCTATGCAAAGTGAAATAAAGGAAAATATACAGGGAGTCAACAGTGAAGGAAAGGAAACTGGGACTCAAATCAACAATTTGTAACAAAAGGAAGAAGTAAACATTCAATCAGAACAAAATGAAGAAACAAGAATTCAAAAATATGAGGAAAGGCTTAGGAACCTCTGGGACAATTTTAAACATTCCAACATCTGAATAATAGGGATGCCAGAATGAGAAGAGGAAGAGCAAAAAATGAAAACTTATTTGAAAAAATAATGAAGGAAAACTTCCAGAATCTAGCAAAGGATATACTTTGCAAGTCCAGGAAGCTCAGAGAGTCACAAACAAGTTGGACCTAAAGAGGAACACACAAACGCACATTATAATTAAACTGCCAAAGATTAAAGATAAGGAGAGAATTTTAAAAGCAGCAAGAGAAAAGGAAAGTTACCTACAAAGGAATTCCCATAAATCTATCATTTTCCAAAAGAAAACTTGCAGATAAGAAGGGCTACAAAGGGGTATTCAGAGATGAAAGGCAAGGACCTACATCCAAGATTACTCTATCCAGCAAAGCTATCATTTGGAATGGAAGGCCAGACAAAGTGCTTCTCAGATAAGGTCAAATCAAAGGAGTCCATCATCACCAAGCCCTTATTATATGAAATGTTAAGGGACTTATCTAAGAAAAAGAAGAAGATCAAAACTAGGAACAGTAAAATGACAACAAACTTACAACTATCAACAACTGAACCTAAAAAAAAAACAAACAAAAAGAAAAAGAAACTAAGCAAATGACTAGAACAGGAACAGAATCACAGAAATGGAGATCACATGGAGGGTTATCAGCAGGGATGGGAAAGGTGGAGAATGGGGGAAAAGGTGAAGGGGACAAGAAACATAAATGGTAGGTATAAAATAGACAGGGGGAGGTTAAGAATAGTATGGGAAATGGAGAAGCCAAAGAACTTATATGTATGACCCATGGACATAAACTAAGTGGGGTGGGGGTGAAGATGGATGGAGAGGGGATACAGCGCAGAGGGGGATGAAAAGGAGAAAAAAATGGGACAATTATAAGAGCCTAATCAATAAAATATAACTAAAATATAGACTCACAGTAAAATATATTACATACTGCAAGCTAGATCACAAGTATAACAAATAAAATTTTCATAAACCAATCCTTACTTCTTACTATATGCAATGTACTGATATTTTTTGTTTTATTTTATTATTTTTAAAATGTTGTCACAATCCAAATTAAAGTGTTGCACACCCACTAATAGGTTGCAATCTGCAGTATGAAATGGTCTGGGCCCAACGAAGCCTTTGCTTCTTGGCTCATTCCTGTCACATACATAACAATCTTCTTCATTCCATTCCTTCCTCTAGGAGCTGCCACAAATCAGTCTTGATTGGTCAAGAAAGAAGGACAGCTTTTCTCTTTTTTTTCTTCATTGTCAGAGTTCCAAAGGGCACCCATCACTGCTGCCAGGCTCGTCCTACAGGGTGGAGGCTGTCCCATCCCTAAAGGAGTGAGGTCTATTTATCTTTACAATCATCTCAGGACAAAAGATGGGTTGTGTTAGGGCTACCCCATTCACATTCTTGAGGCTCTTGGGTTTATATCCAAGTGAGGAGGGATTTCCCCATCAGACAGACCCATCAAAATCTGAATTTCTCATCCTTGGACTCCAGTGAAACCTGAACTTGACTATGGGGCATGGGGATTTGTACCCAAATCTCCATATTCAGTGGACAAGGCTGCAGCACTGCCCAACTGCAAAGGGTACAACCTGCATTGTCCCTGGAATAGCTTTCAAAGAGATGCCTTCCATACTGAGCAAGAAGACAGTGGTGCCTTTGGACTTGTATACCCTTGCCCACCAGCTGCTGAGTTGAGTATATTTTAAATACTTGGAGAGACACTTGTCCTCCCCCTCTTTGAGTGTATAGGCCCCATCCTTGGATTATGGTCTCCCCAGATCAGGAGTTATGGCCCGCCCAAGCACCCCTGGCCTCTGAACATTCTTCCTTTCATCTCCCAGGGAAGGGGCAGCTCTAGGCTTTGCTTCCCTTTTGGTTCTTTTGAGAGGTAATGGTCTTTCCCGCCTGCCCCTTGGCCAGCCCCACTGACAACTAGTCCAAAATGTTCTGACTTCATAGGTAAATCCCTTACTAACTGGTAATTCACTGGGTCTAGGAAGGTCCAACTTCTCTCTACCTCCCCTCTTTGACCTTGAGCTTTTCAATGAGTAAGACCATCTTTCTTATTTCCTCTGCATCTTTCCTATCTTCAGTTAGGCCAGTTAAGATGAGTGGACAGTTGTTTCATCCCTCAGTAGATGAGTAGATAAAACAACTATGGTACATTTACACAATGGAATACTACTCAGACATAAAAAAAAGAAAATTTTATCCTTTGCAACAGCATGGATGAACCTAGAGAATACTATGCTAAGTGAAATAAGGCAGCCAGAGAAAAATAAATACCACATGATTTCACTGATATGTGGAACCTAATGACCAAACTGAACTAACAAGCAAAACAGAGACAAACTCATAGGTGGAGAGCAGGCTGACAGCTCTGGGGGAAGGGTTGGGGGTAGAGGGATAGAGCAAAAAGGAGAAAGGACTCCTGGACATGGACAAGGGTGAGGTGATTGTGGAAGGAAAGGGTGTAAGGGGGATAAATGGTAATGGGAAAAAAATGCAAAAATAAATAAATAAATAAATAAATCATCTACCTTGCCCAGGTCAGTGTGGCCCAGTGGGTTGGGCATCAGCCCACGGGGTGAAAGGTCATCAATTTGATTCCTGGTCAGGGCACATGCCTAGATTGCAGGTTTAGTCCCTGGTGAGGGTGTGTGCAAGAGGCAACATACTGATGCTTCTCTCTCATGTCAATGTTTCTCTCCCTCTCTTTCTCCCTGTCTTCCCCTCTGTGTAAAACTAAATAAATAAAATCATTTAAAAAACCAATCATCTACCTTAATTTACTTGTGCAGATCTTGTTTTTGCCTACCTGTCCTTTTTTCCCCCTTTAATGAATATATTTTAGTTCTTGCAATTCTTTCCTGGCTTTGTATGTCCTCACAATCACCAATTAAGGGACCTGTCTGAACAGTGGTCTCAATGTGGAGAACACATCATAATCACCCAGGAAGCTTTCAATAGTCTGGAGCCAAGGCTGCACCCCAGGCTGCACCCCACACCAGTTTAATGAGGACCTCTGGGCATGGGGCCCAGTCAGTATTTTTAAGCTCTCCAGGTGATCAGAAGGTGCAGGCAAGGCTGAGAACCACTGTTCATTATTCCCATTTACAGCACGTTTCCAAGTTGAAGACACTGCTACAACCAGAAGGAGAGCAAAAGCTCCAATTTCCAGAAGGAAGACTGTCCCCATCCCCACTGTCCAGGAAGGTCACATGCAATGGTTACATCTCAAGCCAAGACTTGCATCTCTAAAAGAGTCTTTTGAATCCAAATAAAGCCAGCTTTGCCCAGCAAACACAAGTATGAAGACCTCCAAGGGGACCAAACTTGAGCACCAGTGCTAAAAGCTCTGACCCTGAGAATACTGAGGGGGGTTTAGCTCTGATGGTAAGACCTTTGGGGCCCCAGGAATAGGCATTGAACCAAACGAGAAATGAAGAGCTACAGGCAGTAGCGACTGTTTCTGTCTGGAAGGCTGCAAAGAGGATATGGTTTCTGACCTGGGTTTTTGAGAAAGAACAGGAATTTCTCAGGCAGAGGGGAGGGAGACAGGCATGGATGTGCTTGGAAAAGGGCCAGAAGTCCTCTGTGTCCGAGGTAGCCATGCATGGCTCTTTTTAAGCAAACCTCACGAATCCACCTCTTCTGTGACGTCTTCCAAAGCTGAAACTGTACCACCTAAATTAAAGAATCCAAGCCATCAAGAGGTATCTATCCCAAAAGCTTATGATGAATTGCCAAATATTGAAGATAAGTAGATTGTTGTTCAGAAGGTAGAGGGATTTGTTTGAGGCTAGAAAGCTGGCATGGGGTTTCCTGGAAGAGAGGAGAAGCTGTACCTCAGGTGGTGAGGAGCGAGAGGGCCATCTGGAAGATCATGGAGGCTGGGCTAGAGCTGAGGTTTGGCAGATGGCTGTTCAGCACCAAGTTAGAATTACAGGGGCTCCTGGTCAGTTCCCTTTTATTGTATTTATACCTCATCTGACAAGCACAACTGTAAACTCCCTGGGAGCAGCAATCAGCCCTGGATTCAACACCATCTCCAAGAGCTCCAGCCCAGAGCTCTGCAGACTGTAGGTCTGAGTAAAGAAAAGTTTGTCAATGGGATAGGAAACATTCTTGGAATTAATGAAAGGAGGAAAAGTGGAAGGGATATGTTTAAGAAAAAGAATTTCAAATACATCACCATCTTCTTGAACACAAAGAGCTTACTCCCTTGAAAAACTGCTTCTAGGGAAGGTTCCTCAAAGCAAGCTTACCCTTCCTGCTTGGGGTGCAAAGAGGCCCCCACGACCATCAACTACCAGACTGGAATGCTCCATCTCATTAGGGTATTTTAGGGCTTTTCTATTCTTTTCATTTCATTATCATTTTCAAGTCTGTGACTGATATGCAGAGGACCAACCAAGCTTTTTCCCGAGAGGAGAAAGCTCTCGGAGATGGAGGGTGTGGAGGATACAGCCAAATTCTCCCCAGTGACTTCTCCCAGTAGCCAGCTGGTTGTAGCTGGAAGCAGGAATTATTTTGCCTTTGTCAGGAATCCAAGGTGCAGAAGACAAGCTGCTGGGCTAAGGTCTGCTTGGCACAGGTGCAGACTGGCGAGGACAGCTTTGAGAGCCTGTAGGGACTGTGAGTGCAGAGCGGGCCACCTGACCAGAGTGCCAGCTCCCACCTTCTCCCTTTTCCCAACCCAGAGGCAACTTTCTCGAAGCCTTCCTGCCTCAGTGCAATGAAACTTGCTGTGAGCGACCCCAGGACAGTGCCTGGGGCTGTGGGACACCCCCAGAAATAGCCACCAGCACAGTTGCAGCAGCTAAGAGCATAGACCAAATCCAGGGGGCACACGAACCTGTACTTGGAATCACATGCCAGCTCTGCTCTTGTAGTCTAGAAGTGTAACCCTTATTTTCAGAGCTTATCTGCACATGGGCACGAGGCCTTCCAGTTACTAGGAGGCAGAGCAGTGCGATGAAGGTGGAGTCCAGGGTTTTAAACTATGGACTGGGAGCCCTGTCATGCTCTAATCCCTAAGACAGAGAGTATGCTGGAGTGGATTCAGACCTCAGAGCCATACAAATATTAGGACCCCAAATAGCCCAATTTACTCTTCACTCCCTTCTCTCCTCAGAGGTAGGAGAATGACTACAATTCCCACTTCTATTTACACAGCGTAACCATTTACTTGGAAAAGGTAAGTTGTCATCTCCCTGGACCAGACCAGCATGTAGCCTCTGGCTTTTGAGTCTCACAAACCCCACAATTCCAATCATGAATGTTGTAAGGAGTGTCCCTCTCTCTCTATTCTCCTCTCTCTCATCACCTCCATCTCTGCTCAAAGGACATTTTCTCACGGAGAATAAGATTCTTTTCTCTCCTGTCTTATTACTTTCCCAAATCATAAGTTGTTTTTATTCATGCAGCCGCTCCACCAGGTGGGTTTCTGTGCCAACGATGTGTCCAGCACGTGCTCATCCCAGTCATCTCATTGGCTTGAGTCTTCCTTGGCTGAAACCTTACTATATGATCCTGCTGAAACCCAGGCCCTGGGCTAGGTTCTGAGATGGCATATTTTTCACTATTATTCATAGCTGTGCAAGCTGGGTCCCCTCTCCCTAAGGAAAGATAAGTACAAATAGTATAGGGACAGAGCTTGGGCTACTAGAAAAGGGAGCCTTTTCTAGTCTTTTAGGCTTCTGGAGCCTCTTCCTCTGTGTTCTCAAGCTGTGGCACCTGGGAATTTGTCAGAAATGCTATTTTCATAACCACCAGTCTACAAGAAAGAGGTGGAGTGTGGTTCCCAAGTGTTGGTATGAATGATGGCGATGACAGTGATGGCTAGTGTACAGTAGCTGCACCAGCCACTGTTGTAAGGACTTTATTAACACACTTAATCATCACAACAACCCTCTCAGGAGCTAAACACTATTAATATTCTTGCAAGTTTAGAAATGAGAAAACTGAGCAATGGAAAGGGCAGGCAAATTGGTGTAATCACAGAATAAATGACAGAACGACAGGTCGAGATCTACATACACACACATCCCTTCACCTCACTTATTTTTTAAACAATCATGTTTTTATTTTATTTTTTCTTTGGACTGATTTTATTTTTCATTTATTGATTTTACAGAGAGAGAGAGGAAAGGGAAGAGAGAGGGGGGGCACTGATTTGTTTTTCCACTTATTTATGCATTCATTGGGTGATTCTTCTATGTGTTACAACCAGGGATTGAACCCACAACCTTGGCATATTAGGACAATGCTCTAACCAACTGAGCTACCAGGCCAAGGGTACCTCACTTTTCACCTGGACTTTGATCTTCTCTTCCCAGAGCACATGCAAGCTACATCTGATTCACTGTCATGAAGCAGTGTAGCTCAGTGGCCAAGAGCTTGTACTTTGAGCCACCTGCTTGGGTTTGAGGTTGGAACTATCATGTCATGAACTTGGACAAGCTACTTAGGCTTTTTGTGCCTGTTTTCTCAGCTGTCAAGTGGGGAAACTTGACAGCTGAGAAAACAGCTGTACAAGCTGTACATATAACTGTACTCTTCTGCTTTCCAGGGTGGTTGTAGAGATTAAACAGGTTAATATATGTAAGCATGCCTGATGCATAGCACGTGCTCAAGAAATGTTACCTTATTATCTTGAAGGCCTCTACTTTGTGGAGGGAAAAAAAGAAGAAAGAAAAATATGGGAAAGGGAAGAAAGAATTTAGAAAGCCCCTAAGAATTCTATAACAACTTCGCAGGTGAAAACTCAGGGAAGTCTCTGCCCATTGTCTCCTCTGCAGACAAGCACATGTTAAATGAAGCTTTCTGCGCACCTTGCACTGGTGGGGACGGCAGGTTCTGGGGTCTCAGGCACATATTTCATCTTGTATGAAACTCAGTGGTGGACAGTGTGGATGTAGGCCTACACCCTCTGACTCTGAGAACCTCAGTGCCCTGCTTACACAGGTGCAACAGCAAAAAGAAAAATGGACACTAGTAAATAAAGGGAAGTCTGTGTGTAAACCCTTAAGATTAGCTACATGGAGGAAGTGTGTGACTATATTTTATTACAACTATTTTGCTGATGGAGACAGATAAGATAACAAAAATAGCCATCAGAGGATGCCCAGCTCGTGGGACAAGAAGGAGCAGACCAGAGGAAAAAGAAGCCTATGGTGCTGAAATGTGGCTTAATTAAGGGGGAAATTCTTACAAGGAGAAAAAAGAGCTACCGTGTTGCTTCCTTCCTTCCACACTGGTCTCCCTCACTTCCAGAACAAAACAAACAAAACAATCCCAGCGCCAGATGCGAGTCAGTAAGCCTCTGGCATCAGATGAGCTGACCAGACCCAATGTGATTTTCTCCTGCAACCATTCGATACCTTTGGTGATCACACATCCCTTCTCTGTATCATCGGCAGAGAATTTGTGCAGTTCTGAGATGTTGTTTCTACACTATTTCAGATCATGTTGAATATCTACAGCTATCAGAAACTATGTGATGGAGGTGTAGGTTCTACCTCTTTTCTGTCCTTAATAAATTACAATATAGAGTGTAGCCTTTGAAACTGTGTTTTTAACCAATTCTGCAATAAGAGTGAACCACAAACATCAAAGCAACAGAAAAATCAAATTCACTTGTCACCCTGCCATGTAACAAAACTGAATAATCTCTTCTTAGCTTTATTGTTGTATAAGCTTTTAAAAAAATACTTATAGTCAATATTCACAAAATTTGAGCTCAACTATTTTTGATTGAGCATTATTTTATACCAACATTTTTATTTGTTTTCATCATAAACATATTTATCATTCTTAATAGTAATATTATATTTCATTTACACCCATATTATGATTTTATTTAATCATTTCCAGGTATTTTTAAATATTTTTCTTCTTTTTCCTGTCCCCTACCCCCCACTCCACCCCACCCCATCATTTTTTTTTCTTCTTTTGAGTTATGGTCTTCTCCAGGATATGGTCTCGAACATATGTTTGCAGGCCAAAGGATGTGGTATCTCATGATTCATTACACTTTGCCATGTTGCTGTCCAGAAATATTGTATTAATTTACATCAGTATGAGAATACAGCTTTCTCAAAAGCTTTGTCAGTTTGTGGTTTTGCAATTATAATTTACTTTTACCAGGTTCACTGGCATTGTGTGATTTCGTGCTTTAGGTTCTTATAATTATTATTACACTAGGGAAGCTGAATCTTTTTCAAGGGTGTTTTCAATTTGTGTGGTATCTTGTGTGAACATGTTCAGATTTTTTACCATGAATGCAATGGAAAACAGTATTGCCTCTGTGGATTTGGTTCTACTACCTAGTGGTTCTGAATGTTCATTTCTTTCATCCATTCTCTTTATCACAAATAATTTCCTCCCTAACTGACTTTGACTCAAGAAAGTTTTGCTCAGTTTAGACAGGTCCCCCAAAGAAGATCCATCAATTCAGTCCCAGGTTCCTGGTACTCTATTTCCTGATGGCTGCACACAGTAATCCCCTCATAAATTTTCCTGAAGGCAGCCTGATTTTTAAGCTCCCCAGCTCCCTAATGAACTCTATTTCTGATTTGTCAAATATACCCAGCAATTATTCAATGCTGTATCATGTGCTACTGAAAAAAACATCAAGAACTATTTTCTTTTTTTTTTAAGATTTTATTTATTTATTTTTAGAGAGGGAAGGGAGGGAGAAAGAGAGAGAGAGAGAGAAACATCGATGTGCAGTTGCTGGAGGCCGTGGCCTGCAACCCAAGCATGTGCCCTGACTGGGAATCGAACCTGTGATACTTTGGTTCACAGCCCGAGCTCAAGCCACTGAGCTACGCCAGCCAGGGCAGAAGCACTATTTTCATGTTTGCCTTTCTGGCCATCTCTGATCTGTACTGTGTCTTTCTGTTAAGGCAGCATTTACATATTGTGATTTCAAAGTATTTTACAACTATTGGATCAAACTCTGAAAAGAGGAAGGAACCAAAATCAAGATGTTATCAATGGCATTGTGGGGTAGGAGAGCTGGGTAGGAAAACAAGGTCATGGACAGGACAAAATAAAGTAAACACACTGAAACAGAACAAGTATTTGAGAGTTAAGTTAGTTATAATTAATAATACTATACCGTATATTAGAAGGTTGCTAAGAGAGTAGATCTTAAAAGTTCCCATTACAAGAAAAAAATTGTAATTATGTGAGGTGATCAATGCTAACTAAACTGATTGTGGTGATCACTTCACTATATATACATATCAAATAATTCTGCTGTACACCTAAAACTAATATTACAATATTATATGTCAATCATATCTCAATAAAAGCATAAGTATTTGAAACATGTTACAGAATATACATAAGTCAATTTACTTAGCTAAGAGAATACTCACTACCTAAAAATACAGGGTCTAGAAGAAGTCAGGCCTACTCAAGCAGGGTTGGTGGAGTAATAATATGGGTATAATAAGTTACAATTTTAATTTGAACATTTCACCTAAAATGTCATATGGTGTGCTTGAGTGTGATATTGCTATGTTACAGAATTACATGCTTATGATTTTGTAATAAAAGATTTTGTAACAAAAAGGGGCGTTATTTGTGCCAGACCTTGCTCTCCCTTTTGTAGGCATCACCCAAATTATAAAACAGCAACAGCAAAAACTGAGCAGTGTACAAGAAATGCTGAACAACCTTGACCCATGTATCTCAGTTGGTTGGGCATCGTCCTGCAAAGCAAAAGGTCATTGGTTTGATTCCTGGGAAGGCCACGTGCCTGGGTTGCATGCCCAGTCCCCAGTCGGGGAATGTGTTTGCCTCTTGATGTTTCTCTCCCTCTCTCTCTCTAAGAATAAATAAAAACTAATAATAATAAAGAGATACTCAACATTGCACATATTACTTGATTAAAATGGCCAAAAATTTCTCTCTTTTAAAAAAAGTTATTGTCCCTATCTTGGCCTTATTTTCTTGTATTTTTTTTTTCAGTTGGGGAAAAATGCAACCAAGCTTGCTTCCTCCCTTACTCAAATTCTTTCTTACAAGTTTAGACTATATAGCCATTCATTCACCTCATCCACCCCTCCACACCCATCCCCTATTCCCTAACCCTACCTAGCTCAACTTTGGTCTCTGGAGAGGATGTTGGTAGATGGTACAGAAGCTACTCCAAGGAGGGAGCTACATATTCAATTGGAGAAAGGGGCATCTCTCTCTTGTACTAGACACAACTACCTTACAGTTCAAAGTTATAGATGCCAAATAGCTGCTATTGTTATTATTGTTGTTTTGTTGGCGCTTATTGAGCACTTAGAATATGCTATGACCTAAGATGAGCACTTTATATGCATCATCTTATTTGTAACCAACACTATTACTCCATTTTACAGATGCGTCAAAATGAAGTTTAGAAACTTGGCCAAGATCACACAGCTAGTAATAACAGAACTGAGGAATGACACTAACTTATTGCATCTCATAGTATTGTAACTTCCTGGTGATTTGTAATAAATTGTAACGTTTCCCACAAGCGTGCTGTTTTTAACTATAATAATTTTTAAAAATACAGTTCAATCTCTCGCCTACTAGTTAGGAGTTGACTGTTCCCATGAGGCCAAACATAAAAAGCCCAAACTATGATTTCCCAGGCAAATAGCAGTAAGCACCATTCTTTTCTATTAGTCCCACAAGCACTGGTAAGATATTTGAGATCAGAACATGCAGGTGGGTGTGTGCGGAGGAGCAGGGGAAGAGAGGGTGGGGCTCTCAGCCTGGAACCCAAGAAGCCTGTGTTTCAGCCCACTTCCACCACTAATGTCCCTCTCTGGACCACAGGTTCCTCATGGGCAAAAGGAAACCAGTGGGTGATATGGTTTCTAACACCCTATCGAACTTTAAATTTCTAACAATTTATGAAACTTGGTAGAGACCTCATAAAGGTGCCCAGAGGTGTAGACGCAACGCCCCCTACCGGCAGCCTCTGGGCAGTGAGGTTACGGTCACTAGCTCGGCACTGCCCCCTGCTGTTCCTGCTGCTTAGGTGGCCCAGCGGAGGGGCCTATGGGAAACGGGGCAGGATTCAAGCAAGCTCCAAACTCACCCCAGCCCTGCTCTACAGTGTGTTTACTGTGTCTGCTGTATGAAAGGCGCTTAGGATTCAGATGGGTGAAGGTTTTTAAAGAGGGCAAAAGGATTATAGAATAATTTTAAGAGGGAGTCAGATGGGGCAGTCTATAAATGCTTGTTCTTAGTCTGGTTGATAATATAAGGCCACAATTTTTAAAAAAACGTTTTTTTTAAGTATGGAGTATTTTCTTGAAAGCAGGTATATATCTAGTCTCTGAAAGGGAAAAATAAATTCTTCTATAGCTTTTGTGTGTTCATTTAAATATGTTCATTTAAAAAGTTTCTGAGCCCACCCCCATCCCCAAGAGAGCTTCTCAGCTTCAACAACCTGCTGTTTGAGGCTGTTCACCTTGGCCAGCTGAAACAAGCCCAGGCACTTCATTTCTCAGCAAAGTGACCTGCCCTCCCAACGTCACTAGCCTTCACTCCCTTCCCTCTAAGGGCATTTGATGGGAAACACAGGCCCTTTCAATTTAGACTCATAAAGCGTTCACACTTTTAAAAACCCTTGGGCAGCTGTGAATCTGCAGTCCACAGCCGAGCAGAGCCATGGTGCTAATAATTGCCTTGGTTTCCTTGCTTTTCCCACTTACCTCTTGCTGAAACCTCACACCTGAAGAAGGGGTTGTCGGGCCAGTACCCCACACCTCTCCTTGTGTTACTCACAACCCCTGTGAGCACAGTCAGAGGAGAGAAAGGATGGGAGTGGGATGTGTGTCCAAGGGGCAAGGGAGCAGAAGAGGCAGTCAGTACTGGGCATGGGCACCGAGGAGTCAGTATCAGGATAACATCCTATAGTGTCCACTTAAGCCAGGACTCAAGAGGAATCGAATCTATGGTGAAGTCCATTTTCACAATAAGCTCCAGAAGGTCCCACCCTGCCAATTCACACAGAGACACTGACCTGCTCATACCTTTATGAATGGAAGAACCAGCCTGGCTTGTTCTCTGAACCAAGGGCCCCGGGTTCCCAACCTGTGGACCATTCCAAGGGATGCTTTTCCAAAAAGCCATGGTTGGCTCTGCTTTTTCTCCCCCCTCCTCTCATCTTCTGGAGCTTTCCTTTCCCCTTCCTTTCTCTTTCCAAATGCAAACCAACCAAACCAATATAGATTCATTTTGATTCCTCTCCTAATCCTTTCTCCAAATCTGCTCAGAAAGAGTCTAGACCCAGAGTTGGCAGGCACAATTCTCCATAATGAACTGGGGAGAGCCAAAGCTGTAAATGCTAAAGCTGGGGTCTTTTTTCCCACCTCTTGAATCCAGGCTGGTCTTGTGATTTTGCTGTTGCCAATAGGATATATGAAAGTGACGCTGTGTGATTTCCAGAGCCTAGGCCTCAAGAGGCCTTAGTTAGAGCTTCTGCTTTGATCTCTGAAACACTGCCCAGGTCACCATCAAAGGAAGTTGGTTCAGCCTCCTGGAGAGTGAGGACTGAGGTGCCCAGCCAACAGTCAGTGCCAACTAGCAGCCCTGTGAGTGATGGCTGAGAGCAGCTGCAGTGCAGCCCAGGTGAAACCAGCAGAGGCACTGCCCCACCGACCTGCACAGTTGTGGGAAAGGAAGTATCAGTGCTGTTTAAGCCACTCAGTTTTGGGGTGTTAGGTAGCAACAGATAACTGAAATGTACACTTTTAACCTTTATCTCTGTTGTTTATGGGATGAGATACTAGAATGGTTTTTTTCTGCCTCTATTCCGACTGAGACACCAATGTGACAGTTATCAGAGTCCCCATTGTTGACTATAAAACAACCCCCCTTATACAAAATTCACAAAGAATATTATTGAGACCTGGCTCCATTCTTGGACACCTCACCCAGATCAAGGACATGAAAGGAATCAGAGGGGTGGGGAACAGGTACAGAGCTTTTTTGGGAAAGCTCTTAATGAGCTGTGAGTGTCCCCTTTAACAACCCCAAGAAAAGAGGGCTACAGCTGTATCTCCTTCATCTCAAACCCAGGGAAGGAAGTTCAAGTGAACCACATGGAGAATTTTGAAATACAGCTGGAAAACAGCAAACATAATGGGTCCAGATTTGTGCCTCATCACCCAGAGGGCTGTGACAGGATGGAGGGGCCTGCGGGGACCAGGCTGCTCTTGTGGGGTTTCTTGGGTAAAGTGTGTCCTGCGCACCGAATGTGGTCACTCAGAAGAGAGAGCTGGTATGAGGTCAGCTTGGGTCCTGTTTCATAGGACACCTAGAGGGGCAGAGAGACCCCGGAAGCATTTACTACGGTCTTAGAAAGAAAGCCAAAGAGACCTCCTAGAATAATGATACATCCTCTTATATCCAGAGAACTGTGTGAGAGAAAGATGGTCAACAATGGGGGTTTCTGAAGAACTCACCACAACGCCTAACGAGGAAAGGAGACCACATCAAACACTGGTGCAGCTCAGAGAGAGGGAAACTGACTTTTCTAATTCCCTTGTCCCTAACTTCCTACGTGCCACCCAATCCTAGAGGTTCAGAAACCAGCTAGCAAACTGAGAATTGCAGGCAGGGAAAAAAAAAAAAACATAAGGCAGAGACCACAGAGAGGCAGCCATCTGCCTGCCAACCTTTCCCAGGGTGGGCCCCTAGCCTGGCTTGAAATGCAGAAGCGAAGGAAAGTGGACATTAAATCAAGTTCAAAGGTTTGACTTCTCATCTTGGGTGGACATTCTAATTTCCAAACCGAGACCAGTGAAACATAGAATGACATGAGGACATGAAAATGAGATAACTTTCCAAAGGAGTAGAAAAGTCACAGGGTTCGAACATGTGTTGGAAAAAATCACAGACTGAGTTTTCACATCAACCTTCCCCCATTAAAATTTAAAAGGGCAATACAGTTGGGGCGGTGGGAGTACTGTTTTGATTGCACCACTAATTAATGTTGTTTGTTGGGAATGCAAGTTACATTTATTTTGTCTATTTACCATTTCTCAGGAATACACATGTTTTAAATGTTATTTAGTTATTTTTAGAGGGAGGGAGAGGGAGGGAGAGAAACATCAACTTGAAAAGCATCAGTCGGTTGCCTCTCCTTTGCACATCTAACGAGTACCAAACCTTTAACCCAGGCATGTGCCCTGGCCGGGAATTGAACCAGCAACCCCTCACCTGGCAGGATGATGTCCAACCAACTGAGCCACACTGCTCAGGGCTGGAATATACTTTTCAAAAGATGAGAAAAAGTTCTAATTGTACAGTCTTTTTTTTCCAGACAGTATACATATTCCTCTTTGCTCACATTCTCTTCCCACTCCTACAAACTAATTGTGCTTATGACTTATCACATGATCACATTTATCCAGGTCCAGAAAGTCCCTACCTGCTCATTATTTAGGACATGGCAGCTACTGAGGTGATTAACCTGGATATTGGTTTCCCCAGGTGCTTAAGGCCTTGAGCAAGCTTTAGCCCCATGACCATGGGGTGGGCAGGGATGGGGAGGTGCGGTCCATATAGCTGTCTATTGGCTTCAAGTCAGTCTCACTTGTCTGGAATGCAGGATTTCATCCACACATCTGCCTAAGAGCTTTCAAAGACTGGAGTCAGTAGGCAAATTTTTATACTTCATTCTAGAAAGTTGAAATCAAATAGAGAAGATGGGTTGGCAGAACCTATGTCTGAACTTCCAGCAAGTAAACTTTCATAAATAAAAGATGCAATTAACTATTTAGCATAACCAGACACGCTTGAAGAATTCTGGTATCACTTGCTAGTTCTCAAGAGTTTAATGCATAATCACAGAGATGCATACATAATGCATGAAGATATGGCCCCACAGGATACCACCTTAAGAGAGAGACTGGCTGGACTGAGAGAGAAAGGCATCGAATTTCAATCAATTATTTGCATGTGATGTGTTGCATTTATTCATGTGGTGTAATAAAGCTGAGGTGGGATAGTAACATCAGTGTCTTCTCTGTGGAAAAATGTGCGAGTCAATGAGAATATACAGGGGTGGGCAAAAGTAGGCCTACAGTGTTGAGTACATGAAACACAGAGTTTATTCTTGTACTATTATTAATTAATTACTGCATTATTTATTATAAACTGTAAATCTACTTTCGCCCACACCTGTAAGTGAGACAAAGAACCAGGATGTTGAGTTCTGTTTCTAACTGTGGAACAAATGATGCTAATTGCCATGGAAGTTTAAATCATGCTCCACAGTCACTCCTCAGGGCTGGAATTGACACCCCAGGAAGACGTCCTGCAGGCTGCTATACAAAAAATGTCACAAAGTGGACTGTGAAGATTTTGTGAAGGTCCAGAGCATGGCCCTCAGCCTCGCTGGCACTGAAATCTCACCTAATGACTCCATTTCTCAAGGACTTAATTCTTAGAGGCAGAGTCTCATGATTCAAACTCCCAGTCTAAACCAGAGAAAGTTTACTAATTCACAGGGATACTCGAAGTCCACATAACTAAAGCATTTATTAATAAAAAATGGCCTCCTTCACAACAGGAGGCCAGATCAGGAGCACTGGCTTGCTGGGTGAGTGTGGCATCAGAACTAGGAAAAACATGACTGGAATGTGTCAGGCTCCAGGCTGAGGTGGCCTGAGGTGTCCATTTCACAACGGAAATGGCATGTTGTTTTCAAACGTCATGTCTGTACCCCTTAGACTTGTAGACTCATAGCAAGTCACACTCAGACACCACTTGAAAATAAAATAGTAGCCCTAGCTGGTGTGGCTCAGTGGATTGAGTGCTGGCCTGTGAACCAAAGGGTCACTGATTCAATTCCCAGTCAGGGCACATGCCTGGGTTGTGGGCCAGGTCCCCAGTAGGGGGTGTGTGAGAGGCAACCAGACATTGATGTTTCTCTCCCTCTCTCTCTCCCTTCCTCTCTCTTTAAAAATAAATAAATAAGATCTTTAAATTTTTTAATTAAAAAATAAAATAAAATAATAAAATATAGAGCAGAATAGAATGTATGAGAGAATACTGGATGTAACTGAGGTAGGTCAGAGGCAGTGCAGAGTGGTGGTTAAGATGACAGATGCAAAATGCAGGCTCTGAGGAACTGAATACCAGCCATATAACCCTGGGCAAGTTACTGAATTTATAATGCTTCAGTTTCTTTGTTTGCATAACGGGAATGATAACAGTACCTACCTCCGAAGGTGGTTGTGAAAATTAAATGGTTTGATGCCTATAAAGAGCACAGACCCGTGCCTGGACATAGGTACAATGTGAGTTTTCATTATTAGTAAGAATTGCTTTGTGAAACTATAGCTCACAACCCGAGGTATCAGAATTGAGTTTGTATTACATCTGGAGTCAGACACACTGAGCACAACATGAGAAAATTGTGGACTGAGTGGCTTCCATTGTACTTGAATTAGAAAATTATGGAAGTAATACTCGATTGTAGGAAAATGAAAACCAGAGGAAATTATCCAAGAGAACATCCTAGATGACCAGGCTAGAGCTCTCTTAAGCTGGGGAGTGTTTTTTAGTGAATTAAGATTAAAGCATTTTTGTTGAGATGAGAGCCTGTAAATATCTCTTTTCTGGAGAGAATTCTCATTCTCTGAGGTGCACTTTGCCTTTTTGTCTTTCTTTTTGACTTTCATCTGAGACCATGATGACATATTTTGACCCATTAAAATGGATCACAAACTTTAAATTTAAATTTGAACTTGAATTTCCTCTCTCCTATCAGTCAGGTTTTCATCTCAATTTTTAAGAGTAGCAGTCGTACCAACTGATCTTTCCACCCCCACAGGACAGGTCCTTCTTTCATATATTTTTCCATGATCTACAGAAGTCTGGACAAATCGGAGGTGACTGATAATGTAAAGAAAGAGCTAAAATACATTTTACAAGCAGAAAATATATCTTTGGAGAAGATATGACAAAGCCAATGGAGGAGAGTTAGTAATATTTAAGCAAAATAAGAATAATTGCACTGACTGGTGTGGCTTGGTTGGGTATTGTCCAGTAAAGCAAGGGATTGCTAGTTCAATTCATGGTCAGGGCACGTGCCTAGGTTGCAGGTTCAGTTCTGGGTCAGGGTGCATATGAGAGACAACTGATCAATTTTTCTCTCTTACATTGATGTTTCTCTCCCTCTTTCTCCCTCCCTTCCCTGTCTCTAAAAATAAATAAAGTCTTTAAAATAAAGAATTAAGAATAACTATATTTACCATAGATTGAGTACCTGCTATGTGCCAGGCACTTCATAATCATTAATCATACATTTCACAATGACTTTGAAAGGTATATGATACAACTACAAGTAAAGAAACTGGCCCTTAAGACAGTAAAAAAGAAACTGCCTAAGACCCACTGCTAGTAAATGTTAGAGCCAGCACTCCAACATGGATCTCCTGACTCAAAACTCATGTCTTTCACTTAACACATGCTTACACAAGTTATAGAACTAGATTCACTGGGTCTAAATTCCAGCTGTACCACTTATAAACTATTTAACTTCTCCAAACCTCACTTAATTTCCTCTTACATAAAAAGGTGGTGACTACAGTAGTTTTCTCACAGGATTTTGTGGAAATTAAATGAGATGCTTATTCAAGGCTTTAACACTGAAGCTGGCACATAGTAAACATTCAAATAGATGCCAATTACCATTATTGTTATGCCAGTCCTTGCAAGGCTGCCTATACTTGCAAACATTGCATATGGATAATCAGTGGACCAGAGCAGCCAACAGGGTGCCATCTGGCCTACAGTCTTTGAACTCCTCTATCTTATAAAGGCATTTCCCATGGCCCCTCATTCCTGCCAGTGGCACAAGGAGAAAACAAGGTACCACTGAGGGCAAAAGAATGGCATAATGTGGTAAAATAAGGGAACTGCACCCGTCTGAAAAGTTTTGGCTCAGGCCCATGGAATCAGGAAGAAAAAAAGGAAGAGATGATGCTGAGACCATGACTGAGAGAGTCTCATAAAGGACAAACGCTAAACACAGTGGAAGGCAGGAAGATTGCTACTGAGGAAAAAAATTAATTACTTAGGGGTTGGAATGGAAGTTTTGGCTCATGTAAGTGTGAGAAGAAGTATTCCCACAAAAGGGCAAAGGATTTGGGGTTGAAAAGAATTTAATCAGTTTTTCCAGCCTACTTTAACCTGAAAGAGAAGAATTAAATTGCCAGGTCTTAAATTGGCACCAGAATTTAGAAAGAATCATACTAGGAGGGGAAAAAGATGAGAAGGACCCATCCATCATCCAGAAACTGGAAGGGAAACACCTTCCCATGGAAAAATTAACCCGGCTCAGACTGAGGGCTGGTCTGACTCAGCAAGCACAGGACATGGTAGAGAGAGTGGGGTGAGAGGTCACAAAATAGACCTTTTCTTATTATCACCCTTGTTTTTTATGTTTTTTGCTGTTGTTGTTGCTGTTGGTCATGGTGGTAGTGGTGGTAGTGTGGGTATGTGTATATGTTTGGATCAGCTAGATGAAGACATCAGATTCAGCTGTGTTTATTTCTGCTTTACCAGGCCAAGGATTTTAAATTTAACTAAATAATCAATAGGCAGTGACCTTTCTTTTTAACATCTGCCTAGCTGAGAATTAACACATCTGCTGCAACTCCTGAAGGACATGGGCAAAAACGTTGCCAGGCATCTTCATTATTCCAGAAAAGTGGAATTTAAAAATATGTTATTAACTGCAGATGGATGGATGCAGTATATGGTATGGATCTGGCTATACAAGGTCCAAGATAACTCTGAGACCCAAAAAATAGTACAAGTGAATTTACAGAGGTTAGTGGAAGGAGAAAACCAAATGTGAAGAAACAAAGATAATTCAACCTGCTAAATTTATCATCGGGCTGGGCTGAGGTATGGGCAGCTGGTCACATATTCAGTGAACAACACTCCTTAGTGAGAAAGGCCAGAGGGAGGAGATGGCAGTGGCTTCTGCCTTCATGACACTATCACCTATAAGTACTCTTCACCACAATGTGAGAGTCATTGAAGGACGCTGAAGCTTACAGTCTATTTAAGGAAACAAAACACGTACATAAACCGAGAAGTAAATGACAACACAAGCTGTGCCAAGTGGGCAATGTTTCTTTCTTAGAAACTGCGCAGTGTCTTTGTATTACAAAAACATATATCCATCTTGCTGGGCAGAAGACACATCATGATGCTAAACTCAGAGAAATAGCCCTAAACACCAACATCACACAATTGTGCTCTAAGTCATCCAACAATTAAAGGATAGCTGTGATATTAAGATATGAGGCATCACTGCTCGAGAAGTTATTAATGAACTGCCTTACACGCTATTTAAAGTTGTCAGTTTTAACCTCATGCTGATTTGGCAGCTGTCCATTTGAAATGACTTTAGGTTTTATACCCCTATGTATATTTTATATTTATTCAGGAAGGCAATATAAGTATAGTGGCTAAGTGTAAGGACGCTGGAATCAGACTTCCTAGGTTCAAGTCCCAGGTCTACACATATTAGCTGTATAACTGTAGCGAGTTACTTAACTTCTCTAAGCCTTGGTTTCCTTATATGTAAGCAGGAATAATAATAGTGGCACATAGTCAGCCCACAGAAACATTTGCTTTCATTTCTATTATCACTAAGGCGGCTGAGAGCGTGAGTTGGTATGAGATGGCTACTGGAAGGGGCCAGGGTCTCCACATGGACACCTTTGAGACCTGCCCCCTCATTCTCTGTGTTTAATGGCAGGTGTGTGCACAGACTAGAGACAAAGGAGAGGCACCCAGTAGTCTCAGAGAACAACACAGGGAGGAACTAGCACATCCAGGACATCTGCTTAAAAATGACAGGTTCACATACACAAAGGGGGAAAAACAGAGATTCAAAATTAGAAGCAAATAAGCACACTTTGAGAAGATCAAAAAGTTGATGGGGACAATGGGTAAGAGTGTTCATCCAGACTAATAAAATTACTTGCAGAAAAATGTTCTTAAAGGTCTAGGGAAGCTGTGAAGATCCGTTTGGGTCTCAAGCATACAGCTTTATTTCTGCCTGTGGCCAGACAGCTGCTTGTTGCAAAAAAGTTATGGGATCAAAAGGCAGTTAATTATGTCTATTTTAAGAAAAAGTATTGTAGATGAAGAAGAGGAAGCTCTGATTAAAAGGTCTGGAGGTGGACAGAGAGGGAGGGTTCAGAAGCCCATTTTAGAAACAGTGTTAATCTCATGTTTAAGGCCCAAGTGCAACTGTGTGCACTTGGGCTTTGGGGTACAAAGTGCCTCTAAATGTGTGCAGCAAATACCAGAGAATATATGTTCCCCAGAAGTCTCAACTGTAGTAAGACATTCATAGAGTGCAAGCTCCAGCCTGCGTCGGCATCTTTGTTCTGTGCTCTTAGACCTGGTTTCTTTCTCCCATCATACATGTTCCTCTATTTTTTAAATTGAACTGAGAGAGAAAGAGAAAGATCGACTGGTTGCCTCCTGTATGTGCCCCTACTGGGGAGCAAACCCACAACCTAGCTATGTGCCCTGACCAGGAATGGACCCTGCAACCTTTTCGTGCTCAGACCACACTCCAGCCAACAGAACCACCTGGCCAGTGCTTACACATTCCTTTTTGTCATCATTTGTCTTCCTCACCAGTCTTCAGACCTCATGGAAACAGGGGCCAGGTCTGTTTTTGTTTTCCACTGTATCTTAAATGCTTAGCAAAGAGCTGTGTGAAAAAGCATATAGTAAGTCCACAATAAATATGTATGGGTTAAATGCATGAGGAGATGAACAAATGTATGTGGGAGAGATAGGAGCCTGAAATCTGAATACTTGCATTCTGCATTTCATGTGTTAGCATTGGGCCTGATTATTGGGGTTCCTTTAAACATTTTTTTCATGGGACTGAGAGAAGCCAGATCCTATGAACATCAGCCGGGGAAGTTACTTCCCTATAATGCAATTTTCAAGTTACAAATGTCTGTCTCAAAGCACAAGTGTTAACCAAGGAAATCTTTTGAATCTTTTAGCTTCTAAAAGGAAATCAGCTGGAGTGGCCTAACAAGTATCTTTCAAAAACCATTTAATAGGCTAAAATGTTTTCAACTATCTCAGCAAATAATGACAACTAGTTACACTTTTTATTATTGAGGTTCCTTGCTAATAGAAAAAACATAATAAAATATTTATTATGTATCTATGTGTGTATGTGTACATGTATACATACATACACCCCCCCCCCATCTCCTGGGGCTAGTCACAGGCGGGAAAGCCATGCCTGATGGCTCAATCAGTTATAACCAGGCCCCACGATTCACCTGCTGGCAGCTACTTTTGATGGTGCTTTCTTTCCACAGAGATGGCAAGTACATAGACCATGGGACTCCATGCCCCTGCTGAAAGTCCATGTTAAATACTGCGAATCCATGACAGCACTTTCTCTCAGAGTCTAGATACCACCTCCTTATTGTTTTCAGTGCAGCACTGCAGCCAGCCACTGCAAATCAATTAAAGTTCAAGTACAAGATGAAATATCTTTGCCTCCTTAGTCTGGGAGTATACACTCAAAAGTATTTCAAATTCTCTTTTCCATGATCCATACCTTTTTTTAAAAAAAAGTCATTTGTATCAAATATACACACAAGGTTTCACTGAATAATATTAGCTCTTATTCATGTTGTTTTGATTTTTTTGTTTTTTTCTATTTCACTTTTTAAAAATGCTATCTGCAACCTACTGATTTTATCACCTGTATAAAATATGGTTTGTGACCTGCAATTTGAAAAATTATGCTATAAAGGAGCACCTCTGCAACCTCCAAATTCTAAGGTCATAGCAAACAACATGAGGAGATTGCTCAGACAGACAGAGCACTGGACTAAAGGAACCAAGGTGAGAGGCTCATTGAAGCTCTGCAGAATCCTTCTTTGAGGAGAGGAGGCGGTTAAACAAAACCATGGAGGGAGAAAAACATCTTTTCTCTAGATTAGAAAATATCTTTGTTAGTAAAACATTCTTCTCCCTGTAATGATAAATTGGAGGAATCCCTGGAAATAGGACAGTGACAAAATCCTGGATTGTGGATTTTATCAAGAAATAATGCTCTATTAGAGACCTATTCTAAAGCAAAAATAAATAAATAAATTAAAAATCCCCATAGATATGTGGGCAGGAGAACCACTACCACAAGGCTTAAAGTATGTAATCTTAATTAAATATAACTTTAAACCTGGAGAATTTGTTCATGTATGGGAATCTGTCATTCTACAAAGATGAGAAAAAGCAGAAGGCAAAATGTAGGCAATGTCTCTCTAAGGCTGACCTTAACTTTAAAATATATATGTAATGGTACAGAACTCAGGCAGAATCTCGACACTCTACAACAATGGTGTCTGTGTCTCACAGCAAGGTTGGGGGAGGAGAGAAAGGAGAAGTGGGAAGGACAGCCTTTTAAAGCAGCCAGCTGAAATGTGACCAAGAAAGGCATAATTTTACTTCTGCTCCTAAGTTCAGATGATTTGAAGCCCTGCATAAACCAAAAGCTGTCACTATAATTCAAGAATAATTGGAGCAAATGGCTGCTTAGCACAAGAAAAAGATATGACTGAGGAGAAAAAATCTTCCAGCCTTTGAGTTGCTCTGGGAAGCAGGACCTTCACCTAAAATTCCAGCTGAGTAAAATGTGCCCCTTTTCTCATCTCCTCATCATAACTGGACCTACAGAAGCCTGACATTTGTCACCCTTTGACTTTCCCGAACATAAGATTAATTTAACACAGAATATTCACCCTTTGAGCACACATACATTTACACATTCTCCTTCATATTCCCTTCCTCTCTTAGCCAGAAGATAAGGTCCAGCCTTGCCAGGAGCCTGCTAAGATAGAACCACCCACCCCACTGGAACCTGTGGGAACAGATCTATATTGTAATGAGGTCCCACATGATTCACGTGCACACTCCAATTGGACACACGGTGGTCTAGGAAGCATTTCTCAGACCTGTTTGCATAAGGGAATCATCTAAGGAGCTTTAAAACCTACCCAAGCCAGGCCTCCCACACCTGAGAGCAAATTAATCAGGAACCTCTGGCTGCTGGTGTGATTAAAGACTCCCCAGGGACTCTGTCCTGCAGCCAGAGTTGAGCAGCACCGTTCCTGTCCAACTCTCCCCTCTCACAGATGAAGAAATGGAATTGCAGAGAGGCCAAGTGACTTGCCCAATGCCACAAGGCAAGACAGTGGTAGGGCCGAACCCACACAGCGAGGTTCCCTAGGGACCCTCAAGAAGATGGACTCCAATAGTGGAAATGTCTGCCTCCTTCTCCCTCAGGAGTCTGGCTCTTCTCAGGCACAGTGACGGGGGTGGGGGGGGGGTGGGGAGAAGGCTTTGTTCATAGAGGGTCATCCATCTCACTCATTTTTGAGCCCTCCTCTTCTTTCACAGAAAGCATTTAATTTGGCCTGGAGTGTAGCTTTAGAAAACTATGTACTCATAACACTTCTGTTTGACCTACCAAATATATGTTGAATGAATTTATATTTGTCCATCCCCTTCTCAGCTGTCTTCCTCTTTTCCCCAGACTCCTGTTTAGAAAACAGCACACCACCCAGACAGATATCTCTGAGAAAATCCAACTCAGGAGATTAAAGGACAAGACAGGGTTTGTTCCCTTTCCTTGAACCCTGGGAAAATGCTTACAGTGGAGCCTGACTGGGCCTACCAACGGCAACAAAAAAAGCAACGTTGCTACCAGCTGTTGGAGGCAGGCAAAGGCTAGTCTCAAGATTTGCCTGGGCATCGCAGAGGTGGTTTATGAAAACCTCAAATGTCAAAGTTGCCTTGCTCCTTAGGGTCCTTTCAGGACAATACGGGTCCAGTCAAGCATAGACCAGCCTGAAAAATGAGACCTGAGAATGGGGGCAGGGTGAGGAATCTATTCAAAGACTGGAATTCCCAGAGGCCCATGCCTTTTGTGTGATGGATAACTCATCCCCTAGTTTTGCAGGAGAAAGAAGGGCACAGAGGAATGAAGGCAAAAGGACACAGGCAGAAATCAAGATAAAAAAAGAAAGAAAAGAGAGAGAGGAAATAAGAATGAAGATGCAGGAGGGAGAGAAATGTGTGGTTATTAAAAGTGAGTTAAGAGGCTCTGTTTTTTGCTTCCTGAATTTTAATATCATAGAAAAGGGGCCAAACCTTCTAAGACAGCTCATATGCAAGAATGAGGAATGAGGAAGGTGACACTGGAGGTCTTTCACCATCATTTTGAGGTCCTGCACTGCCTGACCCCATGGCTCTCCCCACAGGGGAGAAGCACTGGATGGTCCCTGAAGGGAGGTGACTCCTCCAGGCTCCATTCAGACCCACTTTTACAGAAAATGGGACTGAAGCTTCCTACTGTCCTTCCCAGGAGCCAGCACTCCTCATGCCACAATGGGAAGGAAGCCTGCTCAGTGCTTCTCTTTACAATTTCCTTTCGGACAGTCATCACATTTTGAATGGAGTCTGCTGAGGGAGATAATTACAGCTCCTCTCCTATTTTCAGGTTCCCTCTTATATGAAGGGCGGCATCAACTAAGCTCTAAGAAGCAATTTAGAAAGTGGGGTTGTTGGAAGGGGGAACCCAAGCCAATCTACAAACCTGCAAAGCCTGGGGAAGAAGCTTTTATTTTTAACACTGGGATCTGTGAGGCTGACCTATATTTCACTCCTTACACTGGCAGAAATGATAAGCCTTGAAAAGCAGGACACAAAACTGAGCAGAGGCCTTTGGAAGGCTCTGCATGGAGGAGCAATTGCAGTAAGACACCAAACCCCTAACCTGGACAGAGACAGTGACTAAAACAGAAGGTGCTGGAGGGTCTGAGTAAGGGTAATGAGGTCCCTCAGGTAGGCTGGAAGGGAAGCCTCAGTCTTAGCTTTACCTTCAGATCTCAGAAATGAGTCCACAGCCAGACTGAATCACACAGCTAATGTGAGAAATATGGGTGGAGGGGAGCCGATTAAAGGCCCAGGAAAGGAGAAGGTGGGTGTGGAACTTCCAGATTTCACTGGGAGAACCTGTCCAACACATCAAAATCCCTTGATCAAACAAGCAAAAGAAGAGGCAAAATTAAACAATGTAATCAAACAGGACTGCTTAACACCATCAGATATGTTTTTTAATGTGTTATCTCTACTGTTATTTTATTTCTTCTATTCATTTCTCAAAGCTTAACCCTGCAAATCATATTTGTCTGGCCACCCTTATGAGGACAAGTCTCCAAATATTTAATACAATGTTAACTTTCACTGCCTGAGACACTGAAGGCTGGCACAGCTACATTATTTTCTTTGTGTGTCAAACCTCACATTTTAATCTGCCATCCAGTCAGCAGACCGGAAAAAGAGAGAAATCATTTCAGATTATGAGAGATTTTAGACCCTGTACCACCAACCTTTTTTTCTTATCAATGTGTCATCTAAATGTAAAGCAGTATAAGGATTTAGTGCAGGTGCAGGAGGCCGGAGGCTCGGTCATTGGCGGCTCCAGGAGTGCACAGGCATGAGCTGGGTTCCTCCACTGGGTGTTCCACAAGCACCTCACACCAAACACTACAATGAGGAACTGATATCTTTCTTCACTCCCTCCCAAAATCCACGGTAGTGGCACACCGTCCACTTGGTCATTGGCAGTGAAGGCAGTGGTGGTGGTGGGTTCACTAGACGCCTTCCCCTGCCCCCTGGGTCCATTCAGGAGAGGAGCAGCAAGGTGAAGAAAAGAGGAGGTGACAAAGCCAGACTACCTGACGTGAGTCTCAGTCACTTGCTAGCCATGAGAGAGCGCTGGGACCAAGTAAGTCTCTTAGCCTCTCTGTGCCTCAACTTCCTCATCTGGAAAACCTCTTAAGGTTGCTGTGAAAGTAAATGAGTTAAAACATGTCCTACATTTAGAACCATACCTGGTACATATTAAGGGCTCAGTGTAGGCTAAGACTTCCTGTTCACCAACTCCACATCTACTCAGCCATCAGGACTTTCAAATTCAAAATCCTCTCCGCCATTCCCTTTCCTACTTGTAGCCCTCACCATCTCTCACCTGGACTGATACAACTTCTTCCTTCTTGCTTTCCTTGTCTGTATTCTCTCCCTCTTCGCTTTCAGCCACTTGTGCCCTATCTCCTTTCCTTTCACCCCATGTACACTAATCTGCTCTTCACGCCCCAGCTTGCTCTCTCAAGCCTCCCTGACTTTGTCTGTGTGATTTCTCTGTGGAGAAGTCCTGTAAGTCCCAATTTATGCATCATCCCCTTGAGACAGCTCCCCAGAACCCAACCCCAGGCAAACTTCTCATTCTGGATTCCTAAAGCCCTGTGCATTTCTCCTGCCCCACATGCAAGTCATCTTGCAGTTCTCTGGAGCTTGAGGACAGGACCCATCCCAACTACATTTATACCCCCTTACAGGTATTCAAGTCCAAATTGATGACTGTAGCGTGCTGCAATTAAGAACGTGTACTCTGGAGTCACAGTGCTGCATACATATCCTGGTCCTAGCATTTACTGGTTAGAGGACCTTCATCAAGTCACTGATTTTGCAGAGTCTCATCTGTAAAATGGGAATGAATGACTGCAGGACCTCCATCACAAAAGATTGTGAAGAATGAACAAAATTAACACCATCTTTAGCTCAATAGTTCACACATCCTGAGCACATATATAAATTTCAGGGGAGGAAAATCCTGACAAATGAAAAATACCAAGATGCAAATTTTTTTAGAAAGTATGGACATGAGATTCAAACACTTTTATAGGCAGAACTCATTAATGCATAAGCCAAGATAGTCTTGGATATGATGTTCATTTGCCTGCTTCTGAGACTTCAAAAAAGTAAAAAGAAAATAGCTGAATCAATTGGTAACTGTGCCCCATTCCTAGGAGTCTAGGTTAATGAGCGTGGCCCTATGAGAAGCAAGTGGAGACATTCTGGAGGATTCTGGAGGTTGACTGTGAATCCAGAGCAAGCTGTTCACCCTTCAGAAGCCAAGGTGTGCAGAGAGGGGGAGCAGCCAACAGAATCTGGATCCTCCTGCCAGTCACTGCAGGAAACCAACTTCCCAGAGTTAAGCTCTGCCAGAGCTCTTTCTAACAGCAGGGTATTACTCCACAGTTGGCCCAGAGCACCTGCCTGACTAATCTCTGTTTCCATGACTTCCTTGCCCCTCAGCCCCAGCAAAATCCACTGCTGGCAATGGTATTTGGAAATTATTCTTTGCTCTTCATGCCAGGAATTTGAGTGAAAACACTCTTGGCTCCTTAAAATTCTATATAACCTTGTAAATCTTGCCAAACACCACCACAAACACATACTGAATTTTTCTTCATTAACTGATCTCCTCACAAATCTATCACTTTTCTAGCAGGGCATGTGCAGAGGCTCTCCTACTTTTAGTCATGAGCATCCTCAGAAAAACAAACAAGCTGGGAAAGTTGGACATACACGTATGTTGACTGCTTCTCTGAAGGAGCTGAGAGCCAATCAGCCACAATTAAACTTCTTTTTCTTTTTTAAAGATTTTATTTATTTTATTTTTAGGGAGGGAGATAGAGAGAGAGAGAGAGAGAAACATCAATGTGCGGTTGCTGGGGGTTATGGCCTGCAACCCAGGAATGTACCCTGGCTGGGAATCGAACCTGGGACACTACAATTAAACTTCTGACTGAGGCTCTCAGAGCACAGACCAAAAACAGTGAGTTCAACAGCATCGGGGAAGGGATCTGACTATGACAGTGTGGCCTAGGGCAGCAGCAGCAGCAATGGGCTCCACAGACTCCTGAACTGAGAGACTTCAGAGTTATTGACCCACTGTATTAGTTTGCTTGGGCTGTCATAACAAAGTACCACAGGCCACATGGCTTGAACAGCGGAAATTTATTCTGTCAGCTCTGGAGGCTAGAAGCCTGAAATCAAGGTGCCGGCAGGGTTGGTTCCTGCTGCGGACTCTGAGGGAGACTATTCCAGGCCTCTCCTCTAGCGTTCTGGTTTGCTGGCAATCTTTGTCATTCTTTAGCTCATAGAAGCATCACTTCTGATCTCTGCCTTCATCTTCACATGCTGTTCTCCCTGTATGTGTATCTATATCCAAATTTCCACCTTACAAGGACACCCATTATGCTTGACTAGGGTCTACCCTAATGACTTCACTTTAATTTTACTACTTTGGAAAGACCCTGTCTCAAATACAGTCACATTCTGAGGTACTAGGGGTTATGTCTTCAACATATAAATTTGTGGAGGACAGAATTCAACCTGTAACACCTACTCTCTTCCCAGAGACTCTGTGACATCAGTAAATAAGCCCTGGATCAGTGTGACAGGATTTGGGTGTTGCTGGCTGGGACATGGGCTCCATGCATGAGGGCCTGGAGCAGGTGAATGAACTGCTCACTGGGTCACAGTGGCTCCATCAGCATTCGAGCAATCAGTGAGAAGAATTAGCATGTGTACAGCCCAGAAAAGAAGGCTGACAGACTGGCTCCACCAAGAAGGAGTCCTGGCAGCCAAAAACACACCGTGGTTCAAGTGTCTGGCATTAGCTGTCACCACTACAGAGATGCCTCCTGGGTGAAAAACAAGCACATCACCTCACAGTCATGAGGCACATGTGAAACTTTGGGCTCATCCTGCAGCCTGACCTGACCCTTCACCCCAGCTCCCAACTGACATCTCCAATTGCTGTTCAGTGAGTCAGTCGTCTTGTGCTTCCCAACAGCATGGTCCTCCCAAGCAGGTCCAGCAGAACTCACTGCTCTTTTTTCTACACTCAAACCTGTCTTCTCCTCAAACTTGTCTTTTCTTACTTAGCCTAATTCTGCCTTATGTCAGTAAGTTCTTAACGAGAATGTGGCCTCCATGAGAGGAGGATATTTAGTCCATTCTATTCCTGCATTCCCAGGGCTAGCACCTGGTGGGTGAGTGGAGGAGGGTCTAAACACATACCTTTGAATGCTGGAATGAAAGCTGCCTTTGCCCCCACTAGACAGGCAGTTCCCTGAGAGCAGGGAGTGAGCCTTATTCATTTCTTTTGAGTTCCTGCCCCGAGACAGCCTCATATAGGGGATTCAACATCAGAATGAATCAAATGAATGGATACTTCCCACTTAGGTGTTCTTCCCACCTCATACTAAACTCTGAAGTCAGATATAACCCTTAACTTGCTTCTTCTCAAACAAGCCTGCTTTCAACAGTCAGCTCAACATTGCCTCTTATAAAGACAACCTCTGTCTTCCTCTCCAGTGAGCCCCTCATTGTACTCAGTACATGCTTCTAGCCCAACATCTATAATCATGCTTGTCTTCTACTAGGCTGTGAGTTACTTAAGGGCAAGGATTTTCCTCTTATCTTTCTGACTACCATAGGACTCAGTTGGCATCATTTCTTTTTAAAGGTCTAAATAAACTTCTTTCCTATTGACCCAGATTTAAACCTTACACCTTCCCTCGCATTCTGTTAGATCCAATCAGTTATAGTCTACTCTCAGTATCTGAGGTTCATCCATTCCATCCACTGATCCCTTTCTTTTGTTCCCTCAACCTCTATCCTAACCCCATCCAGTCTCTCTGGTTCTTTCTTCCCTTCTTCAAACAATCTTATACAAGGCTGCCAGATTAAGAACCCTACAGCATTACTTTGCAAAAAACCAAAAATACAAAAAAGAAGTTCCAGTCAAGATGGAGGGCTAAGTAGAAATGCTTTGCTTCCTTGCACACCCAAAAGAAGGATAACAACCAATTTAAAAACAAAACACAACCAGAACTGACAGAAAATCAAACTGTATGGAAGCCCAACAACCAAGGAGTTAAAGAAACATTCATCCAGACTTGTAGAAGGGGCAGAGAGGACACGCAGCAAGGCAGTAGATGATGTGGGTGAGGCGGGGCCTGGAGGACAGGGTGGTCCCACATTCGTGCACGGATAAGCCAGGAGGAACAACTGGGGAGTGAGACAGTCCAGGATCCCAGGGTCTTGGCATGGGAAACTAAAGACTCAAAACATCTGGCTGTAAAAATCTGTGAGGATTGCAGCAGTGAGAGAAACTCCCAGTCTCATAGGAGAGTCCACTGGAGAGGTCCACAGGGTCCTGGAATATACATACACCCACCCACCTGGGAATCAGCACCTGAAAGGGCATGATCCACCTGTGGGAAGTGAGGGAAGTGACAGAAAGTGGAGTAAGAGCCGAGCAAGTGGCATCATTCTCTCTCTACCACTCTCTCACATATAACACCACAACAAAGGGAAGTAGGTTGCCTTCCTGGCGACTACCTAAGGCCATGCCCCTTACAATGTAACAGGTGTGCTGTGACAAAGAAATATGGTCCAAATGAAAGAAAAGATCATAACTCCAGAAAAAGAATGAGAAGATAGACACCTGTCAGATGCAAAGTTCAAAACATTGGTAATCAGGATGCTCATGAAAATTATTGAGTTTGGTCACAAAATAAAGGAAGAAAAGAAGGCTACATAAAATGAAATAAAGGAAAATATACAGGGAACCAACAATGAAGAGAAGGAAACTGGGACTGAAATCAATAATTTGAAAGAAAAGGAAGAAATAAGTATTCAACTGGAACAGAATGAAGAAACAGGAATTCAAAACAATGAAGAGTGGCTTAGGAACCTCTGGGACAACTTTAAATGCCCCAACATCCAAATCATAGGGGTGCCAGAAGGAGGAGAGGAAGAGCAAAAAATCGAAAACTTATTTGAAAAAATAATGAAGGAAAACTTCCCCAACCTGGTGAAGGAAATAGACTTCCAGGAAGTACAGGAAGCTCAAAGAGTCCCAAAGAAATTGGACCCAAAAAGAAACACACCAAGACACATCATAATTTAGATACCCAGGATTAAAGATAAGGAGAGAATCTTAAAAAACACCAAGAGGAAAGGAGACAGTTACCTACAGAGGAGTTCCCATAAGACCATCAGCTGATTTCTCAAAAGAAACCTTGCAGGCAAGGTGGAACTGTAAAGATGTATTTGAAGTCATGAAAGGCAAAGACCTACATCCAAGATTATTCCATCCAGCAAAGCTATCACTTAGAATTGAAGGGCAGATAAAGTGCTTCTCAGATAAGGTCAAGTTAAAGGAGTTCATCATCACCAAACCCTTATTATATGAAATGTTAAAAAGGTTTATCTAAGAAAAAGAAGATGATAAAAACTATGAACAGTAAAATGACAACAAACTCACAACTATCAACAAATGAACCTAAAAGAAAAGAAAAACAATGAAACCAAAAACTAAGCAAACAACCAGAAAAGGAAAAGAATCAGAGAAATGGACATCACACAGAGGGAGTTCAATAGGGAGGGGGAAGAGAGGAATGGGGGGGAAAGGTACAGGGATGAGGAAGCATAATTAGTAGGCATAAAATAGATGGAGAGAGATAAAAATGGTATAGGAAACAGAGGACTCAAAGAACTTATATGTACAACCATGGACATGAACTAAGTCAGGGGGGATGCTGGAGGGTTGGAGGTGCAAGGCAGAGAGGGGATAAAAAGGGAAAAGTTGGGAAAACTCTAATAGCATAATCAATAAAATACTTAAAAAAGAAAAATGAAATAAAAAATAAAACATTTGACATTCCTTTGCTGCCTACATGAGAAAGTCTAAACTTCCTACCATGTGCTTCAGAATCCTGATATCCTGAGCCCCCAACTGTCCCTTGCATAATTTATTTTTCAATCTCTGTGTCATTAACTCTCCTTCTCAAATAACTCTGCTGCTTTCCCCTGAACAACCACCCACACTCATTTCTGTCTTAGTATTTCTGCTACTTTCCTCACTTACTGGTTTTCATGGTCCTCCCTGTTACCCTCCCTGCCCTCATTCCTGCTCAGCTGAAGTCCCACCCCCTCCATGACCCTCTCCTTAATCACCCCAGCCTTGGAAAGAAGGATGCCCTTTTGAATTCCTATGGAGTTTGTTGTCTATACCATTAATTTGTAGGATATGCCACCTTGTATTAGCATTTATTCTTCCTATGCCAATGCTTATCACCGCCCCCCCCCCAACGACTGTAAGCCACCAAGGGCAGAACCTGTGCCAAGTTTCATTCCTTTTCATAACCTCAACACCTAACACAGTGCCCTAAGCACACACACACACACGCAACAAGAGTGTGGGTGAAAAGAAGACACTGGCCATTTGATGATTTAGGATATTAACCTCTATTGTTACAGATCTATCACAGAAATGCAAGCAATTTACATTCATTGTGACAGGCATGCATTTAACCAGCATGATGGATAAGTTTGACAGAATTCAGTGCTAGGTGCTCTATGAATATTTTATCAAATGATGAGTTACAGGTTAGCAAATTGTCCTCTGGTTATCAAAGCCTAGAGGCAGCAAGGGAGGTGTCACCGCCATTGCAACCAAAGAACTGCTCCTACCATTCCCTAAAAATCACTGGACATGTGACTTTTGACATCTACCCTGGCAGTGTGAGGCCTGACTCTCAGGATAATCTTCTTAAGACCCTAATACCTGTCCCAAATTCTGTCTTCTTTCTAAGATTAGTTTGATTTATCCTGTTGTGGGTCCTCTCTCTCTAGTTGACACCAAGATTTTGTCCATACAGAACACTTTGTAGCAACCAAGAGAATCAGCTGAGGTGTTGCCACGGAAACAGTGGTGATTTCAGGAAACCCATCTGTTTTTAAATTGTTCTACAGACTTGCTCTAACTTCTGTTACAGATCATGTTGCTCAGGGCCCATTAAACTCACAGAAACTTCACTCCCACAGGAACTTTCACTTCCACAGGAACTTTCTGCAGCCTCCTTCTTTTTATTCTCTTCCAAATTTCAAACCTCATCTTGGGGGCTAACTAGCTCCAGTCTCCTAACATTCATCAAAGTCAAGCTAGGACTAGCACCTCCACATTAGTTGAAAGCCAGTGTAGTCATGGCAACAAGAGGCAGCTTGTCTTGGGTGGGAAGAGTTGATGGCCTACTGGAAGGGTCAGCATTTTCCACTAGTTCTTCTGGATGTCAGGAGAAACAACATTGTTCACTTAAAGTTTTCCTTTCATTAATTCAAAAGGAAAAATACAGGGACAGTCAAAAGTAGGTTTACAGCTATTAGTATGGAAAAACAGAGTTTATTCTTATATTATTGTTTATTAGTTGTTATATTATTTTCCATATGAACTGTAAACCTACTTTGCCCCACCCTGTATATAGTGATACTTCAATTAAAAAAAAAAGATATAGCAAGAGGCATAATTTGTAGTCAGAATGTTCAACAGAAAAACGATACAAGCCACACAACATTGTGGGTGGATATAATTCCCTTCCTCCCCATTCTATCTTCCTCCATGACTCTCTTAAGAGGTGAACCATAACCCCACAACCTTAGCCCTGCCTCTTGCATCACAGTCATCATAAGCCAGGGATGGCACTGTGTGCTTGACAAATATGCTGCCCCATGGAAGCCCAGAGACACTGTTGTTGGGAGGAGAGTTGTGATAAATAATGCCCCTGGATGTTATGGGTTATATTGTGTGTTCCTCCAAATTCATATGTAGAAGACCTAACCCCCAGGACCTCACAATATAACTGTATTTGGAGATAGGGCATTGAAAGTGATAACTAAGTTAAATGAGGCTGTTACAGCAGGTCCTAATACAATATGACCAGTGTCCTTCTAAGAGAAAATTTGGCTATTTGATGATTTGTGCATATACATCTCTCTATGTACATGCACAGGGGTCATGTACACAGGGGTGCATGTACATAGAGAGATGACCATGTAAAGAGGCAGCAAGAAGGTGGCCATCTGTAAGCCAAGGAGAAGCCTCAGAAAAAAAACAGCCCTGCAACGACCAGATCTTGGACTTCCAGCCTCCAGGACTATGAGACAATAAATTTCTGTGATTTAAGCCACCCAGTCTATGGTATTTTGTAATGGCAACCCTAGCAAACTAACACATTGCCATTTTTTCCTCCACTGTGCCACCACCACCAACATAATACCAAGGATGACTAAATAAAAGTGTTTGTCTTCAGAGGAATTATTAAGTCCTCTTGATACCTACTTTGTATTAACATATCCATCTTTCTTTAAAGATTTTATTTATTTATTTTTTAGAGAGGAAGGGAGGAAGAACAAGAGGGAGAGAAACATCAATGTGTGCTTGCCTTTCATGCACTCCCTACTGGGGACCTGGCCTACAACTGAGGCATGTGCCCTGACTGGGATTTGAACCAGTGACCCTTTACTTTGCAGGCCAGCAGTCAACCCACTGAGTCACAGCAGCCAGGGCTAATGTATCAATGTTTATTGGGGAATGTTTGCATGAGATATCTTTTTCCATTCTCTTTTAATCAATTTATCTTCATAGTCAGAGTTTGCTTTTGACAGCATATAGTTGGGTCTTACTTTTTAGCCAATCTGACAATCTAATCTTTGCCTTTTAAATCAGGTATTTAGAATTGTGCTAATAGGCCACTAACCACATGTGGCTATTTTAATTTAAATTATTAGAAGTTTAAAATTCAGTCCATGAGTTACATTTCAAATGCTCAACAGGAGCATGTGACTAGGCATTAGAGACTACAGATAAAGAACATTGCCAGAAAGTTATATTGGACAGTCTGGTTTAGACCATTTAGTGCTGTTGGTGCTGTTATTAATAGGGCTAGTTGACTCTACCATTTTGCTATTTATTTTCTATTTGTCCAACAGTTCTTTGTTCTCTTTTTAATCTTTTTCTGCCTGCTTTGAATTAATTGAACATTTCCTTCATTCCATTTTACCTCCTCATTTGGCTTATTAGTGATAACTGTTTGGTTTTGTTTAGTGGTTACTTTAGTGCTCACAGTATACACATGTAACTTATCATTATCTGCCTTCGAGTAATATTATACCACTTCACATGTCATATAAAAATCTTAGAAGAGTCTATTTTATTTCCCCCTCATGGCCTTTGTGCAATGATTTCCCTATGTTTTACTTTTACATATTTTAAACCATAAAGTACATTGCCATTATTTTTGCTTAAAACAGTCATCTTTTAAAGATATTTTTAAATAAGAAAAAAAGGCTTTTATATTTATCCATGTATTTACCATTTTGGATGCCCTTTACTTCTTTATGTTGATCAAGACTTTCAGTTGGTAGGTTTTCTGTCTAACTAAAGAACTTCCTTAACATTTATTTAGGTGCAGGTCTGCTGGCAATGAATTCTCCTGGTTTTTGTACATCAAAAAAGCATTTTATCCTCATTTTTGAAAGATAGTTTTGTTCAATACAAAATTCTCAATGGGTATTTTTTTCCAGTGCTTTAAAGACATTGCTACACTGTCTTTCAGTCTTGCACTGCTTTCAACAAAAAGTTTGCTATTATCCTTGTCTTTGTATCTCTGTAGGTGATATGTGCTATTTTTCTCCAGATAATTTTAAGATTCTCATTACTCTTCTTAAGAAATATCATTTTGATGTTTGTATAGGTTTCTTTTCTTCATATTTCTTGAGCTTGCTGTGTGTTGAGCTTCTTGAATCAATTGATTTTTCCATTTTGATCAAATTTGAAAAATTTTGGCCAGTATTTCAATTGTTTTTTCTTCCCCGTCCCTACTTTGTGGACTCCAGTTGCCCTTTTATTAGGCCACTTGAAGTTGTCTCAGAGCTCACTGATGCTGTTCCTTTATTTCTTTCAGTTTTGTGTGTGTGTGTGTGTGCTCATGCACTTTATTTTGAATAATTTCTATTACTATATCTTCAGATTCACTTTTGAAGGGAAAAATAATTTCAAGTATATATAATTCAACTGCCAACCTTACAAGAGAATTAAAGCTCTGGATGTTAGAGATTAGATCTCTTTCATTTACTTGCCTGAGATTAACCCAAAACTACTATATAAAAATAATAACTAGTCATTCCAACAGATGTGAGGTGGTATCTCATTGTAGTTTTGAGTGAAATTGAGCATCTTTTCATATAGCTGTTGGCCATCTGAATGCCTTCTTGAGAAAAGTATCTGTTCAGGTCCTCTGCCCATTTTTTAATTGGATTGCTATTATCATCAATACAAGTAATAACAAGTGTTGGGAGAGGTTGTGGAGGAAAAAAAAACCTTTATCCACTGCTGTTGGGAATGTTAACTAGTACAGGCACTATTGAAAACCATATGGAGGCTCCTCAAAAAGCTGAAAATAGAGTTACCATATGACCCAGCAATCGTCTTCTGGGCATCTACCCCCAAAATTTGAAAATATTTAATCACAAAGATATATGCAGCCCTATGTTCATTGCAGCATTATTTGTGGTGGCCAAGACATGGAAACAACCAAAATGCCCTTTGATAGATGATCAGATAAAGAAGACGTGGTACCTATATACTATGGAATACTACTCAGCCATAAGAAAAGATGAAATACTGCTATTTTCAACAACATGGATGGACCTTGAAAATATCATAATAAGAGAAATATCAGTCAGAAAAAGCTAAGAACAATATGATTTCACTCATATATGGGATATAAAATTGAAACTCATAGACACAGACAACAGTATAATGATTACCAAAAGGAAGGGGAGGGCTATAGAGCATAAAAAGGGCCAAATATATGATGACAAAAGATTACTTGACTTTGGGTGGTGGGCACACAATAAAGTAGACAGACTGTGTATCATAGGAATGTATATGAAATGAAACCTATACCATATTCATTCCTATATCATAGGAATGAAACCTATATGATCTTATTAACCAATGTCACCTCAATAAATTTAATAATAAAAAATAACTAATGAATACTCATTACATACCATGCTCTTCTAAGTACTTTTTAAATGAATTATAGTATAACACAGCAGTAAAGTAAATCATATAATTATCATTACATTTACAGATGAGAAAATTAAAACTTAAGACTTGTCAAGGGATATGTGCTAGGACGCTAAGTCCTTTGGACATTAAAGTCCACTGTATGTAGAAGTAGTCTGGCAAATTGGAAACCCTATTGCCTCACTGAAGAAAAATAACATTGGCTAAAATAACTATTAGGATAACAATTCAAATAAGGAACAAAACTCCCTATTAGGTAAAAATAAAAAGTCTGACCAATAAATATAGGAAGACTAAGGTAATGAAAAATAAGATGTCATCTTTCATAAGCTAGTTGGTGAAAGGTGAAGATAAATTATCTGTAATTGAACATATTAGTATGAAAATACTGTGATAACGTGGGGGAAGTAAGATTAGTGTCCTGAGTCAAGATAAATGTCATGGGTGTCCAGGTACATGTAAGAGTGAAGGTACATGTGGAAGAGAATGAATGGTAAAACTTGGAAAAATGAAGTCATCCTTTGATAAGATAAATCCTTTTTTTTAAAAAAAAGTAGTTTTGCTCCTCACTCCCTGAGAGCAATGATTTTCCCTTTGAAAGAAGAGGTGAAACAAGATTAATGACAGGAGGATTTGTAGGGTGGAGGTGGAACTGACTATGTATTAGACAGAAGTAAAAGGCTCAGTTCCTGAACCTAGCTCTGGAATCAACTTGCTGGGTAATACTGAGCCCATATTAAACTTCTCTAGGCCTAATTTGTTTTCAGGTAGCAAGGCCCTTTCTTCCCAGAAAATCATATGGAGAAGCTCAATACATGCAACAGGAAAAAACAAGTCTATCTGATGGAGGCTGGAGGTTGAAGACTAGGGTCTTATTCTTCCCACTCATCATACCTGCTCTGGATCCTGTTTGGTCCCAAAGAGCCCGTGGGCTCTCCTTATACACATCAGACTGATTCTCTCTGAAGGGCCTTCCGAGCTTAGAGTTAAGATCCTTGTGCTCCAGTCCCAACCACTGTCCTGAAACTGTTAAGGCAATATATTTCTGGTCCCCAGTTTGCTTAAATGTAAGTAAGGCTAGAAGAATCTCTAAGGTCCTTTCTAGCTCCAACACTGTCTCTTAATAGGAACGTGATGGTTAATAAATTAATAAAATACCATTGCACTGAAGCAGACTATCAAGGGAAAAGGATATTAACCACGTAGGCAGTGTTTTCCAAGGCTCATAAATGTTTTACCACTTTATATAGAGGATTAGATTTTTCTTCTAAGATTGAAATAAAATCAACAGAATTTGGAAGGTCTGTGAACCTTAACCTGTGTTTCAGTATCCCACTGGGAGAAAACTTTACACATGCACCAATTTAATCCATTTTGGCATATGTTTTATTGGTGAAGGATTTCCTGTGGTAGGAAGTCACCTAAAAATACTGTACAAGCAACTAAAAATGCTCAGAAATAACTGACTATGGCTACATAAGAAAACATCTTTGTTCTTAGGAAATACATATGGAAGTATTTAATGGTAAAGAGGTTCAATTTCTCCAAGTAATTATTTTTTCTTAAATTCTCACCCGAGGACATGTAGAGAGTGGGGAAGGGAGGGAGAAGGAGAGGGAGAAAAACATTAATGTGAGAGAAACATTGACTGGTTGCCTTTTGTGTATGTCCTGACTGGGGACTGAACCTGCAACCCAGGCATGTGCCCTGACAGGGAATCAAACCCGTGACCTTTTGGTTTGTGGGACAACACCTAACAAACTGAGCCATACCAGCCAGAGCATCCAGGTTATTCGTAAGTGGTTTTTAAAAAATATGTACTTATATATATGCATTATAGGGCAGAAGAGGGAGGCAAGATAAACATGTGTTCAATCTGGGTAAAGAGTATATAGGAGGCCCTTGTATTATTCTTGCAACTTTTCTATAAGTTTGAAATTATATAAAAATAGCAAGTTTCAAAAAATGCTCAGAAAAAATACCTAACTGAAATGAACTTGTTTATGTCCATCCTATACCTTTATTATAAACTTCCTGTCATATTCAAACATAAAAGAGAACATATGCAACATTTTCCTCCACGTAATTTTCTCTTCCCCTGTCCCCCTTTCTCCTTGCTGTTTTTCAGAGCAGGAGTACCTGAAAGCCTAAAGGTTAAAGAGTTGCAGCCGAGAGTCTGCTTAACCCCTGTTCACAGCTCTTAGGCTGCTCTTACTATACTTCTAGAGTATCTCAAGAAAGCTACTGAATTTCTAGAAACCTTACCCACCCACAGTGATCACAGAAAGCAGTCAGTCAACTTGCATTTTTCAGCAGGTAAGTTTTATTTTCTGCTGTAACAAACAATTAAGGACTCCTCTGTCCAGTAACAGTGAAACAATATAGTCGAGGGTGCAGAAGGGCCAGTACAAGCAAAGAGTTTGACCCCCATAATAGAGTGGCAACTTCTGTAGGAATCAATGCCCCAGGGAAGGATGCACTGCCTAGAGAGGGACTCACTCTAGGCTCGTCTTAGCCCCCTTTTTCCATTGTGGACTCAATGAAAAAACATGGGGGGAAAACCAACAGGGAAAGCTCGTTGAGACAGGAGGTGATAGAATTTCGGATTTCAACAGGGTCTTCACCAGTCAGTCGGCTAAATGAGGGGGAAAAGAAAATCAAGTTAAATATGATAGCTCTGTCCCGAGCTCTCTCTGCGCCCTCGGATGACGACAGGCCCGGGGCACAGTGAGTACCTCCTCAGACCTGAACTTTGGGGGTCTCCAATTCACTGTTATAGTCCCCTCCGGAGACCACCCCTGCCATCTGCCACCACCCCCACCTTGGCCCCCTTTAGAACTAACATCATCAGAAGACTGCCAGACACCGAGAGCTCCTTCACACCCGCCCCTCCGCGGGGCTGGGCGTGCGGGGCCAGGAACTGGCGGGCCAGCTCTGCCTCCAGGAATGACGGGAACGGCACTGTGAGGGAGCTGGTGGAGGTTCGGTTAAGGCCTCACCCAATGCCGACTTTGCTCGTTTCCCCACAGGCCACGCACAACGGTCTTAGTCCCCTTAAATTTGCCCCCCTCCTTTGTGGCCCCTCAGGCTGTCTCCCCCGCACCCCACCATCTCAGCTGGCGGCCACCGGCCCATCCCCTCGGCCGCTCTGGGCCCCTCTCCCATCTTCACGCCCCTCTTCCCTGTCACACTGCCTCCCGGCCACCCCTCAAGCAGGAAGTAGGATACAACTGGAGCAGCCGTCCTCCTGGCCTTCCGGCTGCGGGCCCACTGGGCCCTGGCACCACACCTCCGCCCGGCCCGGGGGCGTGGAGAGCCCGCGCGACGGCCCTGGCCTTTCCCGTGCCGCCTGGACGGGGGCTCTCGTGGCCTCCAGGGCTGCCGGGACTGCCCCGGCCTTCGGCATCCCCGGACACGCTGCCCGCGCCTTGCCCCTCGGCCTGCATGGTCTACCGGCCTTTGCTTCCGGGGCGCAGGGCGGCGGCTCCTTAGGAAGAAGCCCCGCCCTTTAGTGGGGACATCACTCCGCACCTATCCCCAACTCTCCTTCCTCAGTAAAATCTTTGTAAAGTAGAATAAATTATTAGAATAAATATGAGAATTCATA
The DNA here is from genome assembly GCF_004126475.2 of Phyllostomus discolor. Classification (NCBI taxonomy): domain Eukaryota; kingdom Metazoa; phylum Chordata; class Mammalia; order Chiroptera; family Phyllostomidae; genus Phyllostomus; species Phyllostomus discolor. The sequence continues at coordinate 105,996,462 of NC_040903.2, read as the reverse complement.
ATGTTCGTTCAGTGAAATGGCAGCAGAGCCGACACTGTCAGTATTCCGCACATGTCCCCTTAGCTCTCACCATTCACACGCGTCATCAGTGGCTTCTTCCAGCAAACTCCTCTGATTCTCGGCCGGAGAGCTTTTCGCAGCATAGGAAGCAGAACAGACATGCTGCACATTAATGCCCCTGACAGTATCCCTCAGCCAATGATGGGTAGTGTGGTGGGTACATACCCCGCACTTCCTCACCCTCTAAACCAGGTTCTAATCTCCCACATGTTACCAGAGAGACTGAGCCCCAAGTGACCATGTTCATAACCAAATTAAGAGACCATGGTTTGAATCTTTTCTCATCCTTATCTCACTTCTCTCTATTTCCTGGGATCACTTCCCAAATAAACTACTTGCACTCCAATCTTTCTCTGAGGGTCTGTTTCTAGAGGAACCCACTGCAAGACAGGAGGCACTTCAAGCAGGAAAGAAAAGAAACTAAGTTTCTCTGCCTCAATGCAAGGAAGCCCAGGCTAGCCTCTTGGAAGATGAGACCACATATAGACTGGGAAAGGAGCTGCCTGATGGACTGTGGCCTTACAAGGAGAAACTTGGCTTTGTCCATTTTGCAGTCCAACAGAGAGAGAGCCATAGACCTAAATACCCTGACCTCTCTCTCCTCCCTATGGGGCTTTGCAATTGCACCAGAAGCCATTGCTGTAGTTCATCCAACTCAGTCTCCAGAGCTTTAAGCATGATGGAGAGGGATGGAGCATGGATCTAGATGGACAAACAGAAGATAGTCATCATGATTCCTAACTAGTTTTCCTTCTTCCACTTTCCATTTCCTATAGTCTATCTTCCACATTACCACTATGTATCTTTTTAATTGTGGTCATATGGTTCCACTACTTAAAACTCTTTCAGTGGTTCCCATTGTTCATGGCTTTAATGATCACATCCTGAAGATCAGATCCAACCTCTAACATGACATGCTCTTCAAGGTCTGGCCTTTGCCTTTTTTTATGGTTTCACTTTACTCCACACCGTGTCTGGAACCAGACCAAACCATCTGCCACTACTTGAAAACACAAAGCCTTCACACTACCTTTGCTAATTTGCCATTCCCTCTATTTGGAGTACCAGTCCTATCTTCATGAGCTCATTCTTTTGGCACCCCCTGTATCTCTAATTCACTATCCTCATCACCCTGGTAACAATCTGTTGAATGTCCTTCTGGAGACTGTCCATGTTTGTCTTGTCACTGCTTTATTCTCAAAACTTAGCACACAGGGGCTGGTCCAAGGTAGAGGCTCAATAAGTATCTATTGAATGAATTATTGGACTATACCATGAATGTATCAAATTCCCTCCTTGGGTTTTCTACAGCACTTAGTAAGTCACTTCAACTATAGCACTTACTACCTTTTATTATAGATATTTGTGTGCCTGTCTCTGTCCCCAGATAGTTATCTCCTCAAGATCAAGAACCTATCTCAATAGCCTCTAAGTTCCCAGGTCATAACATGAACACAGTTGGTTGAGGAAATGAATGGATGACAAAGCTGGTTGTTGGGTATAAAAATTCATGTATTCAGAAAACATTTATTGAACACATACTGCATCCTGGGCACTCTTCTAGAAATCAACAATGAACAAAAGAGGGAAATATCTTTGTCCTAACAGAGCTTACATTCTCAAGGGTAAAGGGAGTTGGACAGACAATAAACAAAATAAGTAAAATATATATTCATTGACGATAAGTGCTATAGAAAAAATACAACAAAATGGGGAATAGGGACTGCCAGGTGCAAAATGGGGTACAATTTTAAAAACACTGGTTACATTAGTTTCATATTTCTGCCACAAACTTAGTGACTTAAAGCAACACAAATTTATCTTAAATTTCTGTATATTAAAAGTTCAACATGGTCTCACTGATCTAAAATCAACATGCTGGTGGAACTCTGTTCCTTCTGGAAGCTTTAGGGGAGATTCTACTTCCTTGCCCTTTCCACCTCCTAGATGCTGCCCATATTCCTTGTCTTATGGTCCCTTCGTCCATCTTCAAAGCCAGCACCAGCAGGGTGAGTCCTTCTCACATCAAATCTCTCTAACTCTGACTTACCTGTCTCCCTCTTTCACTTATAAGGACCCATGTGATCACATTGGGCCCACCTGCACAATTCAGGAGAGTCTCCCCATCTCAAGACCCCCATCTTAATCACACCTGCAAAGGCCCTTTTGATGTATTGGGTTGGCCAAAAAGTCTGTTTAGTTTTTCCACAAAATACAACACATATTTTTTCATTCTCACCAATAACTTTATTGATTTGGATATTTTGAGTATGTTGGCTGGCTATCTCCCACTATTGGCTTCTAGTGGGTAGAAGCCAGGGATGCTGCCAGACATCTTCCAATGCATAAGACAGCCTCACAGCAAAAAACTATTTGGACAAAATGTCAATAGTACCAAGAAACTTTGCAAACCACTTTTCGCATGTTTGATCAGTCACAGCACCTTCTCCATACACTACACAAATCTGTTTTCCTGTTTTGCGTTTCAGTTGCATTTTTACCTTTCTTGAAATACTAAAGCAAAATATGGTGAAAATGTTGCATATTTACCTCCATCTTCAATATTAAAATGGTTGCATAAAAAGTCACCAACTTTGATAAGGTTTTTAATGCACACTGATATGACAGCTGTCAAAATACAATCTAACAAAATTGTTTTGAAGTTAAAGACAACTAAGCACTACCAGAGCCATTGTATGGAAAAAAACTAAAAGAACCTTTTGGCCAACCCAATATAAAGGAACACACTCACAGATTCTAGGGATTAGGATGTAGACATTTGGGGGCCTCTTTTTCTGCTTACTACCATAGTCTTCCAGAAGGACCTCAGTGAAAAGGTGACAGTTGAGTCAAGACCTCAAAATTAGGGAAAAAAGCAAGTTTTGTTCTGGCTACCTGGGAGGGGAAGTGGGGAGTATCCCAGGCACAACAGCCTCTAATGGGACTGCACCCACTGTGCTTGTGCAACTACAAGGATTCCAGTAGGATGAAGCAAAAATGAGCTCAGACAGCTCACCGGGCAGTGGGGCTCCACCATGTAGGACTACCACATAGACTGAGTGAGGTGGGAGCTGGAGGATGATTTTGAGCAAGGAAGAGACATGGTCAGAGATATATTTTAACAGAGCCACTCTAGATGTAGTGTTCAGAATGAACTAAGAGAGGCATAGACAGCAGTCAGGAGACTTTGTAGGAGGAGAATCACTCAGAGTACCCTGGACCAGAATGGTAGCAATAAAGGCGTCTGCTATATTATTCCATTCACCTTTCTATGAGGCCTGTTCGGAAAAAGTCCAGCCATTGTTAATATAATGAGAACAGTTTGCGAGGCATGGATGTAATCTGGCAGCTGAGGAGAATAAATCGGAATGCATATTGCGTGAACAAAGACACTTTACTGTACTAGTCAGTGAGGGCGGTGCACTCCAATTGAGTGAGCATGTGTGCTGTGTGGCCATCACATTCAAAATGAATGAGTGAGTACAGCAATGAATCTGCATCAAATTCTGCATTAAGCTTGAACACTTCTCCACAGGAACTATTCTGATGATTCAGAAGGCCATGGCTATGGGCAAATGGTGACTGGCAGCTTCATCACAACAACACACTCACTCATGTGTCATGTCTCCTGCCGAGTTTTTTGGCAAAACATCAAATCACCCTGGTAGCTCAGCCCTCCTACAGCCCAGATTTGACACCCTGTGATGTCTGGCTTTTCCCAAAACTAAAATCACCTTTGAAGGGGAAGAGATTTAACACCATCAAAGAGATTCAGGAAAATATGACTGGGCAGCTGCTGGTGATTGGGAGAGCTGTGTGAGGTCTCAAGGTGCCTACTTTGAAGGGGACTGAAACGCCATTGTCCTATGTACAATGTTTTGTGTATCTTATATCTTTTCAATAAATGTCTCTATGTTTCTTATGACATTGCTAGATATCTTCTGGACAGACCTTGTATATGATGGAAATATTTATAATAATAAAAGAACCTTGATTTTTAAATGCATATTTAGTCCAACTGCCTTCTTTCATAGATGAACACATTGGAATGGCCTTGGTGAGACCAGAACTGTTTCTATTTTTAAATACTTCCAGAGAAAATTCTACATTCCTTTGCTTTGGGCGAACTCCAAACTGGTCCTTCAGTTCTTGACTTACATTTCTTCTTGTCAAAAGTTCTGACACCAATCCCTCTCCCCCACCCCACTGGCTCCAAGCACCTTGTATGTCCTTCACAGTGCTTAGAATTCTTGGGGCATTGTTGATTCTATGCTCTATGAGGGCAGGAGCTCTGTCTATTTTATTCATTGACTGTCATGGTGCCTGGCATTAACAGATGCTTGATAAATATTTGTGTTATTAATAAATTGGTATAACACACTTCAAAGATAAATACATGAAGTAACCACTTTCAATGAGTGTCACAGGTTTATCTGAGAAGGACACTTCGTGAATAGGGTAACATTTTGGATCTCACAGCACTGTAATATATGGTGAGGGGGTGATGTTTTTCATTCCTGATGGGTAGGCCCTGGCCAGCACCCAAGACACAGGACTTCACACTCCCTATGCCAGCTTCACAGGAGATGATAGAGGCTTTCTGATCTGCTCCCTCCTCCTATATTGTACAGTGGCATATGTTCTCCCTGCTTGGGTCATCAGTGCCCAGAATCAGACTTCATGTCCCTAAAGAATACATACAATCAATCTTCTTTTCATTGCAACAAGGACTGCATTGTTCAGCACTGCTGTGTCCCACCCTCACCCTATTGCCATTCCTTCTCTCTGTCTAGACCTCTTTCCTCTGCGCCCCCTCCCAGGGCATCCTGCCCCTCTTTCTCTCCTGGATGCAAGAACAGGTTCCAAGTGGCTCACATTAGCCATTTCCCTACTCCAAAACAGCTTGGGCACACGAATCCTTCTGCGAGCAGAAGACAAGATGGGACTGGGTTGGTTTTGGGTAAGTGCCAATTTCCTCAGAGGCATTGAAGTTCCGGCATCACAAATATTACCAAGAATAAAAATATATATATGTGCGATGGAATATTATCCAGCCATGAGAAAGAAGGAAATACTACTGCTTGCCACAACTTAGATGAGACTTGAAGGCATTATGCTACTTAAAATAAGTCAGAGAGAGAAAAACAAATACTGTATGATATCACATGTGAAATCTTAAAAAGCCAAACTCATACAGAGAGTAGACTGGGGGTTACCAAGAGATAGAGGTGTGGGGAAAATGAGGAGACACTGGTTAAAGAGTACAAACTTCCAGTTATAAGATTAACAAGTTCTGGGGATCTAATATAAAGCATTTTGAATAAAGTTAATACTAGCCTATTGTGTCATATACTTCAAAGTTACTAAGAGAACAGATCTTAAATGTTCCTACCACACACACACACACAAATGATGGATGGAGTTGTTGGCTAATGCTATGGTGGTAATCATCTTGCAATGTTTATCAAATCAACATATTAGATACCTTAAACTTACACATTATGTGTCAATGAATAAAACCGAGGGGGAAAAGTTCATGTGCCTAAGAGTTTCTCAACCTTGGCGCTAATTAATGCTTCAGACTTGATAATTCTTTGATGTGGAAGGCTGTGCTGTAACTGTAGGATGTTTAGTAGTACCTTGGTTTCTATCCACTTGATATGAGCAGTAACCTCTACTCCAGCTGTGATGTCTGAAAATGTCTCCAGAAATTGCCAAATGTCCCTTGCCAGGAGGGGTCTCCCCTGGTTGCAAACCACTGATCTAACCCTTTAAAATATACATGGAAACATATCCTCTGGAAATGCATCCAAAACTTTATTCTGAGGAAACAATTAAGGATGTGCATGAAGATGAAGCCAGTAGACTATAGCGTTGTTGATAAGAACAATAGCTACAACAAAAGAACCACCTAAATTTCTAATAACAGGAGGTTAAGTACATGCAAACTTTGGAATACTATCCTGCCATTAAAAAACAATTCATGGCCCTGGCCAGGTGGCTCAGTTGGTTGGAGCATTGTTCCATACACTAAAAGACTGTGGGTTAGGGCACATACCTAGGTTGTGGGTTCAATCCCCAGTCGGGGGTGTATAGGAGTCAAGCAATTGGTGCTTCTCCCTCACATTAATATTCCACCCCCCCCCTCAAATCAATAAAAATATCCTCAGGTGAGGATTAAAAAAAAACCCATGATCCACACTTATGGAATGAAAAGATGTCCACGATGTGCCAACAAATAAAAAGAGCTGACAACAGGATTACACTATAATTACAAAGACTGAGACTATAATTATGCACAGATAAAAAACTCTAAGAGGATATAGCCCAAAATGTTAACAACAGGTATCTCTAAAATGGGAAATACAAGTCATTTGTTTTCTTTTTCATGCTTGTATTTTCTAGGATATCTACAATGAACAAGTATAACTTAATGTGTAAGATGTAAAATAAAATTCTTCAGAAAGAAAGAAAGCAATGCTATATCTTAAGCATCCCCTCCACTCTATTATTCCTAATAGATAAGAGAAACTTACTTCCTAAGTAAAAATGTTAACTAATCCAAAGTCTTTTTAAATTCTGCTTCTCTCCCACCCTGCCTACTTCCCCACACACCCTGTCTTCTTAGGATTCCAATTAAAAGTGAGGATATCAGCTTTGAAAAGAGAGGAATTTGCCCTTGGACCATCAGCAGAGCTTCACCAATTGTACCCTGGGTGGGGCTTGAGCCATCCCTAAACCCTTAGGCTCTAATTACCCCTGGCCCTGCCAGGCTGCTCTAAGAGCTCCATGGGCCCCTGGGCTCAGCACACTCCAAAATCTCTAGGCCAAGGAATTTGGGCCCCTTGGCTCCCTCCCCCTCTCCTGCAGCCTGCCACTTCACAGCTAATTAGCACCTTAGTCTGAGCCAGGGTAGGGTAGGCAGAAGAGAAGCTTGCCATGAACTGGGAAAAGGGTTGGCAAACAATGGTCAAAATGATTTTGTAGCCATCCTCCTATTTTTCCTCCCACAGGCTTCCTCCACCCCCACCTCCAGGCCTTTTCTCCCTCACACCTGGCTGGGAACTGCCCGAATTCTGGATGGATGCTGGGTAGGCTGCTGTGAAAGCTCAGGTCTCCGACTCAGGGGCTCTGGAGTCCTGCAGAGAAAAGCACCTCCACAGAGATAGGATGGGTGTGTGTGCCGGGAGCAGATAATGGAAAGTAGGGAAACAAGCCACATTAAACAGGGTTGGTCCTTAGCAGTTGTGCCCACGTTCCTCTGAGGACTTCATGACCCTTAGTTCTGGCCAGAGACCTGTTGGATGGGTGGAGGACCAGAGGGTCTCCTTTTAACCCCTACATGCCAGGCTGTCTCTCAGAGCACCCTAACCAATAAACTTCATTATCTCACTCTGGAGTCCGTAACATGGTCTCTCCATTGTACAGATGAAGAACTGGGATGGGGAGAATCTAAATTGTTTGTCTGAGTTCACACAGCTGGGAGAGAAGGCAAGGTTCTGAGAGTCCTAAGCTTCTCCTTCTTAGCCCCCTCTCCATTCCCACCCCTAGAATGTAGGCTGCCCCCACCCAAACAAAGCAAAGTACCTTTCAAATGACATCAAACATCCAGTGCAATTAAGAAAAATTCTGTCATAAGAAAGTGAGTTCTCAGGGGCAAGGCCCACAGTCCTGGCAATTCTCTGGGAAATAGGCCTTGAATATCATCATTCATGATATCAGAGTGTGCCCAGGACACGCACAGGTACCTTATTCTGGGCAGGGGCAGCATCATGGATGTGTAACACAAGGCCCCACATTTAGACACGTCCCATGCTTAAATACTCTACTATCACCATCTTGAAATACGTAATAATTATTGAAGAGGGGCCCTGTATTTTCATTTTGCACTGCACCCTATAAACTATGTAGCTGGTCCTGCTTCTGAGACATTTTTTAGTCACCTTCTTCCTACCTTCCCTGTCCCCAGTCTCAGGACTGAGACTCCACACAGTCACAATAAAGGGTGCTTTCCCAACCAGTGACTGAAACCAAATCAATAAAAAAAGTCCTAAATCTATGCAAGTAGCCAATAAAGTCTCCTCACTGAGACAAAGCCTCACCCCAAACCTGATGACCTTTGAGATCCATTTTCCCCCTCAAGAATCCCCCCACCAAGATCTTGCTGTCATTTTTTAGGTGACTCACAAGTCACATGACCAGGGGCTCTTCCCCCTCTTCATTTTCTTGCATAAATTTGCCCTTGTTTCTGTTGCTATTGCCACTGTTGGATGTTCTGTTTTCCCATCTCTTGTCCTCTCATCTCTGCTTGCAGCTGCATACAGACATTCCTAAGGGATATTCCAGGCAGGCCAAGGATCTCTCCTTACCCCTAACCCAAATAAAATGTTAATTTGATGGTTTCAAGACCATAAGCTGCCTCCAGGCAATTTTTGCTAATATATGTCACCCTATCCCTGGCTGGGTAGCTCAGTTGGTTAGAGCATCATCCCATACACTACAGTTACACGACCAGGGCACATACAAGAAGCAACCAATGAATGCATAAATAATGGAACAACAAATCAATGTCTCTCTGTATAAAAATCAATAAATAAAAAACTTAAAAAATATATATATTCCCTATGACTGCCTGGAAGTGAGTCATCAAATACTGTCACCAGCAAATGTCCTTTGGAAGATCCTCAGGAACATGGCAGTTCCTGGCAGGTGGGCCACAACCTATGAAGTGGGCAGACCATCCCCCAGGGAGGGGAGGATAAGGTCAAAGAATTTGGATAACCATTTGATATGCCTATCACAAAGACAAGTTCTCCTCAGTGGAAGGTTATACATAACTGAACGTTTCTGTCCAGGTGGTACCTATTATAACTACAGGAATGGATGCAGATTAGTTTTCTTTCTCAGAATAATGGCCTCCCCAAAATATCCATGTCCTAGTCCCTGGTACCTGTGAATATGTTACATTACAGGGTAAAGGGGGAATAAGGTTTGCAGATGGCATTATGTTTGCTATCACCTGACTTTAAAGATGATAAGAGTATCTCAGATTTTCTAAGTGGGCCCAATGTCATCACAAGGGTCCTTAAAAATTGTAGAGAGCCCTGGCTGGTATGGCTCAGTGGATTGAGCACCAACCTGTGAACCAAAAGGTCACTGGTTTGATCCCTGGTCAGGGCACATGCCTGGGGTACAAGCCAGGTCCCCAGTCAGGGACATGCAAGAGGCAACCAATTGATGTTTCTCTTGCACATCAATATTTCTCTTCCTCTCTTATCTCTCTAAAAACAAATAAATAAAAAATCTTTTAAAAACAAGTGCAAGAGAAGCAGAAGAGGAGGTTGGGATGATGCTATGTGGGAAGGACTTGACCAGCCATCACTGCCTTTGAAGAGGAGCAAGGCCATGAGCCAAAGACTATGGGCTGCCTCCATCTTGGTGATAATTTGTTACAGCAACAATAGAATACTATATTTTTCCATGTCTAAGGTGCACTTTTTTGCCCAAATTTTTGAGGAATAACTAAGGATGCACATTATACATGGGAGTACTAATTCTGTATCTATATGTTTTAAATTCTTTTATTTATGCTTATGTGTTAAAAGCATAACTCTAGAAAGCGATAATGATACCCATGTGCAAAATATCCTGGAAGGTGATAATTGGTTTTATATATAAATAAAAAATTGAGTTAAAAAATTAAAATGAAAGATTTTTTCCCTATAGTTTTGGGCCAAAAACATGAGTGTGCATTATACATGGCAAAATATGGTACCATTAACTTGGGTCCTTAGGATTCTTATCACCAGTATTAAAAAGCAGAGCTAAGCAGGGGCAAGGAAAGGCCCCTAAAGGTACCATTACTGCTATCCTCATGATAAGGAGGCCATTAAAAAAGTGTATTTTAGGTAAAAAGATGAAAATACATTTTGTTTTTTGGTCTTTGGGTTATCCCACATTCCAAGGGGATCCCTCATTTGGGTGGAGGCTCCATGAAGAACTATTTCATAAAGACCTACTGAATCCAGAAGCTCCTAGGTGTTCCCTTCATCCTATTAAAGCTTAATGATCCTATCTATTAAATAAAGCTTGAAAGTGACTATATTGACTATAAATACACTAAGGGATAATGAATGGTAATATATAAATGAATACTCATTTACTGTTTATCCTGTTAGGAAACACTGGCATATTTAATGTGGTTTCTTCTAGCAATGCTTAACCTTTTTTTTTCTTAAGATTTTATTTATTTATTTTTAGAGAGAGGGAAGGGAAGGAGAAAGAGAGGGAGAAAAGCATCAATGTGTGGTTGCCTCTCGAGTGCCCCCTACTGGGGACCTGGCCCACAACCCAGGCATGTGCCCTGACTGGGACTTTGAACCTGCAACACTTTGGTTCATAGACCGGTGCTCAATCCACTGAGCCACACCAGCCAGGGCAACCTTTTCTTCTTTAATCCTCACTCAAGGGTATGTTTATTGATTTTAGACAGAGAGGGAGCAGGGAGAGAGGGAGTGAAAGAGAGAGTGAGAGAGTGAGGGAGAGAGAGAGAGAGAGATACATTGATGTGAAAGAAAAACATTAGTCGGTTGCCTCCTGTACAGTTCATGACAGGATTGAACCCACAACCTATGTAGATGTCCTAACCAGGAATCGAACCCACCACCTTTTGGTGTATGTGATGACACTCCAACCAACTGAGCCACTCAGCCGGGGCATGCTTAACCTCTTTAAAGACAGTTTCACTGAGAATCCAATTGAAGAAAAATACCAACACATGCGAAATCTAAGGGGACTCGTGAATGAATCCCTGAAGCATCTATCCCAGTCCAGAACCCCTGCTGCAAATGCTAGGAAAACTGAAGAAGTTAATTTGAGGGTTGTTTAAGGCCTGTGTCGTTAAAATCACTTCTCGATGTCGACTACTTACATCCTGCCTACACACAGGCTGACCCTGTCTCCAACCCACAAAACTCCAGAATTATTCATAAGTACATAAGTACATATTTCACACTGGTCTAGGAGACCACAGGAGTAACAGACCAGAAGTCAGAGATGAAAATAAGATGTGAGAAGAATGAAGAATAGGGAAAAAGGAATAATAAGAAATGATTGAGGGAGTGGCTTTTTGACAAGGTTACAGATCTTATAGGCAGAGAGGCACAAAATCATTATTTCCTTTTAAATAGAATCTGTTAGGGGAAAGTTAGAAAATGAGGAAGGAGGAGGAAAGGTGGGAGTAGGTCCATTGTTCTTAACAGAAAAGCAACCACAAATAATTTTGACTAACTGTCTCTAGTCATATAGCTGTTTCAAAACAGATGACAAAATGTTGCCTGGAGTGGAAGATAAGGATCCTGGGAACACTCCCCTACAGATGCCTATGTTTAGGTGGTCATGTCCTCCATAGAAAAAACATGTATGGTCAGCACCACCATAATCCACCAATCAATATGTAACTCCTATTCTCTAATGTCATACTAACCCTCACCCCACCCTGAAAATTATGTAAGTCCTCAGGACAAGGAACTTGGGGCCTCTCTCACCATCCTCGGCAAGGCCTGATCTATTTCTTGAGAACGTGCAAATAAATTCTGCTTGCACACTACTTGACTTGCTGATCTGTAATTCTTTACTGTGCTGGCAAGAAGAACCAAGTTTTCAACAACCTAACTACCACCAGAATAAGGGTGGCTGAGCCCAGGCCAAGACAATAGATTGACAGCCTAACCCTGTCCACCAAGCGAGTGGCTCTCAGCCACCAGGGATGTATCCAAGGGCAATGCTATCCCAGCCCATGCCCACTCCACAGCTGCCCACATATCCAGTGCCCAGATCACTGCTGTGTAGGGAGCCAGTGCTTCTTGAGGTAGTCAGCTGGGCATGCCCACCAGGGCTCAGTAGTCAGAAGTACTGTTGTACAAGCCCTGGCTGCTCTGTGATTGGGCAAATGAGTCCTCCCTGCATTCTGGAAACTCAAATGCAAAATGCAAATGATACCAAGACAAATCTTCAGTCCTTTATCAAAATCTTAGGGTCAGATATACTTCAAATTCAGATTTTAGAAAGGTAACAGTGCCTATGCACTATAGTAATGCCTATGGTGGGTCTGTCATCAAACACATTCATATGAATATTCATCCTAAATAGGAGAAATAGTTTAGGCCAAATTTTGCCACCAAATGAATTTATTAAGTCAAGTTTCTCCTCCAAATTAGTTATGAAATAATTTTGTTTTCAAAGTTTTGTTCAGAACTGCAGTGAAAATTTCTGCCTCTTTAATTACTCCATAGGGTAACTGTTGTATAGATTAAAAGAATCACAATGCCACCCTGCCCCTCCCTCAGGCCTCCTTCTGTCCTGCCATTCATCATACTGAATTATAATTGGCCCTCTTCTATAGGAATAATAGCTCCTCATCTGTGTATTCCTAGCACCTGGCCCACACTAGGCACATGTCCCCAAATGTATGAAAAATGGAATTTAATTAGACATCTAAATCCTCCACTAGCCAGTCTCTAACCAGGTAGGGAAAGGACATCCCAGTAATGCTCCCTCACTGCCCCTAAACCCAAGCAGAGATCAAAACACCAATGTGCCTACTTAGCACCAACACAATGGTGCCTGGAGAACACTTTCACATTTCAAAATACTTTTTTTCATAAACCCAATTAAGATCCACTAGGAATGGCCCTAGCCAGGGAGAGACTTGGGAGATTAGCACTTTAGGTAATCAGCACAAATTATCTAAGTCAAAAATTTTCCCTCCAGCCTTTAGACTGAAGAAACACCTGGCAGGCCCAGAGGCTCCCCTGAGGAAGACTGAATGAGCCCCAGACAACAGCAAGCCCAAGCTCTGGCTTTACAAGCTCTCAAGATAAAAAAGATGTGTCTCCTTTCCAAGGAACAAAGGGGAATATTTAACAATGGGAGGAAATATCCACCTGGACTACTGTCCTAGGTAAGGGTGGTCACTGGCCCCTGTCACTCTTCAGGCCAGTAGTACATCTTATGTCACATGGCCACTGGCCAGGTGAGCAAGGTGCAAGTCAGGATTAACTCTCTGCAGTCTCCTGGAGGCACACTTAACACCTAGAGCCAGGTGTCTTCCCGTTGTTATCACTGTTGATGGGCCAGAAACATTTATTATACAAAGGGCCCTTGTATCTCCCAGGGCAGAGAAGCCTGGTCCAGGATGCCCCCTAAAATGTGCTTTGTCCCAAGCAGAACTACACTGTCTCCAACTACCCAAGAAGCAGGGCATGAATGATCTGAGAAGTGTCTGCTCTTCCGCAAATGATCATTCATTGTAAAGCCACTCACCGTAGGAGATGAAAGGGACCTTAGAGCAAGACTCCATCAAGTCCATGTTTAAATTAAATAAATCTAAAGGAGCCAGCCAGACCTCTATACAGTGGATTTATAGCACGAAGATGCACATCTGTTTCTGGGAGTGATAGTAATGGTCACTACTCCTAGTGTTGGGCTGGTCCTTCCTGCAGGGGAACATAGGGGTCTCTGCTGCCACTGGACAGGTGGCAGTTGCAACTAACAGTCCTCACACCAGTCCTATGAAAGAAGGTATCAGGGCCCTCTCCTGGGCAGGTGATTTCTGCCTAGGGCTAAGGAGGCTTTCTCCAGAAGTTTTTATTTCCCCCACCTCTTTGGAACAGCTTTTCCTCCAGACATCTAAGGGGTGATCCAAGTACCTCTCCCCACCACCACCCACATCCCCAGAAAACAAGCTTGTTCCACCGCCACAAAGCATTCCAAGTCCTTCACTTTCCTCATCTCCTTCCAGTGGAAACCCTCTCCCGCAGGTATCAGCCTATGTTAGAAGAAACTATATGCAGAAAGCAATTCACAGGCTGAAAATGCTGTCTCTCTCAACCCTAAGGCATCTCATCTCAGGCTAGTGGAATTTCAGGCAACATAGCAGTCATACAACAAATCTGAGCCACTGGCAGGGAGACATAATGTTAAGCTTCTGAGGGCACAGCCTCACTCTCAGGTCACCTGCCCCTAGGATAAATGCCTCCAATACACAGGGTAGAAGAGCTACCTGTGGAAACTGTTAAATGAAGATCCCTGGGTCCTGCTCCCAGAGGTTCTCCCTGTAGGTCTGGGTAGAGCCCCAGAATCTGCACACTCAAGGAGCAACTGATGACCCCAATGCAGGCAGTGTGCTGACCATGCTAAGAGGTACTGACTTGCTCACCACCTATACCAACTTCTCAGTTTCCACCCCTTTACATTTTTTAAAAAAGTTTTTAAAGTAATTTGAGAGAGAGAGAGACAGACAGACAGACAGACAGAGACGGAGACATCGACTGGTTGTTCCACCATTCATGATTCATTGGAAGTCACTGTATATGCTCTGACTGGGGATCGAACCTGCAACCTTTGGTGTATCCAGATAACACTCTAACTAACTGAGCTGCCCAGCCAGGGCCTCTTTCCACTTTTGAAAAGTCTCTCAAAGCTGTTCCCTAAAGAGCTGGAAGCAGTAGGTAGGAGAAAGACAGTCCCTGAGGTTTTCCATTTGGAGGATGTAGCCAGAATGACCCCAACTGATACTCAATACCTGGGTAGTTATAGACCCAATTGTCTGGAATTTGCTTCAGCCTAATCCGAAGGGAAAAAAAGTATAAAAGACATAACTAGGATACCTGATGACATTTGACTAGTCACTGTTGAGTAGATAATATCAAGGTGACATTTCTAGCTTTAATAGCTTTACTGTGGTTTTATTCTTTTTCTCTCTCTCTCATTACTCTTTCTTTTTAGTGTTTCCAAATATTTTATTGTATTTTTTTCAATTATGATTTAGTCCCCTTATACCCCCCTCTCCCACCACAATCACCACTCTGTCGTCTATATCCATGAGTTCTTTTTCCTTTTTACTCAATTTCTCCTTCCCCTCCTTGGCTGTTATCCTGCTTTCTATCTATGAGTCTGTCTGTATTTTGCTTGTTAGTTCAGTTTGTTATTAGATTCCACATATGAGTGAAATCATATGGTATATGTCTTTCTCTGACTGGCTTATTTCACTTAGCATAATGTTCTCCAGGTCCATCCATACTGTCACAAAGGGTAAAACTTTCTTCTTTTTCATGGCAGAGTAGTATCCATTGTGTAAATGCCCATAGTTGTTTTATCCACTCATCTGCTGATGGACACTTGGGTTGATTCTATATCTTGGTGATTGGAAATTAATAGTGCAATGAACATAGTGGCGCTTATGTTCTTTTGAATTAGTGTTCTTGGTTCCTTCGGTTATATTCCCAGAAGTGAGATTGCTGGGTCAAAAAGCAGATCCACTCTTAATTTTTTGAGGTATCTCTATACTGCTTTCCACAGTGGCTACACCAATCTACATTCCCACAGATAGTGTGAAAGGGTTCCCCTTTCTCCACATCTTCACCAGCACTTGTTTTTTGATTTATTGGTGATAGCCATTCTGTCAGGTATGGGATAATATCTCATTGCAGTTTTAATTTGCATTTTTCTGATAGTTAGTGATGTTGGGCATCCTTTTATATGTCTCTTGGCCATCTGTATGTCCTTTTTGGAGAAGCGTCTATTTAGGTCCTTTGCCTATTTTTTAATTTAATTTCTCTCCCTCCTTTAATTTTTTAATTTAGTGTCATCCTTTGTCTCTTATTATAACCTTGGTTTTAAAGTCTATTTTGTTGAATGTAAGTATTGCTACACCAGCTTTTTTTTTTCCTTTCCATTTCCATGAAATATCTTCTTCCATCCCTTTACTTTTAGTCTGTGGGTATCTTTTGATCTGAGGTGGGTCTCCTCAAAGCAGCATATATATATGGATCTTGTTTTCTTATTCAGCTACCCTATGGCTTTTGGTTGGATCATTTAAGCCATTTACATTTAAGGTGATTTTTGATAGATACATATTTAGTGCTATTTTATTGGTAAACTATGTTTCTTTGGTTTTGTTGTTGTTATAGCTGTTTTTCTCCTCCTCCTTCTTAAAGCAAGTCCTTTAACATTTGTTACAGTACTGGTTTGGTGTTAACAAACTCCTTTAGCTTTTTCCTGTCTGGGAAGCTCCCTATTTCTCCTTCCATTTGAAATGAAAATGATAGCCTTGCTGTGTAAAGTAGCCTTGGTTGTACAACCTTGCTTCTCATCACCCTGAATATTTCATACCACTCCCTTCTGGCCTGAAATGTTTCTGATGAGTAAGCAGATGACAGTCTATTTGGTGCTCTCTTGTATGTAACTACCTGCTTTTCTCTTGCAGCTTTTAGGATTCTCTCCTTGTTTTTAAGCCTTGCCATTATAATTATGATGTGTCTCAGTGTAGGCCTCTTTGTGTCCAAATTGTTTGGGACTCTTTGAGCTTTCTGGATTTGTGTGTTCTTTTCCTTCACCAGAATAGGAAAATTTTTCAGTCATTATTTCCTCAAATAGGTTCTCCATCCCTTGCTCACTCTCTCCTCCTTCTGGTATTCCCATGATGTGGGTATCATTACACTTCATGTTGCCCAAAATGTTTCTTAAGATCTCATCATTTTTTGAAGTTCTTTTACTTTCTGCTGCTCTGCTTGAGTGGTTTATTTAGTTCATCTTCCCAATCACTGATTCAATCCTCTGCTTCATTTAACCTACCACCTATTCCTTCTAGTATATTACTTATTTCAGATATTTCATTCCTTATTTCTGAGTGGTTCTTTTTTATGGTTCCTTTATGTTTTTTCATGCTGTTGAGTATTCTTATAACCATTACCCTAAACTCTCTATCTGATAAATTGCTTGCCTCCATTTCATCTAGTTCTTCTGGAGAATTCTCTTGTTCCTTCATTTGGGGTCTATTTCTTTGTCTTCCCATTTTGGCTGCTTCTTTGTATTTGCTTTTATGTATTAGGTAGAACTGCAAAGACTGGTGCAGGATTTTGTCAGACACTGTTTGTGACTTGCCCTGGGCGACCTGTTTGGAGCTATCAGTGATCCACATGTGGATCCCTTTGCTGGGCCTGTTTATGTGCAGAAAGAACCAGGCTGTGCACCAACGCTGGCTTTTACCAGCGCCAGGCCCAGGGGAAGGTCAACTAAAGCCTCAGAGTCCCCAGAGAACTGTCTTATTTTGTTAAACTTAATCAATGATATAGTTTCAAGCTAGACTAAGCAGCCTGGCTTAAGCTCTGCAGGGTGGGGCAGAGTAATTCCTTCAAGTGGGTCTATTGCTTCTCCAGGCTGATGCCACTTGGAGAGGAGTGTTCTGCCTGAGAAAGATGGTTCCTGCAAATGGGAAATGACTCAGCACAGGGATTCTTGTGGCTGTTCCTTCACTGCTCTCCCCAGAGCCACTAGCTCAAGACTCTCCTCAAGTATCTCCAGTCTACTCTGTCTTCCCTCTGCCGGAGCCCAGGTTAAGTGGCTGCAACAAAATTTTGTGCATTGGCCCTTTAAGAGACTCTCTGAGTCTCCAGCCATTTCTCTCTGGCAGATAGAAGCCCTGCTACTTTACACAGGTGGATATTATCTGGGTTCCTTTCCCGGCTCTTCTGCTGTAGGATGGGGATCCCATCTTGGGGTTTAGACCCTATACTTCTCAGGGGAACTCCCTCCAGCTGCTGAAATATCCCTCCAGAACTTCAGCTGTCACCTGTGGGAGTCCAGCCAGCCCTCTTGTGCTCCTCCATGGCCCATATCAGTCATGTTGTGGTGAAGTGGTTTCTTTTATCTGTCTGGAATATAAGGGTCATCTGTGGCTAGTGTTCAGTTGGTTATTCAGGATTTCTCTACAATTCAATTATAACTCCAGATTGGTCCTGGGAGGTTAGTGGAGTTTCCACTTATTCCTCTGCCATCTTGGGTCTCCTGTGGTTTTACTCTTAGTCTTAGGAATTAAATACTGACATATTTAGAGATAAAAGGCCATAGTATCTCCAACTTATTTGCTAGTGAGCTCAGAAAAAAATAACACACACATGTATGTATATACACATAGGGAATACAGTAAAGCAAGAAATTGTTTAGTCTGGATAGAATATCTGGGAGTTCCCTATACTATTCTTACAACTGTCCTATGTTTCTCAAATTACATACTAAAGTAAAAGTTACAAAATAAAAAATCCCAGCATTTAGAGAGTGTAGGAGAGTACGGACTATGTTCTTTACTTTTGTATGTGTTTGAAATTTCCTACCACTGAAACAATTCCCTATACTAAGTCTCAGGTATGGTTTGGGTGGCACTGACCCTACGCTATGGGAGAGCCTAGATACTCATTTACAACATTAGGGGCCAGGAAGTTTGAGCTAAGAGGTCACCTGAATTTGCAGTGCCATACTTCACATCTTGTCCTATCAGTTCCTAACACCAAAAGGAAATAACTTTACAATCTTATTTTAATAATGTTATTTTTTTCTGATGATAAAAGTAATACCCGTCCTAGCTGGTATAGCTCAGTGGATTGAGCACAGGCTGCAAACCAAAAGGTTGCCAGTTCGATTCCCAGTCAGGGCACATGCCTGGGTTGCGGGCCAGGTCCCCAGTAGGGCCCACGTGACAGGCAACCACAAATTGATGTTTCTCTCCCTCTCTTTTTCCTTCCCTTCCCCTCTAAAAATAAATAAATAAATAAATAAATAAATAAATAACATCTTTTTTAAAAAAGTAATACCAATCCCTTCAGGGGGAAATCTTATATAAAGGCAACTATAAACCAGAAAATTAAAATCACCTTTCAGACATACATTGCCTCTATCAAAAAAGGAGTTTTTATTAGGACAGGGGAGATACCTAAAACCTCAGAATTTAGATTACACTCTAATACCTTTCCTTACATGGTTTTGGGGATATAAATGTAAGCCAGAATGATAGACTGATTTGTTTTAAGTTCTTATTCAATGAGAATAGAATTGTGAAAGAGAAGCCAAAAATCATATGACTCAGATGACAAAAGATGCATATGTAGAGGGATATTAAAAATATTTTACAACCCACAGGTACACCAACCAATTAAAACCAATCAGAACCAATGTAGATTTGATCTTTGCACCTGATAAACCCTTTAACTTCTAGGTTGTTGGGAATCCAGGAATATCTTGAAAAGCACTAACTATTCACTATTTTAACAATTGATAGAGCCACAGTGGTATATTCTGGTTGAATACCAGCTCTGTGCTTGAGGGGATATTAGCTCTAATAACTGTGGTTTATTCCAACTCTCATGAGATATATGCCAAGTTCATATGCAGTCTATACTAAACTCTGAGGAGAGTGACTTAATTCTCCCCAGAGCTCCAGACAAAGTGAAGACCCTGGAGTAATTTGGGTATAGCTCAAAAATGTTAATGACTCACCCACTTTTCAAGAGCTACTGAGCCAAAGCACAACCCATTTGGTGTGGCAAAGGCAGGGGGAGATGGAAGAAGGAAGATATGTGGGCATTATTCACATTGGCTAACAAATTTTCCCTTTGGTTACAGAGACTCTAGAACAAAACAAGTGCCTTCAGGGACACTGAAGTGAGTCATAGGCTGAGAATGGAGACAAACTTCAATGCAACCACCTGCAAAACCTTCTATTAAACATATTTTTAGAGGAGTGAATTGACAAACTACTCCATGAAACAGTTAAATTTTAGAAGTTCATTTCTAATTTCAGGCCTGGGGCTTTTAAAGAAGAGTATTTTCCATTATCTACCCATGCCGAGAGAATACTGTGTTGGTTACAATGCAGGGGCACATCACAGCTGTTCCTGTGAGTTATAAAAGGTGGGAGATTTCTTACACAGTGCCTGGCTCAGGGCCATAGGTAATTAACTGCTTGCTTAATAAATGCTTTTTGATGAGGAGGATGCTATCAGAGATGACCTTGCTCATTGGGTCACAGGTTGCATTTATAAGCCATTGTCTCTTCAGGGAACCAACCTGAAACCAACACAGTCAAATTGTAAGTGTATGATTATATTCATATAAGAGGCAGTGATATAGGAAAAAAATAAATGTAAACGTGAGCTGTAAACTCTATTCTTATCTAGCTTAATTTCCAAGTCCACTGGTATTTGTTTTTTTTTTCCCAATTTCAAGGATACTCTCAAAAAACTTCCATAATCTGGAAGACCTTGATTACCATATCAATGTTACCTACAAATATGGAGAGAGTAATGACCAGCTCCTAATCCAAGCCACCCAAAAGCCACCATAGGGACATCCACTAAGTACTTACCTTAAGGAGGCACTTTACATGCAGTATTTGACTCGAAGGCTTTACACAAATGGCTGCCCTACAATCCTGCTCTACACCATTTTCTCCATGTCCACACTTTAAAATACAGTTTTCCATACTCTCTAGCTAAAAGCTATTGCTTTCTTTCCCTTGTAACATAGTTAGCAACTTCCTAAGTAAAATGCTTCTTTCTAGGTTGTTTGTGCAACCTAGAAAGAGTACGGGCTGGGCGAGGTTAAGCAGACTTTTGAAGGCCCCCAAAGTAAAATTTGATGCAAGAGAACAGAAATCTGGCCATGACTTCATCACTGAGGTAGTATGTCACCTGAAAGATGAAGAAAATGACCAAGAAAACTATTGGGTTATCCAAAAAGTTCTTTTAGTTTTTTCCATCTGATGGCTCTAGCAGTGCTTAGTTGTCTTTAACGTCATTCAAAATAATTTTATTACATTGTATTGTGACAGCTGTCATATCAGTGTGCATTTTTAAAAAACTTATCAAAATTGGTGAATTTTTGTGTAACCATTTTAATATTGAAGATGGAATAAAATAAGCAGCATTTCTGGCATATTGTGCTTTATTATTTTAAGAAAGGTAAAAAGACAACCAAAATGCAAAAAAAGATTTGTGCAGTGTATGGAGAAGGTGCTGTGACTGAACATGTCAAAAGTGGTTTTCGAAGTTTCTTGGTACTATTAACATTTTGGTCAAACAATTCTTGGTACTATTGACATCTTGGTCAAACAATTTTTTGCTGTGGGGCTGTTTTATGCATTGGAAGATGTTTAGCAGCACCTCTGGCCTCTACCTACTGGAAGTCAATAGCAGGGAGATAGCCAACATACTCAAAATATCCAAAATCAATAAAGTTATTAATGAAAATGAAACACGTGTCTTTTATTTCATAGAAAAAAACCTAAATGGACTTTTTGGCTAACCCAATATTTATCAGTTTGAGACAACTCACCATGGAAAATGTGGATGAAAAAGGAGTACATTACTAAATCTGACAAACTCAGGTTAGGCCTGCATGGTAGATTTACAAACTGAGACACCACATAAGGTGGTCTGAAATTAAAACTTTCTAACTAAAAGCAGTTCAAGATAGGTCGTCATGTCCTGGGGTGGTATTTTTCCCTAACAAAGGTCAAACTGAACCTGTCTGTTGTCTTTTTGTATAAGATAACATACCAGATAACATCCTTTGGAATAGCACAGAAATTTCCATTTTTCCTGACCCCTCAGGGCACAAACACTGAATCAGAGCAGAGACCACAATTCCCTTCATTGTTATTATTATCATGTTAATTTTAACTCTTAACTCTTCTATAGCCACGTATGTAAAAGAAGTATGTGTCTATAATCAGGAGTGTCCAACCATGCAGTCCAAGGATGGCTGTGAATGCAGCCCAACACAAAGTCATAAATTTACTCAAACATTATGAATTAATTTTTGTGATTATGTGTCACAATGTATTTAATGTGTGGTCCAAGACAATTCTTCTCTCATTGTGTCCCAGAAACACCAAAAGGTTGGACACCCCTGGATTCCTTTTACTTTTTACCCAATCTTAGAGATTCCCCTCTCCTGCTTCCCCCCACTTCCCTAATTTATAAACAATAAATTTCATGTAACTCCATTACATCTTCCCCTTTGATGCTGATGTATAAAGTAAGTGGTAAAACTGCCATTTTCTGGAGCATACATGTACTCAGTCCCTTGAAATTTTGCTTCCCATCAATTGTTGTGAGTTTTGCTCAAATAAACTCATAAAAGTTCTTACAGGTTTGGATATTTCTTACACGGACCAAAATCTTGGTAAGGAACACATTTTAGGAGACTTCCAGTCAAGTTGGAGGTGTAGGTAAACATGCTTTGCCTCTTCATACAACTACACAGAAAAAAATTACCTCTAAACTATAAAACAAATATCACCCAGAACCATCATAAAATCAAGCTGTATGGAAGTCTGACACCCCAGGATTTAAAGAAGCCACATTCATCTGCTGGTGTGGCTCAGTGGACTGAGTGCCAGCCTGCAAAGGAAATGGTAGGCCAGTTCAATTCCAAGTCAGGGCACATGCCTGGGTTGCAGGCCATGTCCCCAGTAGGGGGCATGCGAGAAGCAACTACACATTGAAGTTTCCCTCTCTTTCTCCTTCCCTTTCCTTCTCTCTAAAAAGAAATAAATAAAATCTTTAAAAAATAAAATAAAATAAAATAAAATAGCCACATTCACCTGATGGGTAGGAAGGGCAGAGACAAGGAGAGAGGTGGAGAGGGGCAGAGGAGTGGAGCTGTGGTAGTGGCAGGAGAGGCAGAGGAATGAGGTGGTGGAATTGGCAGTTCTACATTCACGTGTGGTGTATAAAAATTGAGAGGGATATCTTGGGATTGAGGAATCCCAGTTCCAAACCAGACCACTCAGCAGCCCAGGGTTTCAGTGCCAAGAAAATAAATCCAAGTAACTTCTGCCTATAAAAACCAGTGGGGGTTGGGGAGGCAGCAGAAACTGTCAGATTATCAGGCGACTCCTTTTAAAGGGACTGCAAAAACTGAGGATTTACACAGACCCAAACCATCTGGGATTCAGAACCAGGGGAAGAGCTGGAAGGGCACAAGTTGCATATAGGCTAGAAACAGGGCGAGTGCTGGGGACAGCTTCCTCCTGGGCAAACCTCCAGAAGCCAAATGGCATCACTGTCCCCTCTTCAAGCCCTCCCTTTACACAGAGCTACATAGCAGTGAAACCATTTGTCCCACCCTAGTGATCACCTAAGGCTCTGCTCCATACAATTTATAGATCCGCTGTTCTACAATAGGCAGCACTACTAAGACAGGGAGTCAAAGCAACTCTACCTAATACACAAAAACAAACACAAGGAGGCTACCAAAATGAGGAGACAAAGAAATAGGGCTAAACTGAAAGAACAAAAGAAAACATCAGAAAAAGAATTAAACAAAATGGAGATGAGCAACCTATCAGATGCGGAGTTCAAAACACTGGTTATCGTGATGCTCAAAAAACTCACTGAGTACAGCAACAACATAAAAAGACCCAGGCAGAAATGAAGGTTACATTAAGTGAAATAAAGAAAAACCTACAGGGAACCAACAGTGGGAGGGTTGAAATTAAGTATTAGATGAACAACTGGGAACATAAGGAAGAAAAAAGCAGTCAATCAGAACAGGAAGAAGAAAAAAGAATTTTAAAAACCCATAGAATAAGAAGCCTCTGGTACATCTCCAAATGTACCAATATCCAAATCATAGGAATGCCAGGAGAAGAGGAAGAGCAAAAATTTGAAAACTTATTTGAAAAAATAATGAGAGAAAACTTCCTTAATTTGCTGAAAGAAATAGACATATAAGTCTAGGAAGCACAGAGAGTCCCAAATAAGTTGGGCCCAAAGAGGACCACGCGAAGACACATCATAAGCGGGACCCTCTCTCTTCTTCTGTATGACATTGTTGTAACTCCATGCTGCCTGGAACTCTAGCAGCCATCCAGCAACCATGAGGAAAATTAAATTCAACACGGCCATCATGGCAGAAATGAAACCTGCTTTTTGATGACATTATTGAGTCATCCTAGAAGTGGCCAAACTCAGTATTTCAATGACAGACAGAAAATTTCCCTATCATTTAAGCCATTTGAAGTCAAGTTTTATGCTACTTGCAGCCAAAAACATCCTAACTGATAAAATTTGCTTCACAATTCTTGGAAGGTGGCCCTTGGCCAGCCCTCCTCACCTTTACCAGTTCATCTACTAAGTAAACAAGCTGAATTCTCAAGGGCCATGCACAGAGCCTCCCTGTTATTTTCCCCCAGTTGTATTTATGAGAACAAAATTAATTTCTAGCCCATGAATTAAACATTGCTGCTCCAGCTAAAAGATTTTAGCCGTAGCCTTTTTTTTTTTTTTTTTTTTGGCAAGAGAAGCAGATCCCGATATGTTCTAAATAAGCTACAAGGAGGCAGAGGGGTAGGAGGGGAGGCAGAGGGAGGCAAAGGGGAGGCAGACATTAAAAGAAAAAAGGAAGAGTTAATAAATCCCACTCATGTCCAGCTTCTCTGAATTGTCAGCCTGAGGCTGACAGCAGGCTGGGTAATGTGCATCTAACTTGAGCAAACAGGTAAATCACCTGGAGATCTTATTAAACTCAGGTATTGATTCAGTAGGTCTGGGACAGGGTCTGAGGGTCTTTATTTCTAACAAGCTTCCAGGTGATGCTGATGTTGCTGGTCTGAGAATCAGTCTCGGGGGGCAGGTCATAGAGGCCTCCAACCATTCATATTAACCACCAGACCCTGCAGTGACCCCAGCAACTGTGGAAATGGAAAGCAGAAGTGATCATCCCTGAAATGTGAGCTAGTGAGAACCAGCTGTTTAAAACTCAGGTTCAAGGGAGAAAATGAGGTGAGAACATGCCCCCAAACACACACACACCCGCCTTTTAGAAATAGAGGAGAGTGGAGAATAGAGGAAGAAAGGAGGAGGAGGAGGGCACTCTGGGTCTAGTATTTGGGTACTATTATACCTTTTGGAGCATTTTATTATTTTAGTCCTGGGGCAGTACCTGAGTCTGTAACATCAAATGCCCAACTAAGACATTATTCCTAGCCTCCCCTCAGCCATAGCCAGCCTGAGGGGCCCAGCTCCAGTGTATTTCCCCCAGGGCCTCTCCTGAAAAACTCCACACTCACCCCAACTAGTGTCTGGTCTAGCAAATGGGCTCCAGGCCATTCTATCCGGGTAGAAATCACTGGCCTGTGGGATGGGCTGAGAGGAGGAGCCAGGCAGAGGCTGAAGGGCAGTACCTCCATAAGCCTGATCTCTTCCCCGTCCTCCTGGTCCCGCTGAATCTTCCTGGCCCTGGATACCTCCAGCCTTGCTAAAGCATCAGTCCTTGAACCACCCGCTCTCTCTCCCTCCTCTCAGGAGCTCTGCTCACACTGTTCCCTGTGGATACAATGCCATCTCTCCCAAACCCCTGGGCCAGCCAGCTAAGGGCTGCCTGCCAGGCTTAGTCAGCTGCCTCCTCCTCTGGGGAGCCTCCCCAACTACCTGAGCTGGCAGTTTGTAACTAATGCTGCCTTGGCTGTTACCACCTGTGCACTTCCAACTGGCCCCTAAGTACCATAAGTCAGGAATGGTGCCAGTGCCCAGCAGGTAATCGGTGTGTAATAAATGTTATTGAACAAGAAAATTATATCATGATTCTTATCTAGCTGTGTATTAGAAATACCTGAATGGCTTTTTTTTTTAAGCCAGGACATCAGTCCTACAGATTCCAATTCAGTATGTCTAGGTGAGGGCCCAGGCTTCTGAAAATTTAAAGGCCTCCCAAGTGATTCTCATGTGCAGTCAACTTTTGACATCATTGGAATGACAGAAATGAATGAATTAGTGGCTGATGAATGTGACTGCTCGTATCCTCACAGTTGTGAGGGTCCTGCTCATGGCCATTCACACACATACTGAACAACTGACAGGCACTTATGAGGGAGGAGGGCTGGTACCTGTTGTTGTACCAGCCGTCCTCCCTCATAATCCATGGCCAAGAGAAACAAAACCACAGACACATCACCTTTACCCTTTACCAGGGCCTTCTGACAACCAGGGAACAGTCTGAAACAAATCTCAGCCTACAAGGGATGAGATAAAGGGCAGAAAGGCAGGATGGGAAGAACTGAGGGCATGCATGACTGAGGCTCCAAGGCTAACAAGCATCTGTGCCAGATTCCTGACCACCTTCTTTGCTGTATTATCTCATTTCCCTCCAGCCACTGGCTGTACTGTTATTCTCCTCACAATACAATTGGGGACAGTGAGGTTAGGGAGGGGGAGTTTTCTGCCAAAGGCTGACTTTGGGGATCTGGGTTTGGAACTCAGACCCTCTGACTCTAAAGCCCATACTCTTAATCCCAGAGTTGTGGCAGTTCCATAGAAACATGACGTGTCCCAGCAGAGGGTCGCACGCACTGCAGGCCAGAGACTACAGAATGTCAAAATAAATGCTCAATGAGAATAATACCACCCAAAGACAATGTTGTCTTTTGTAAATTCTTAAAGAAACCACCATGACTGTGTCATTCTGCTGTAAATCTGTCAATGGCTATAATTTTATACAACACACAAATCTAGATAAGGTGAGAACTAAAGCCTTATAGTGAAGTCATGATCAAATATTGGGGCTTAAAGGCTGTGCCTTCCATCTGAGCCATGAGTGCTACAATCTCAGACAGCCAACAAAGCCAGGGCAGGTTTCATAATGTGGGCCTCCATCATGGGAGGTAGTAAGAGCAGAAAGCATTGAGTGTCTACTCTCTGCCAGGCCCTTTATTTTATGCTTCAATTCTTAAAACAACTTTCAGCTCAGTGTTATTGTCCCCATTTCCTAGATGAGGATATTGAGGACAACAAACTGGTAAGGAACATGTATGAAGTTCAATTAAGTGGCAATGCTGGGATTCTAGCCGGGTTTCTCCTCAGCTGCACTATTTCTCCTTTCATGATCATGGTGCAATCTGCAGTGACCTTGACTAGTTATAAAAAAAATGAGCTAATTATGTTAACCTCAACCTATATTTACACATGTTAGGACTATATAGCCAGCAAAAGCTTACTCATTCTGTAAGTTTTACTGGACTCCAGCCCTGGGTAAGGTAAGGTTTTTACTGCTTGCTCAATTATTAAAAATGCAAAAGTTGTACAATAAATGGGCTGGCAATTACAGGGTTTAAAATGAAAATTCATTTATATTTTTCAGTTTTGTAGTAGTTTAATTGAGCATTAAAGATTTTTTTTTTAAAGATGACTCAAGGAGACAGGAAGGGGTAAAAAATTCAAAACAGACCCTAGAAGAGTTACAGAAATGATTTGGCCCTGTTTCTACTGCTTTCATTGCCTACTTAAGGGACACCTTAAGAAAAACACTAAAGACCAGGTGAGCTGTTAGATGAACAAAACATTTATCTACTAAATAGTAGCCTTTTGGAGGGAAATAGAATGAAAGAAAAGGGAATGGGGGAGGGAGGGATTGTGTTCATTTCTCTTTGGGGACTTTGAGAAAGAACCCTTGTTTCCAAAGCCAAAGCAATATTTACTTACCCATGCAAGAGAGGCAATGAAGCCAAATACTGTGCTGGCTTTGTAGAATGCATTGTGCTGCAGGAAGACCTTTTCTCCTTCCAATAAAGAAAAACAGCCAGCCCTGATTGATGTGGCTCAGTGGGTTGGGCGTCCCACACACTGAAAGGTCACAGTTTTGATTCTGGATCAGGGAACATGCCTGGGTTGCAGGACAGGTCCTGGGTTGGGGGTGTGTGAGAGGCAACCAATTGATGTTTTGCTCCCTCTCCTTCTCCCTCCCTCCCCTGCTCTCTAAAAATACATGAATAAAATACCTTTTAAAAAGCAAAAAAAAAATAGGAAAGAAAGAAAAACAGCCAGTATTAGGACCAATAATAATAACAGCAGCTGACAATTACTAGACAGCAACTGAGGGCCAGACACTGTGCTAAGTGATTTACACATATTATCTAATTTAATTCCCACAACTTCATGAGCAAGTAGTGTTAGTATGCACCCCATTTTACAGGTATGAAAGCAGAGCATAGAAATGTTTATGTCTAAGGCCATACAGCTAGTAAGTAAGTAAACAGGAGAGCAGGGATTCACATTTAGATCTGTCTCTCTCTTGAGTCTTGCTCGCCCTAAAAAACCTGGAGGCAAAACAGAAGTCTCTGGCCACACATCACCGTGGCTCCTCAACAACCTTCCATCATTGATGGAAGAAGTAGCACAACCCAACAGACATTAGACATCAGGACCATCCCAAGTGGTGGATGCAGGTTATCCGATGCCCAACAGAAGACAGCTCATCTTTGGGCAACTCTCAGAATTGACCACAATTTGACTGAAGGACCAGTACTTTCCAAACCCCTGCCTCTCTTGACCCTCTCTACCCCCAGACTGCTTTGTTAATCCCTGCCAATTCTCACCTCCCTCCCCAAAGGCTGAATCCCACTCAGGGTGGCCCAGATGCATCAGCAACCAGGATACCAGAGCCAGAGAATCCTGTATTAGCTTAACAATGTCCATGTTTGCCCTGGGCAGGATAGAGGAAGGGAGCAAATCACTGCTTTGTTTGCCTGGTACAGTCACTGAAGTTGTCCTTTGAGGGGAAAAACCCATGATGTCACCATGAGACATTGCCTTTACCCCTGAATAGGACTCAGGGTGACATTTCTAGAAAAACAGAAAAGTCTCTGCCATTTCTGGAAACCAACAATCAGAACACCTGGAGACAAAGGTGAAGCTCCCTGGAAAGCAGTCCCAGGAATTCTACCACAGCTGCTCCTTACTCCCCTGTTCTATTCATCTTGAGATTGAGGGCACGGGCTAGCTGCCCCTTGGGCCAAACCCTCAAAGCAGGCATTTTCATGAGCTCAAGGCTTCAGGTGAAGATTTTATTCCAGTTGAAGTTTGCATTCTGTCCTTGAAACTCATAAACCCATCCCTCAGGATCTGTGGGCACCACTTGGTATGCTGCAGGGATAAAGAAAACTTGTTCTGGCCCCAAGGACAGTTGTGAAAAGGTGGGGGCTAGTCAGTGGAAGAGTATGGACTGGACAACTTGATAGATCTTTCATGGATGACATTTTACCACTATGCAAATTACTCTCCATACACTTCACACCTACCACATCCTCTGATAGGCATACTGCATAGACGCCTCTTGTTTCCAGGGCAACTGCACCTGGGGTGGGGGCATTGATACAGCCAGCAAGGGAGGGGGTGTGAAGGGGGAATCTAGTGAGGGGAAATTTGTGGGTCAAAGCATCAGAGCTTTCACTGGAAATAACCCTGAGATGACAGTGTCCCTAGTCTTCCAGTTGCCTTAAATAACCTAGCCACAGCACAACCAATCTTCTCTCACAAGGTATCCATCAGATAATATTCATTTGTTTGGAATGTTTCTAAGTCACAATTGTGAAACTTGAAACTACAACACCCACCATTGCCTGCTCTTTTTAGGGACACTTTATATTTTTTTCTAAAGATTTATTTACTTTTAGAGAGAAAGAGAGAAACATCAATCAGTTGCCTCTTGCATGCTCCTAACCAGGGACCTGTCCACAACCTGTCCACAACCCAGGCATGTGCCCTGACTGGGAGCCGAACTGGCAACCTTTCCATCTACAGGCTGGTGCTCCATCCACTGAGCCACACCAGCCAGGGCTCGGGAAAGAATTAAGATTAAGAGAATGGAGCTGACAAAAAGTAGCTAAAGCAGAGACTATGCACAGAGGAGCAAGGCTGGGGTTTGGCAACATCACCACAAAACGGAAACCAGATTCCTTCCGAGTTGACTTCTCTGGGGAGTGTGGAGCCAAGGGAGGTGTCCTCTGGCCAAGGTCCTTCAGAACAAAGATTCTGCCTTCGCCTCAGAGAACAACCTGAATTGGGCAGAAGTGACTTAGAAAACCTTAAGGGGAGGCCTCGTCCTTGTGGCTTCTGGAGTGTCAAGAGTCAGTGGGGTTCAGTGGCTGTAAAAAGTGGAGCCCCAGACATGCAACATACTATTTTAAGTGCTCACTTCTCCCTGAGCTCTCTCTGACACTGCAGCTATTATATTAGGCTAAGACCCAATATCCCAGAGGTAGGTGGACTCTGAAGTACAACAGTACTGCCCCTGGATGGGGCAGGAGGAGCTCTGTGGAGGTTCTGGGGCAATAAAGGCTTTGGCTGGCGGGGTAGAAGTGTGTTCATGAATTAATGTCTGGACATCTTACAATTTAGTCATTTGGAGAGAAGAAGGAAGGCAGACTAAAATTAAAACAACACAAAACAAAGACCAGGGTGAAAAGGACACAGAACTGAGGAGGTGCATTAAATGGGGAAGGGCTGAAAGGCTTCATGATTCCCAAAGACCCCTGCTCCTCTCACTATTTTTCAACTCTGCATCCCCCCCACCCAGGCGCAACCCCCTCAGCCACACCCCCTACAAAAGGTACCCAGAGTCTGCATGGGTTTGTTTCCAGAGCAGGGACTGCAGGATTTCAGGGAAAGGCTTGGAACCCAAGTGGCCCCATTATCAACCTAGGCATTTGAAGCTGGCACTATGTCCAGGAGCTTTGCAAAAAGAGGTCTTCTTATTTTCTCTTCCTCTTCCCCTCTGGAAATAAAAGTAGGTTGTATTTCTCCTGTCCCGGTTCCTTGGTTATCTCAGAAACCCAGCTGAAAGAGCTTCTTGGAGTACAGCTCGTCCAAGTCTCAGCCCAGGGGACTATCAATGCCAGCGCCTTTTGTCTGGGTTACTGCCGCTCTGTTGGCCAAGGCCAAAACCAGTTACTAGGGCTAGGGGTTCTTCCAGGTGGTTTAGAGGTCAGCGACTGGAGTCACTTAGGGCAGGCAATGAGCCCCTGGAGACTGGGAGGGTGGGGTGGGAAGAGTTCGAGGGGTTGTCGACTTCTGGGTTCCCTCTCCTGCTGGCAGAGATGGGGGTGCTAAAAAGGAGGGTGGGGGGAGAGCCACCGGTGTGGTGACATACCAGCACTAGCCAGAGGGGTATAGGGCTTGGAGAGGGCTCTGCATGACCACAATCGGGGCTTAGTGCTGGAAGCAGCGCACTCTCAACGTGAGCTCGTTGTGCTCGCCAGGAAACTTCTAGGGCCACAGAAGTGCAACTGGGCATGAAGACCAAGGAGCAGGGCAGGTAATACGGATCTTACAGAGGTTAGGAAGGTAACTGGCTTCTTTCATTTCGAGCGCGAAATCAAGACTGTTCTGGGCCAGGTTTCTCCACCCACCTTTTTTCCTTTCTTGTCCTCAACTTGGCCCCGAAGTCCGTGGCCCATCGAGGACACTGAGAAGCTTAAAGGCGACAGATAGGAGAGCCCCTGGGGCCCACAAGGGCAACACAATCGACCCGCCCGTCTTCCCTCGCTCAAAGCCCGGTTGGGTCGGTGACCAGCCTCTTCCCTCGCTCACCTCTGCGAACACCCGCGGCGCCGCAGGACTCTGGGTCCCTCCCGCTCTCCATCCGGGAGCGGACAAGTGCGCCTACTCAGGCAGACAGCGGGGGAGGCAGAAGTTGAAAATACCTGGGTAGAAATACTTGCCCGCCCCAAAGGGAGGGCAACTGCAAGCCACGGGGACATGGGCGCCTGGCGGAAGGCCAGTGGAGAGCGAGGGGGGCTCCGCACCGCCTTCAGCCGACCCGCTACTCCACGCTCGGCCTCGCCACGGCGCGCGACTTACCCCAGAGCAGTGTAAGCGGCTTGGCTTTGGGGATGAGCACCAGGGAGTACACAGCGGCCAAATGGAGCAGGCTCATCAGGACGACGTTCCTCCACACGATGTTCTGCCGCTGCCCACGTGCGCCCGGCCTCTCCTGGCTGCCGCCGCCGACCGCCGAGCCCTGAACCCCGGCACCGCTTTCCTCCGCAGCGTTGCAGAGGGGGACCCTCCCGGGGTCGGCGGCCCGGCCTGGCATGGCTGTGAGACGGGGGCGCGGGCGGCGGCAGCAGGCAGAGATCTGCCCGCGCGGATCTCTCTGGTAAGGGCGGGAGCACCTGCCTTTTAGGGGGGACCTCCACACCTTTTGTCCCCGCCTTCCCGGCCCTTCTCCGGTTCCTTCTCTCTTCAGGCTTTCAGCGTGGCCTAAGGATGCAAACCTAGGAGCCCGGCATCTGTTGCTGGCGTACTACACACGCTGCAGCGGGGGGCGGATTTCAGCTGTGAGGCGGAGGGAGCGAGCTCGAGGGCCGGAGCGGCGCGGAGGAGCTGGAGGAGGCCGGCGAGCGGGGAACTCAGTGGGGGAGGCAGCGCTCCGAGGGAGCCGGGAAGAAAGACCTGCAAGAGCCAATCACGATCGCTCGTGGGGCTCTTAAAGAGAAAGGTTCCCCCTGGGTCCCCGCTGCGCTGGCCCTCTAGGGCCAGGGCGGGCCGCTGGGCTGGCGATGGGCAGCCAGGGTTTGGGGTTGGGTGGGCTTGGCTCTGGGACCGGGAGCCTGTTAAGCGGCTCATAGCACTTCTGCTGTGTTTCTCCAGTTCCAAAATATACCTTTCTACTTGAAAAGCTTCCTCCCCCCCCCACCTCTCCCCCCATCCCTTTCTCTCCCTCCCCCCTTTCTCTCTCCCTTTCAACTTTTGCAACTACAGGCCACCCGTGTGGAAGAACTGAAAAAATGTGCTCGGAGTCCCAACACAAGTTAAGGCCAGATCCGAGGTGGGACTCAGAAGTCCCGGGTCTGCCGGTTGGTGTGGCTTTTGGGCCTGTGGAGGGATGGAAGGCAGCCGCTCAGCTCTTAATTAGGCTGCTGCGGCCAGACAGTTGCTCGGTTAGTGCCTATTAGAGGATACAGAAACTAATCGGGGGATAGCCAAAAGCTGCCGCAGCTCTATTTACGGCAAATTTTTGGCTGACCATCGCGTTTGTGGACTGTCTGTCTCCTTAGCCCTCGTTGATGAAACAGTACCTTCAAGTCAGCACCATTGAGAATTGGGCTTTAGAAAAAAAATCACACAGAACAAGAAAAATCAACCTGTGAAAAAATTGTGTCTGCTCATTCCTCTTCTAACGCAGGTAATTTAGAGCTGCCCAGAGCCAACCTCAATTGCACAAAAATGCAGGGGGTGCCCTGTACATGTCCCGAGCAGGTGTGGCTGCACCTGCAGGTAGGTAGCAGAAGAAAAAGGGCTCAAGACTGGAAGCCAAGGTGTCTGAGTGACCCTCTCTGGCTCTCTATGCACGCATTTCCTTACTGGGGAAACAGAACTGATCTTTATTGTTCCTTCCAGCTTGCAAATTCTGTAAGTGTGTGCTTGAGAGGGTGCCACTATGTTGACAAATAAAGCTGATTTTTTTAGATTACCCATTGCTGAGAATCCTGTCCAGGATTCCAAAAAATTACAAAGAGCTGACTGTATGAAAAAGCTATACATGAGCATCTTACTGTTAACAGACCTGAACAGGTCCAATTAGGCGGATACAATAATGTCTAATTTAAAACTGAAGCAAAGTATGTGTGTCTGTGGAATTGTGGCCACTTAGCAAGTGTTATGGTGGTATGTCAGATGGAGCTGAAATTATAGAATGAAAGGAAATTCGCCTAGGGACCAAATAAATGTCAGCACTGTATGAGACAATACAACACAAAACTGGAGGGAGGGTATGCATTTCATCAGCCAGCTCAATCTGGGATGTATAATAACCACTTTTTCTTCTCATGCTCCCTCTGCTCCCACACCCACCAGACCCACATATTCCCTGTGGCTCTGTAGTTCAGACTCTCCTTTTTCTGGAGTAGACTACTTGCTTGGCTCAAAGTCTCTATGTGGGTTATTGTAATGACTCACCTCACCTTCACTAACCATTCAATCATTTGTTTGGCACTTATTAGGCACCTCCTGTGTGTCAGAGCTAGTGGACATTGGAGATACAAGGATAAGTAGTTAGGTGTCTGCCCTTAAGGAGGGAAAATAGAACAAGTGGAACTTTTTGACAATGACCTTGGAAGGACAGGAATGTCCAGTCCATTATCAGAAAAAAATAAATTCTTACTAGGAGTCAAGAATACATACAAAAAGACCAAGGGAGGCAGCAAAAAAAGTTCTTTACTTGGTCCCTGGGTACTTTATCTATTAGATAAGATACTGAGTCTTGAATATATCTTGGATGAGCATCTTACTCTCTTCCCTCCAATTGGTCAGACTGGGTTAGACCAGTCCACTTCATCTGTTTGGACTAAGGGTGGGTACAGGGATATTTGTATGTGGGTCAGGCGTGGAGATAAGTACTCTTTAGGTCTTTCAGATCCTGCCTGCAAAAGGATGACTGAAGGAAAATGGTCCTTCCAGATCTCACCTCAGAGTAACACCTCTCGTTTATTGTGTGGCCATGGCATTCAAAAATGACTGAGCAAGTACAGCAACAAATCTGCGTCAAACTCTACATTAAGCTTGAACATTTCTCCACAGAAACTATGCAGATGATTCAGAAGGCTGCAGCTATGGGCAACTGGTGACTGGCAGCTTCATCACAATGTGCCTGTTCATGCAACATGTCCCATGCAGTTTTTTTGAGAAACATCAAATCACCTAGGTGACTCAGCCCCCCTATAGCCCAGATTTGGCATCATGTGACTTCTGGCTTTTCCCAAAACTAAAATCACCTTTAAAAGGGAAGAGATTTCAGACTGTCAGTGAGATTCAGGAAAATATGAGGCAGCAGCTCATATTGATTAGGAGAACTGTGTGAGGTCCCAAGGTGCCTACTTTGCAGTGGACTGAAATGTCATTGTCCTATGTATGTTTCTCGTGTCTAGTGTCTTCTTCAATAAATGTCTATTTTTCATAGTATGTGGCTGGATACCTTCCGGACAGACCTTGTACTTTTGCTAATAATGACTGTTCCCTTTAGTATATTATTTCATCAGAGCCACTGTCTTTTTTCCCACCTAAGGTTGTTTTTCATTTGTTTGTTTGTTTTTTCCCTTGAAAGACCTTAGTATATTTTCTTTCTTAGTTTCTGGCCAAGACTCCAGAAGTGGATGAGTATTCATCTTACCCCTTGATGGGGGCAAGTGGGACAGTAACCATTACCCTGTCAAATAATTACCCAAAATATGATAAGAGTCCTAATATTGGTATTTTCAAGATAAAGTGGAGGCACAAAGGAGGGAGTTGTTAATTCACACTAGGGCTAGGAGAAGGGAGGTCATATCTGCATAAGGGTTTTTTGGGTTTTTTTTGGAAAGTCGGTTAACTTTTTAAATTGAGGTCAAATACTCATAACATGAAATTTATCATCTTAACCATTTTAAGTATTCAGTAGCATCAAATACATTCACATTGTTGTGGAACCAATCTCCAGAACTCTTCTTGCAAAACTGAAATTCTATGCACGTTAAACATCAATTCCTCATTTCTCCCTCTACTTGCTGGCAGCCACCACTACGTTTTCTGTTTCTGAGTTTGACTACTCTAGATACCTCATAAAGTGAAATAATATAGTATTTGTCTTGTGTGACTAGCTTTTTCACTTGACAGTGTCTTCAAGGTTCATCCATATTGTAGCATATAATTTCCTTCCTTTTTCAAGGTCAAATAATGTTCTCCCACATGTACCGTATTTTCAGACTATAAGGCCCCCCCCCCCACCAAATTTGGGAGGAATAATGGTTGTTAATGCTGCTGTTGAGTTCTGTTTACATTTACATTGGTGAAATATTATGTTATTCATGTTATTAAATATTTTACCACATTGTTTGCTTCAAATTTTTTTCCCTATTTTCCTCCTCTAAAACCTAGGTGTGTCTTATGGTCCAAAAATACAGTGTATATCTCATTTTGCTCATCTGTTCATCTGACAATGGACAATAGATTGCTACCACCTTTTGGATATTGTGATTAATGCTGTTGTGAACATAGGTAAACAACTATCTCTTCAAGACCTTGCTTTCAACTCTTTTGGATATGTATCCAGAAGTAGTATTGCTGGAGTTTATAGTAATTCTGTTTTCGTTTTTTTTTTCAAACTTCTATACTGTTGTCCATTGCAGCTGTACCATTTATATTCCTACCATCAGTGCACAAGGGTTCCAACCTCCACATCCTAACACTTGTAACTTTTTTTATTATAGCCATCCTAATGGATATGAGATGATATCTCATTGTGGTTTTGATTAACATTTCCCTAATGATTAGTGATGTTGAGCATTTTTTCATATGCTTATTGGCCATTTGTGTGTCCTTTGGAAAAATGTCTATTCTAGTCCTTTGCTTATTTTTTAATGTTTGTTTTGTTGTTGAGTTAGAGGGATTCTTTATATACTCTGGATATAAGTCCCTTATTTGATAAGCAATTTGCAAATATTTTCTCCAATTCCATAGGTTGCCTTTTCACTGTTGATTGTGTCTTGATACGTAGCTTTTAATTTTGATGTAGTCCAGTTTTTTATTTTATTTATTTTTAGAGAAAGGGGAAGGGAGTAAGAGAGGGAGAGAAACACGGGACCTGGCCCACAACCCAGGCATGTGCCCTGACTGGGAATCAAACCAGCAACCTTTCACTTTGCAGGACTGGTGCCCAACCCACTGAACCACACCATTCAGGGTGACATAATTCATTTTATCTATTTTTACTTTTGTTACCTGTGATTGGTGTCTTATTCAAGAAATCATTGCCAAATCCAATGTCATGAAGCTTTTTCCTTATGTTTTCTTCTAATAGTTTTGTAGTTTCAGCAATTACATTTAGGTCTTTGATCCATTGTAAGTTAACTTTTGTATATGATGTAAGGTAAGGGTCGAACTTCATTCTTTTGCATGCAGATAATTGAGTTTTATAAACACCATTTGTTAATAAATGTAAAACTCCTTTCCCCATTGAATGGTCTTAACTCCTTGTTAAAGTGTATTTGACCATATACTTGCATAGGCTTATTTCTGGACTCTATTCCATTCTACTATATCTCTATCTTTATGTTAGTATCACATTGTTTGAGTATTGTAGCTTTATAACAAGTTTTTAAATTAAGAAGTATGTGACCTCCAACTTTTTGTTTTTCTTTTTCAAGATTGTTTTGGCCATTTGGATCCACTGAAACTCCTTAAGAATGTTAAGATGGATTTTTCTATTTCTGCAAAAAATTTACCCCTGGGATTCCATTAAATATGCTTATTACTTTGGTTAGTATTGACATCTTAACAATATTAAGTCTCCAATTCATGTACATGGATTTTTTTTTACTTATTTGTGTCTTCTTTAATTTCTCTCAGCAACATTTTGTAGTTTTCAGTGTGCAAGTCTTTTGGCTTCTTGGTTAATTTTACCAGGTAAGGTTTGGTCTGAGATACACTAAGTAAAAACCATCATAGACAGAATGCCTAGATTCTGGCCAGCAGTATGTGTCTTAGAGAAGAGGTTGCTTCCTGTAGAGAGGACAGAACAAAGACAGAAGACGGAAAGTGTTCGATGGTAACATCACCTACAAAAGCTGTGTGTGAGAGATGCTTGGTGAGGCATGTGGTCTGGCATGGTCAGGAGGGCTTCATGAAGGAGGTGGCAGCAAGCAAGGCCCTGAAAGAATGACTTCATAGAGACTCCTGGTTGGATAATTGTGTACGAAAAGGCTCAGAAATGGGAGTGAGCCTGACTAAGTATCTAGCTAAGGCTGTACTCCTTCAAAGGCTGAATATCAAGATGTTTAAAAATTGTGTCAAAACATTTGTGGAGAAAATACAGGCTCTATGAAGAAAGTAAACAGGGAAAAAAAGATCTATTCTTGAAATCAGAGATTTACAAGGATTCTCACCTCTGTGCTTTTCTTAAGGAAATTTTGGTTTTGGCATCAGGAGCTAGTGTTGCGAAATGACCCAGGTTTGGCATCGAAAAATCCAGATTTGAATGTGGCTCCTCCCTCTGATTTAAAAAGTCTCTCTTATTTGGAGACATTAACAGTCTCTTAGATCTTCAATTTTATACTATGTAAGCTAAGAATTCTCTATGCTGAGAATTCCTGCCTGTGCAATTTACCTAATAATCTAAGTTCAGTTTTTTCATGTGTGAAAAATGCAGATACTGCCTATCTTACAGGAATAGAGCTTAGTACAGTGTTTGGTGCCTACTAACTACTGAATAATGTGGGTATTTTATTGTTTTTTAAATCATCCTAGGGAGGACTCAATGAAGTTATGAAACCTGTCTGGCCAGGAAGCCAGGGTATATCTGGAGGTCCCAGACTGGAAAAACAAGCATAATTGGGTGGGCTGCAGGGATACAAAGCTTGAAAGAATGAATTTTAGCAGCACCAGGGAACTGGAAATAAAATCACCTGCTCTGCTTTGAGAGGCAACTCCTTTGGTAAAGGAAGGGATGTGCTCTGTGGTTTTTGGGTATTTTAGTGGAGAGATAGGGGAGACTTGCCTCATGGATGATGTGCAGGGACAACCATTTTGAATGTAAACAATCCTGGGGGGAGGCAGGTAGAAGAGGACTAAATGGTAATAGAAAAAAAAATACAATAAAAACATTTTAAAAATGTAAACAATCCTTGTACCCCTAGGGTGAGAAAACCACTCACAGGCTTTAGATTAGAATTATTTCAGGGAAGGATATAGTTGGAAAGTTAGCCTCTAAGATTATGGGAAGATTGGGTTTCAGACAGCAACACTGTGGGTTAACAGAAAATTAATCTTCTCAGCTTCCTCCTGTCACAGGAAGGTTGGCCTGCCCCTTCCTGTACTAAACAGATTGGAAAAATTTCCCATTGAGATTGTATAGCAGTGTACAAGGAGTGACCTGTTCCTTGAAAATGAATGCTTCTATTGCTTTGGATGTGGAGAGGGGTTTTCTTTCAACACAAACCCCAGCCTTATTGCTTAAGACCCTTCCCACAATTCCTGACCACTCTTAATAAAGTGCTGCAATTTGGCAGCAGTATAGTGAGCATGGGAGATGGCCAGGCTCTTATTTCCTAATTCACAGATAAGAGCATCTACATGATGAAAAACCCACTCAAGTGCTGAGGCCAACCCAAATCCCTCTCTTCTGTCAGTGATACACTGCCCTTTGCAAGTTTCCTAGTTCTCTTCAGTTTGAATCAATTAATTCTCTCCTGCAATATCTATTTATTGAGCCTCCTCTAGAAGCCAAGCATGAGCTCAGCTCCATGCACAGGAGTATATGACTATGCTCAAGGTGCTCACAGTTCAGTAGGGGACAGGTCATAATCAAATAACCACCATAAGCAGTGTATACCACAAATACAAGCAAGTGCTATGGAGGAATCACTGATCATGCTTTTTAAGACCCAGCCATGGCATGTTAACATATACCACATCCTCCCTTGACCAACATCTGTCTAGAGCAAGGTCCACAAATCAAACTCCTCCTCACTCTCTGTCTCCCTGCTCCCAATTCCCAGCTCTCTGAAATAAACAAACAATCCCTATTATTGTGACCAAAGAGAGTATTGACAAGGTTTTCACCCACATCTCTTCCAGCTCTCCTCTCCCCACCAACATCCACCCATTTTCTTTTAAGATAGTTATTTTGGTTTCCAGTGGCAAATACATGTAGAGAAGCTCTTTATTTCTCAGCGTTAGCAGCAGTTACTGTTTCTGTTTCAATGACCTCTTCCTTTTCCTGCTATGTCAGTTACCATGGGCTGCTCTTAAAAGGCAAAGACCCTGGTTGCTCTCTATCTAGCACAGAGGGGGCATTTAACAGAGTTCAGAAATGTCAAAAGGGTAACCTAGATTTGTAGCACCAGAGGAAAAATGAGTCCATCTGAGTAACCAAAAAGAATCAAATGTAGCCTATTCTTGATGTGGGGAACAGGTGTATAGAAAGGGTAATTTCATAAAACTGTGTAAGAGGGGACTCACTACCTAAGGGCCTCAAGGCCAAGCAACTATATTGGTTCTAAGTCCTTAAATTACAAAGTATTTATTTCTTTGATGCCTGCCGATTCATTTTCAATCAAGGAAAGTGCTGCACTGATTTTTCTCCAGGTTAGAAATGAATTTTACTCTACAAGAAGAAAGTTACTCAAATGTAAATAGGCCTGAATTCTTTAACTTCAAAGCTTTGGTGCTTATCCAAATTTGTTTTCAATTTCTTTTGAAGACATGTCAGTAATATACAAAGATGCTGTGGGAAAGTTAGATGGGCCACAGACTTCTAGAGCCAGAAATGAAATTAGAGATCATCTAGTCCTACCCTCTCATTTTTCTTATTCTCTCATTTTATAGATGGGGAAATGAAGACAGAAAGAGTTGATATGATTTGACTAACAATAAGTGGCAGAGGAGACATTAAAATCTAGTTCTTTGACTGATAGGTGCTCTTCAGCACTGTCTCTCATGATGACACAACTTACTGCCATAGGGATAAAGTGGGCTTCCTAGTAGCATTTCACTGTTACTGCCCAGGACTTCCTTCCAGTCTGGAACCCTGTGGGCACACTAGCTGGGCCAGACAGTTCTGGTCTGGTACTCTACCTCTCTAGGCACAGAACTCGATTAAAAAGTGGGCATGAGACCCAGAAGGAGACAATTGGTCTTTGTGAGCAGTATTTGGATATTGTGAGCGGTTTTCTCTCTTCCCTTTGTATATCACAAGCCATGAAGATGGAGGCTTAGGGCTGCCAGGGGCTATATTTCCCACCATGTAGAGAACCTGTCTGAAAAGAGGTGAACATACAGTGCTCAATAAGTATACCCACTTATAATAAACCACATTCCTTTTTTTATGGAAAATGTCAGACATCTTCAGGCAAATAAGAGGGGCGAAGAAAAGCAAAGTCCAAAGGGAAAACTAAGGTTTTTGCTGTAGTAGCAAAAATATGGGTTTGTGAAAAAATGATGTGCTCACTAGGCTGAGAAGTGGATTTGAATCCAGATGCTACCACTTACCAGCTGTGCCAAATAACTGGAATTAATAGTTCAGCTCTTAATAACTCAGTGAGAGAGCTTAAATACCTAGCTCACTGCCCAGCTCACA
Source organism: Phyllostomus discolor (assembly GCF_004126475.2). Lineage (NCBI taxonomy): Eukaryota > Metazoa > Chordata > Mammalia > Chiroptera > Phyllostomidae > Phyllostomus > Phyllostomus discolor. The sequence goes on along the minus strand of NC_040903.2, from coordinate 105,955,680 downwards.
GAAACAGTGTGTTCTTTGTGGACTTGACTTTGGTCTGTTAAAACTCGTTTGTTCTCTCCCACAGACTCCTTAAGGCAAAAAAGATGGTCAGAGAAGGTTATCTACTATTTGGAGATATACCAAAGGGAATATCTTTGGTGGGAAAGGAAATTACTTTTAGTTCACTTTTAGGAGATGGCTGCTTTCCTTCTTTCCTACTAAAATGCGTTTATATTCAGTTCCACCACACATTCTAGTCTTCCTAGTGTGGAAAGTTCATTTATTGGACAAAGTACAAGATGAAATGATTTTTCATCATTAATCAAATCATAGTTACTAGTCATTCTTAAGGCTCCCTTAAATTATATATTGTACTCACTGCCTTTTTACTATTCAGAACAAAGGTCTGAAACTTTCCTCTTCTAATCAAATTTGAATCCATTCCATGATAGGCTCCCTACCGGTTCATTTTACACTACCTGCCTGGAAACATATCTGTTTAGACATGAATTCTCTACTGAACTGCATAAAGCACTTTATATTTACTAAGGTAAAGAAACCAAGTTAGTAATAACTATGGGATGATACTCCCTAAAGCTGGGAAATGTTATAGCTTTTAAAAGAGATAATGGGCAGAGACACAGGTTTTCTGAGCTTTAACTTCACAAGAACTAAAAAGCCAATAAGCTCATGTATCTTTTTAAAACAGGAAGGTTTCCTCTATTTCACAAGTTTTCTAAAACCAACACCCTCTCCTATTTGCACAGTATGAGGCCACTGATACACAAAAGGTGGTTTTAGAAAGGTCATGGATTGGGAAACTATGAGCTACCTGAAATAAAAGCAGTGACAGTCTTGCCTGGTGAACAAAAGGCTTCTAGGCTTATGGAATGTCAGCCCAAATCAAATTCAAATTCAACAGGAAGTACAGCATTAAAGTAAAGAATGTAGACATTACTGAGTAATGAATGATGTTTGTACAAAGTCATTCTAGATGTTTCAGATATAACATTAACATTGTTTGCTAAATAAATACATTAGCTGATTGCTGGAAACATAAATCCAGACTGCAAAAAATATACATGTGTTAAAACAAAGTCTATTTCTTTTTGTTTGATTTTATTAGCTTTTTCAAGATCTACTCCAACTACTTAAAACCCAAACATCCCAGAAAGGGGAAAAAAAAGTAAACAGCTAGATATTAGAGAACAGTACAGTTCGACCCCAATCAGGCTTCTAAGCACACTATGCAACCTGAGCCTAGGAGATTGGTATGGTTACCAAAGCACTGAACCCAACAGATGCTACAGAAATGTAGATAAAACAGTATAGCAGAAAAAGTGGAAATAGAAAGCTGATTTGATTGCTTTTCTTTGTAATCTAGTTTGGTTGAAAGATTCAGGGCATTTATTCCTAAGATCAAATAGTTAAGATTTTCTGTGCACAGACAGTCCCTATTATTCACTGATAAATTTGAGATTCTACCTGTGATACCCTCAGCATTTCATATGCACCCGTCAGGGGTTCTTTTTTTTTTTTTTACTTTATTTACTTAATTTTTTTTTTTTTTTGAGAGAGCGAGCAAGGGAGGGAGAAAGAGAGAAACATCTATCAGTTGCTTTTAGCATGCCCCCAACCAGGGACCTGGCTTGCAACCCAGGCATGTGTCCTGACTGGGAATCAAACCAGCAATCTTTCGGTCTGCAGGTGACACCCAGCCACTGAGCCACACTAGTCAGGACAGGGTTTCAATTTGGGAATGCTGCCACCACAGCAGTGGAATAGAATATGGAAGAGGGGAGCATGTGCACATATGTATATGCACACATGCATAGATGTGGGTACATATTTGCTGAATCTTCATGATAGTTCCAAATGAAGTCTCCACTATGGCAGAGGAGTCAACAGATGGCTTTGTAGTCATTCTTAGGCAAACCCAAATCTGGTTTAGGGGACAAGTGGTTATCAGAAAAGTGTAACTCAGTCACCATCCCTCCCTTTATCTCTCAGGCAGGTGCTAATCAGGGTATATGTGGTTGCCAGGAATCCTACTGCATCTTTCTTGTTCCCTAGGATAAAACAAGGAAATTTTCTGACTTCAAGGGAATATATAGGTTCAATGGACCTTAACAGTCAGGTGTAGAGCAGTTCTTTTCAATCCCTCTGATGCCACACTAGTCAAATGAACTTCTATCAGCTATGTATCCCATTACACATAAAGATTCTGAAGTGGGGACTATGGGTGCATCCATTCTACCCAGCCCAAAGGGCTGAAGAACAGAGGAGAGGTACAAAATAAAAACAGCACCACCCCTACTGGTGGAACAAAGCTCCTGGCTAATACACAGCCCCACCTACCAGTTCCCCTCACACCCCTTTCCTTGTTTTAAAATTAAGTAGGTTAAGACAATAAAAAGCACAAAACCTAAGCACAACTGAACAGACTTGGGATTCAGAAATAATAACTACATGAAGTAATGGCAAGAGTTGAAAACATACTCATTGACAATTAAATTGAAATTTTTTTCTCTACTTAAAAAACTTTTGGAAAGTTGTTTTACTTCTCTTCAGGATAAGAAACACCTCTTTCCATAATCTCTTATTACTGTCATCCTTCAGAAATAAAACAATATTTGGGTTTTAGCTTTTCTTACCTCCATCCGTTTACATGAAACTTCTCCAAAGTCATAAGCCATGTGGAGAAGTATCTCCACAGTGGAAAAAAATCACACTACTGTACTGAAAAAGGAGAGATAGTTGCTCAGATGCCAGTAGTAATGTTTTTCACATTCACACTTGTAAAATCCTTGGGGCTAGCCAGGGTCCACTGCCCCCTTCTCATTTTTCATCTTCTGGGAATTTGTGTTTTTTGTGGGTTTTTTTTTTTTTTTTGGTAAAATGCTGCCAATTATGCCACTGTCATGTTAGGGTAAACTAGCAGACATAACATAAATCCTAACTATATAGGAAATACAGTCATATCCTAGTACTCATCAGCTTCAAAACTCATCAAACCCTGTACTCATTGCATTTTGACAAGAAAAAAATGTTTTGGCACTTGGCGCTCGCTTGGACTTATTGCACTTGCTAGAACTTGTGTTCTAGCAAGTTCTAGCAAGAATGCCACCCTTCAAGAGAATATGCTTCATCACTTGCTGCTTGCTGAGTACTCATTGGTTTTGGCACCGGTCACGAATTCCAGAACAAATTAACGAGTACCATACTGAGGTACCACAGTAAATAAGAAATTACAAGAGGGCAGCCTGCTCTTTTGATGGGTCTTGGGCTGACATTACATTAGAGGGTCAGGTACAAAGATCAAGTTGCCACTTGATTAGTCAGAGAACTATACAAACTACCAAACTCCCAGGAGACTGCAGGGCAGGGCGTTGATTTATTACCCATTCCTAAGACTCCAATGCTCATATATGCTAACAAGTTCCTCCTTTTCTTAGTTATAAAACTATCCTGAGCTAAAAAGTGAGTTGGTTATTATTATTTATTTTCATAAAGAGGAGTTTTATTTGGAGAGAAGGGAATCTCAGCAAAGAAAATTGAAGGATTCTTGCAAACTTTTCCCCTTAGGCTACAAAAAACCTGACAAAGTACTCTTACTCCTTGGAATAGCATCTCTACCTCCACAAGAGTCACAGTTATTATTTTTTAGTTTTCCAACCCACTCAGGTAAAATTGCATAGGCATTGAAAAATTATTAGACCCTGGTGGGTTCCTCAGTTCTAATACACCAGGGCTGTGGTTTGATCCCCAGTCAGGACACATACAAAATCAATCAGACTTCCGGTCAAGATGGAGGCGTAGGTAAACACAGCTCATGCCCTTGCACAACCACAGAAAAAATTACAACTAAACTATAACTAGCACCCAGAATCATCAGAAAATCAACCTGTATGGAAGTCCAACCACCAAGGAATTAAAGAAGTCCCTTTCACCCAGACAGGTAGGAGCAGCAGAGATGTGGAAGAGGCGATTCTACATCTACGTGTGGTGGATAAAAATGAGGAGGGATACCTTGGAAATGAGGGATCTCAGCCCCAACCCAGCCCACCCAGCCCAGGGTTCCAGTGCCAGGGAGATAAGTCCCCATAATTTCTGGCTGTAAAAACCAGTGGAGGTTAGAGTGGTGGAAGTAACTGCAGGATTCTCAAGAATCTCCTGTTAAAGGGCGCCCAACGAATTTAGGACTTACATAAACTCACTCCTGCTGGGCTACAACACCAGGGCAGCAGCTGGGAGGGCACTAGTAGCATATGGGGAGAAACTGAAGTGTCTGGCATCAGGGAGAGCTGGGGTACAGCTTCCTTCAGGACAAAACTCCAGAGGCGAGGCAGCAGCACTGTTCCTTTCCTGAGCCCTCCCCCACACAGAGGCACAGAGCAGCAACACTGTATCTGAGACTCCATTAACCTGGTTCACATGGGTTACCCTGCTCTGAAGATTACTTAAGGCTCTGCCCCACCCAACTTAACCAGTGAACTTTTCTATAATAGGCCACACTACTAAGATAGAGAGTCAAAGCAGCTCTACCTAATACATAGAAACAAACATTTTAGGAGGCTGCCTAAAATGAGGAGACAAAGAAACATGGTCCAATGAAAGAACTGAACAAAGCTCCAGAAAAAGAACTAAACAGAATGGAGATAAGCAATCTATCAGATGCAGAGTTCAAAACACTGGTTATTAAGATGCTCAAGGAACTCACTGGGTACTTCAACTGCATAAAAAAGGCTCAGGTTGAAATGAAGGTTACACTAAGTGAAATTAAAAAAAAACTTACAGGGAACCAACAGTGGACTGGATGAAGTCAAGAATCAAGTCAATGATTTGGAACATAAGGAAGAAATAAGCATTCAACCTAAACAGCAAGAAGAAAAAAGAATCCTAAAAAACAAGGATAGACTAAGGAGACTCTGAGACAACATCAAACATACCAGCATCTGAATCATAGGGGGGCCAGAAGGAGAAGAGAAAAAGCAAGAATTGAAACTTATTTGAAAAAAAAAATGAAAGAAAGCTTCCCTAATTTGGTGAAGGAGACAGACATACAAGTCCAAGAAACAGAGTCCCAAATAAGGTGGACACAAAGAAAGCCACACCAAGACACATCATAATTAAAATGCCAAAGATTAAAGACAAAAGACTCCTAAAAGCAGCAAGAGAAAAGTGGATAGTTACCTACTAAGGAGTTCCCATAAGATGGTCAGCTAATTTCTCAAAAGAGACCTTGCAGGCAAGAAGGGGCTGGAAAGAAGTATTCCAAGTCATGAAAGGCAAGGACCTACATCCAAGATTGCTCTATCCAGCAAAGCTTTCATTTAGAATGGAAGGGCAGATAAAGTGCTTCTCAGATAAGGTCAAGTTAAAGGAGTTCATCATCACCCATCCCTTATTATATGAAATGTTAAAGGGACTTATCTAAGAAAAATATGATCAAGACTATGAACATTAAAATGGCAATAAATTCACAACTATCAACAAATGAATCTAAAAAACAAATTAGCCCTGCCTGGTGTAGCTCAGTGGATTGAGTGGGGCCTGCAAACCAAAGGGTTGCTGGTTCGATTCCCAGTCAGGGCACATACCTGGGTTGTGGGTGAGGTCCCCAGTAGGGGGCACGTGACAGGCAACCACACATTGATGTTTCCCTCTCTTTCTCCTTCCCTTCCCCGCTGTCTAAAAATAAATAAATAAATAACAAACTAAGCAAACAAGTAGAACAGAAATAAAATCACAGAGATGGAGATCATTTGGAGGGTTATCAGCTAGGAGGAGGATGGGGAAAAGGTACAGGGATTAAGCAGTACCAGTGGGTAGGTACAGAATAGCCAAGGAGATGTTAAGAACAACACAGGAGATAGAGTAGCCAAAAACTTATATTTATGACCAGTGGACATTAACTAAGGGGGTACTGCTGGTGGGAATGAGAATACCGGACAAAAGGGGGCAAAGGGGGACAACTGTAATAGCATAATCAATGAAATATAGTTTTAAAAATATAAATAAATAAATAAATAAAGTCAACTGATGAATGTATAAGTAAGTGTAACAACAAATCAATGTTTCTCTCTCTCTCTCTGTAAAAATCAACAAGTAAGCCCTGGCTGATGTGGTTCAGTGGTTGAGTCCCTGCCTTCAAATCAAGGTTCGATTCCCAGTCAGGGCACATGCCTGGGTTGCGGGCCAGGTCCCCAGTAGGGGGCACTCAAGAGACAACCACACATTGATGTTTCTCTCCCTCTCTTCCCCCCTCCCTTCCCTTCTCTACAAAATAAACAAAATCTTTTAAAAAATCAACAAAATTAAAAAAAATTACTAGTATCTGATTCTCCAAGATTCTAGGGGACCATTATCTTTTGTTATAATCTTAAAACAGATTATATTAAAATCATTTGACAGAAAACTGCTGAAAAATATCTCTCTCTGATTCAGGAGGCTAACAGAAAGTTTTCTTTCTGTACTTAAATCTCAGATCTATAGGTGCTTCTTAAAAATCAGATGAACAAATATCTATATATAAAAGAATTCAATCTTAAAATTCAAACAATATTGAAAACATTTATTAATAAAATTCATCCTACAGAATGCAAATGCTCAGTCTTTTCCTTTGACACTTAAGGCCAGTGATCCCCCTTTTCATTAATATTTGCTAAAATCTATGTAATAGGCTCTAGATTTAATTATTTATTCAGAACCAAAGTAAAGCCAAAGACATAAAGAAATCAAAATTAAAGTAAACTGGGCAGCTATTTAAAAAAAATACTGCATACACTTAAAATAAGATCGCACACTTTAATCTGATTGACATAGAGGGAGTATGGAGGACACAAAAGAAACTTAGTTTTAGCTCTGCTTTATGCATAACCAGATGCTCTATTGCAAAAGTACACTAAGGTTTTAAAAACCACAATTTATCAGAATACTTCAGGAAAACTATGTGTAATCCAGGAAATACACTATTTGCATAATAAGAAAATCATTACAGGCAATAAAAGATTAAAATAAAAGAAAGCACCAAGGTTTGGAGCGGTTCTAAGGTGAGTATCTTTGCAGAAATAGTGTAAATGCTATGGAAACATGCTAATGAAGATTGGTCCACATCTTATCATTTTTAAAAACATGTTTCTTTGGAAAAATGGCAATGTTGGCGGGAAGTGAAGCTGTCCTTTTAGACACCCAGCTTATTGGCCTGGGTGAGAACAACTTTAAGGACTGGCATGAAAGCAGAAGTCTCGCTGAAGTTGCTGGTGCTGACTATGTGGGTATGGATGGTCAAGCCTTCAGAGTAGTTTCGCATTTCAATGCTCCTTGCAATGTTGTGTAAACCATTGATGATTGTGGGTGAAAGCTGAAAAAAGGTGGAACCAAAAGAAGGAATTAAAGGAGAATTTCCCTTAAGACCCTCTAGAGACATTAAACCACGATATTTAAAAGGAGTTTGATATAAACACTATAAAACAAAATATATAAACCATTTAACATATCTAGATGCAGTTTTTTTAGACCAAGCAATATTTAAATTATAAAACAGAACCATGACAAAATGACATGTAAGGAAATTATTTATAAATTAAATATGTATGATAAGCCAGGACTTTCTTACAGAAAAGCCAGATTTCCTCCCCTAAGCTGAACCACTAATGAGTCTCTCCACTTAAAAGCTTTAATCTTGCCTTGGCCAGATAGCTCAGCTGGTTAGAGCATCATCCCAAAATGCCACAGCTACATGTTCAATCTCTGGTTAGGGCATACAAGAAGCAATAGTGAATGAATAAATAAGTGGAACAAGATTGATGTTTTGTCCTCTCTCTAAAATCAATAAATAAAAATTTTTTAAAAAGAGCTTTAATTCTTTAATTATTTTAGATATAGCTTCACACCTTTAAAAAAAGATTCTTAATCATGATATCTCAAAGTAAGGACCCATTTTAATCTTAAATCCTGTCTATAATAGATATCCTGAACTTTTGATCTATTTCCCTTAGTAGGGCAACAGCCCTAATTACGTGCTCAACTGATCTATTCTTAACTGCTTTTAATAATTCTGTCATCACTTAAAACCATAAAACCGATAGTCTGCTTTTTCCATTACTTGGTTTAAATGTTCACACTTTTGAGGGAAGACTTTATTTGGATCAGCCCATGGACCACACCACTTCCACAGCTATATCAACTAGCTTTTTTTGGTTTGGCTCTCATGAAATAAATGCTTATTTTTATCTGATGGAATTGGTGTAGGGAATGGGAAAGAGAAATGCTGAAATGCAATAATATAAAAAGTCCCAGTTCTTTTTTCCTATCCTAGTGCTTCTATTAATAAAGCAAAACTATTCTGGAAAGAATGGCGAGGTGGGAACAAAGGAACAGAAGACAGTACACTTTCTCCTACTGCTGGCTCTCTTCATGGTTATAGAACATTAAGTTGCTCATCTTTTGGCCACATTTCGCTTTGCCTTTGTATAATAGGCATGCTAGAGGAAAAGGGATCAGGAGTCTTGACCATGAGAAAGACTACAGTTTTGGTCTCTGAAAAACAGAGTATCTTCCCACTCTGATTTCTTGATTCATGGGACATAAAAAACAAACAGAAGGCCATTTATCTTAACATGCCAGTTTGTCCCCAGGCACACTACAGGCAAGTGCTGATAAGATGCTTATTTTAGCAACTAGGAATAAATGAATCCGATTCCCCACAAACTTACTGTCTGTTCCCTAAGTTTATCATATAGAAACTCCAAGCGTTTGCTGGCATCATCTAGCTTCCTCTTGGTTTGCTGCAGGAGAAGAAAAACAGGTATGTTATATTTGAACATTAACTTTTATCCAAAAATTTTGCCCTATCTCATTTCACTAAACCTTACACTCATGATGGTGAACAGCTTCATTTTATAAAGAAAGGGAGGCAACTATAACCAAGAAACTTGAACAGATTATGAAGCAAAGGTCAGTAATCTAATGGGAGGAAGACAAGAGGATGGGCCTCTTTCTTCTGGTATGCAAAATTAGAGGACTGGTTGGATTTCATGTGAACTGCAAACTCACTTGACAAGGTGTATGAATGTACAGGTGCACTATATCAAAAAACAATAGCAGGGCCATCTGGAGGCGGCAATGGGTCAGTATACTACAGAGGAAAATGTCTAAGTACACTCATTATAAATTGTGGGTGTTGGAAGGCAAACATATAGGTAAACTAGAATCTTTCAAAAATATTACTTACATACTTAGTCATTTGGTATGTTTAATCCTGACTCTTTCCGAGCATTTAAAAAACATCAAGAAAAAAAGAAAATTGTCATCTGGTAACTTAAGACTACTAAGAAGGAAGCAGTAAAATAAGTTCTTAAATTAAGAAGATCCACCCACCCCATCCTAATATTATAAGTACAGTGAGAGAAAACTAATCTAAAACCAAAGTGAAAAGTTTAAAACTAACAATGATCTACATTATGCAACAGCTATAGAACTGACACTGTTCTTCAATATTTATTGAGTGTCTACTATGTGCTATGCTGGGGATACAGTCTTATGTCTCATGGAGTTCATACTCTACTGAGTAGGAAAAGATACTAAATAAACGATATGTTCTATGCCAGATGGTGATGAGTACCATGAAGGAAAGTTAACAGAGTAAGAAGGACTGGAGGTGTTGGGAATTGAGGGGGTGGTAAAGAAAGGCCTAATGACTAATAGGACATTGGAGCAGAAGTCTGGAACAAGTGAGGAGTGAGCAGTGCAGTTATGTGGGGGAAGAGTTCTAGACAGAAGGAGCAGCAAACACAAGTCCTTGATGTGGAAGTGTCTTGGTATACTTGAGGAAGGAATGTCAGCACGTCAGAAGAGGAAAGAAGAAGAGATGAAGCCGAGAATAATAATATAAACTAAGCTATGCTGCAAAATTACTTTGTGTTGTTTGGACATAATTAAAGTGAAAACAGTAGTAAAGCCATACTATAAAAATGGTTCCAATTATTGATTAAAATGGATTTATGTGGAGGGACTGTTGCAGTTCCTGTTCAAAGTTAATCCCACATAACCCAAGGGGGTGAAGGTGGTGGTAGTTGGGTAGGAGAGGATATTAGAAGTTCTCCTCCAACTAGTCACAGAAATTACAGGAACAGTTTGTCTTTTGTGGATCTCTTCTGCCTAGTGCTCCTGTGGACCCAGAAGGAAGACGGCACGGAGACCTAGAGGAGGTTAAATTCAGTTAAGAATTTACTGAGCTGGGCCATGAACTAAGTGTCCTCCCACCCTCTCTATACTGACTCATCCCTGAAGGAGGAATGAAGTTTCCCCACATTTTTATGGAAACACCTCTATTTTTGAATGACTGTGGCCTATTTAGAGGTATGCACAGGGTATAGTATTTACCTGGCTATGAGCTTCATCTGCCTTTCCATACTAGTTTAACATTCCCATTATTCTCAGAATGTCAGGCGCTAAGGTTTACCTTAAACCTTCCCTGCCTCTGCTTTCCCGAAAACTTCAGTTCAGGGAATTGCTTTCCAAAAATCAGCAGAGGGCTGCACATATTAGTAATACTCAATGTTGATGAAACAACAAATTCCAGAAGCTGTTTTTCAAATAGACAAGTGCCTAGTGGCTAAATAAGTCTATTCAACATTTGTTGGCAGAAATTAAAATTTCATTGAAAACAAAAGTGGCTTTGTAGAGTTTCTGTTGTTGCCAATACACAGGCATCCTCTAAGTAAACTATGTAAAATCATGCATATGACTCCAACATCTACATTTATCTATTTTTAAGATCTTTGTAAAGTTTTAAGATTGTCTACTTTTAAAAGCTTCAATGTAAGCTCAGAAATAAACCTGAAGATTGACTTTCTTGCATACAACTCTTCTGTTCTATTATAGTGCCAAGCATGAGGTTTGCTGATGAGAAGCAGTACCATAGTGGCTGAGAGCATAAACTCTGGAGTCAGCCTAGGTTTGAATGCTGGCTCTGACCTTGGGTGTTACTCAACTGCCTTTTGCTTAAATTTCCTCATCTGTAAAATAAAGACAATAATCTATCTACCATGGGGTTGCTGTGAGGATTAAAAACATTTATATACAAAAACGTACTTAAATATATTTTTATATGTTAAAGCAAACTATGTAAGTACTACTAGCTTAATTACTTTTGTGCAAACATTTAAAGTATATCTTGCAGGACTTTAAGCAATGATTATAGAAGACTTTCATAAAGGAAAATATAAGAAAAAATACATACAGGATCTGTGGCTGAAGAAAGACAACGCTGAATAAGATCCTCAAATGTGGTCTTTAGAATGAGGTGTTCATCTGGAATAGGTTTCTTAGTAATTTTTTCTGTTGGCAAAGACTGCACATGCTGGAAGAAATAATATCACAAAATCAGTAGAAATGGCCAGAAGCTCCCTATACACAAAGCCCTGAAACCCTGTGGTACAGAGAAACCAACTGCCTTCTAGACAGGCTATTCAAAAACCAGACGAAAAATTAACACATGAAATCACTAAGTTAAGTAAAAATGAAAACCAGGTATCTAGTAGAAGGTATAACTACTCTTCCTACAGCTCTAATTCTTAAAACTAGGAGTGGAGGCCTTGCAGACTCCACCTCTGCCCCCTGGACCTTCCCTCTCCCATCCATGGTCAACCCTACTGTCTTGTCAACCCTACTGTGTTCTTCCACATCACTGCCAACAGAGAGCCCATGGGCCACATTTCCTTCAAGCTGTTTGCAGACAAAGTCCCAAAGACAGCAGAAAACTTGTGTGCTCTGAGCAACAGGGAGAAAGGATTTGGCTTTAAAGGTTCCTGCTTTCACAGAATTATTTCAGGATTTATGTGCCAGGGTGGTGACTTCACACGCCACAATGGCACAGGCAGAAAGTCCATCAGGGAAAAATTTCACGACGAGAATGTCATCCTGAAACATATGGGTTCTGGCACCTTGTCTATGGTAAATGCTGGACCCAACACAAATGGTTCCTAGTTTTTCATCTGCACTGCCAAGACTCAGTGGCTGGATGGTAAGCATGTGGTCTCTGGCCAGGTGAAAGACACATGGATGTTATGACATCCATGGAGTGCTATGGGTCCAGGAATGGCAAGACCAGCAAGAGGATCACCATTACTGATTGTGGAGAACTCTAATAAATTTGACTCGTGTTCTGTAGTTCAGGAGAGCACCCCTTCACCCCCATCTGCTTGGAACGTTCTGTAATTTTCACGTTCTCGCCACAGTTCTTTGGGTTCCATATTTCCCTTAACCCTTCCAAGTCAAGCTGGATTGCAGAGTTAAGTTTATGATTATGAAATAAAAATGAAACAACAACAAAAAGGACTGGATATAAAGTATTTAACTAATTATGGAACATATGTTGATCACTAATATATATAAATTGATGGGAAGTAGATCTATGCCAATAAGAAATAAAAACAAGGCATTTATCAAGTTGGCTGGTTAAAACAACTGCTTGTTCTGTTTGTTGGCTCATTTTTGTTTATTCTGGCACTCTTCTATCCGTTAACTGGGCTGTTAACAAATTGCAAGATTAAGCCAAAGGTTAGAATAGAAGAGACCATGATGTTACAGAATATAAATATGAAAAAACAAAGAAGGAATGTTTAAGTTTTTAAAATTTTGATATATTAGTTCATTCATTCATGAAAAAAAAATAGGCCATTATGGCCCAGGCACTAGTTATGAGCCAATATAGAAATGATCTCAGCCCTCAGGGAATTTACAGGCTAATGGAAGAGAAAGGAAGTTTTAAAATGTTATAAATGTTTGTAAAATAGCAGCTCAGTTATATTGTCTGTGGTAAGCCAACTGAGATTTAACCAAAGAGAAGGCCCTCTTCAGGGGTTAGAAGGATAAGTAGAAGTTAACCACTGCAATGGGTTTCAAAGCATTCCAGACTAAGAAAGATCATGCACAAAGGAAGGATCATGATACAAAAAGACTAAAAGGAGACCAGTGTGGCTAGAGCACAGAGAGAGCAGGAGGTGAATGAGCTGAGACCTTCCAGACAATGTGAAATATTTTGGGTTTTATCTTGACAACAATGGGAAGTTGTAATGTTTTAAGCAAAGAGGAGACAAGGCCAGATAAGAGTTGGATGGAGTAAATGCTGGCAGACAAATTCAAGATTCCTGCATTGCTGAAGACTAGAGAAGAAGGTGGCATGGACCAGGCTGGAAATGTTAAGAGAGTTGAGGGAGATTTTAAAGTAACAGCAACAAGATTTGGGGATAAATTTTTAAAAGAAGCTGAAGGAAAAAGATTATAAACAGCTCTCCCTTTCAATTGTAACTGAAGTTCCAGTCCAAACGAGTATGACATGAGCACCCGGGTCTAAACAAAAGTGAATTGCTGGGTAGTTCCCCAAACTAACAGAGACTTGTAATCAAAGAAAAAATTCACAACGCATCTTTATAATTTATATTCTTGTCGAAAGAAGCAAGTTCTGCCCTGGCTGGGTAGCTCATTGCATAGAGCATGGGCTGCGAACCAAAGGGTTGTTGGTTCGATTCCTAGTCAGGGCACATGCCTGAGCTGCAGGCCAGGTCCCCAGTGGGGGCTATGTGAGAGGCAACTACACATTGATGTTTTTCTCCCTCTCTTTCTCCCTCCCTTCCCCTCTCTCTAAAAATAAATAATAAATAAAATCTTAAAAAAAAAAAAAAAGAATCAAGTTTCCCTATCTCCCTCAAAACACTGGTTTTTATAATACAACTTTTAATAGTTAGAATTTCCTTAGGTGGAACTATTTCTTAACAAAAAGGCATACTCTTGTGACAGAAATACAATCAGTACAAATTTGAATTCAATAAGTCAAAGACAAAAACAGAAGAACTAATTTTATACTTGGACAGGAATTTGTTTCACCTTACACTGAACTTTGGCCCAAGCTCTTTACTTTTCTTTTTTTGACCTTTTTTTTAAATTGTTGTTCAAGTACAGTTGTCTCAATTTTCCCACTTCTTTTCATTAATAGATCAAAGTATTTATCATTATATGTCAAAGTCAGATACATGTAAATGTAACAGATTTTTCACATCTGGAACTCTGCCAACTAGCAGTTTGTATGTAAAAAGCAAGTACAAATTTATAGTTTTATTTGAAGATAAGGCTATATATATATTATTAGCTCAAATATAAGAAAAGATGTAACTCATTACATTTTTATTTTACATTTTAAGGGAAGAACCTTTGAAAAGAGCATCTGCTTAGGACCTTGGAGGCAAACAAAGGATTCAACTGAAATTGTGGCTACTGCTTAGGTATACCACAATCACCAAGTTACTGGAAACATACACTAGCAAATATGTAAGGCTCTTGTAGAAGTCTGTATATGGCCATGTAACTGAAGAATAATATACTATTTTTTATTCAGTGTGTCTAAGTTGAAACCAAATTTTGAAAAATGTTAATAAAGGTGTAACCATAAAAGTTAACACATTAAAAAAGTTTGCTGAAATAGACTCATCTCCCCATTCCATTTTCACAGATTTTACTGTTACCTGGATGGTATTTCCAATAGGAGCTCCTGGGGCACCTTCAATATTGGGCTTTGAGAAAGATGGTGGCATGCCTGGTTGACCAAGGGGTTGCTGCATGCCAGGGAAGGAGGGCTGGCCACCTGGAAGATGTGGCTGTGGGAATGAAGCTTGGCTTGACAGTGGTACTGCAGCTGAAGGTTGCTGCTGCAGCATCTGTGACTGGGGGTCACCCAAGGGGTTTGTGATGGGAATAGGAGGTATAAAGTTTTCAGGCATCTGTAAAAGATAGTAATAAAAGATAAGAGTGAGAAAAAAATGGTAGCAACATTTCCTCAGCTTTAAATGAGGGAGTTAGACTAGTCCATGGTTTAAAAAGTTGTGTTTTTTTTTAATAGACTACTTTTCAAATGAAATTTTCTGCAAAATTATGGAGAAAAACATAAAAGCAGAGCTAATCTGGCTTAAAGGGGTGGAGAGTCCAAACCTAGACCTTTTTAGTTTCCTCTTTGCCTTCCCTCCTTATTCCCAAAATGGGGAGCCAAAACCATGGCGTTTTTGAAAGAGGATATAAAAGTCTGGAAAATTTTATCTGGCAATACTAAAATCAGATATACCAAATATGTTTGTGTGTTTAATATAATCACAATGTAATACACTTTTCCTAGTGGATTACCTGTCAATTCAACCACACAAAAAGTAGTAGACTAAGTTTCTGATTATTACTAACCTAAATTTTGGGTTTTCTTAGCCATTTAGTGTCTCCCAATTTTATGTTATGGCCTCTCATTACCATATTTGGGGGAAGGAGAGCACTAGGAGTAAAAAAAAAGGTAGAAAATGGCTTGGGGGGAAGGAAAGAAAAATCTTATCTTGTCCTCTAACAGCTCTCAACAGTTATTGGCATCTAAACAATGCTCAGCTATAAGAATATTTCTTCATTCATATTATATGTGACAAGCAAAATATAATTACCAAATTCATGATTACTGCTGGAACCCAAAAACCAAAGTAACACCTAAAAAAAAGTCATTTGAGAAGCCTGAAATTTTGTTTCTTATTCTTTGAAAGAGACCTGTTTGGAAATTTATATTTTGCCTTCTCAAAGAGGTGCAATCCATACCACCATACTGTTTTCTACTTTCTTTCCTCTCCTTCATGGATTTGAAGATGTAAGTTGAAATATACTTTATCAATCTAGTAAGCTTTGCCTTTAAAGGATCAGAAAAGTGTGATGTGCCCTAGGGTAGCTACATGATTAACAAAACATCTGTAGGCAATTGCATAGACATCTTTTTCTAGTACCTTCTTCTTCTTGGGTACTCTGTTCAAAGCTGGAGGATCATTCCAACCATTCTGAGGACCTATAACAGATAATAGAGGGCATTTTCCTTTAGAATTCCAAATAGAAGAAACTAAATTGTATCCTTTATAGAATACCTTCAAATTCTGCCTTAACCCTGCGATAACTGTCATAAGTTTTACCAGCTGAGCTATGAAGGTCACTGGGTAGCCCTAGATTCTCAAACTCATTACCTCTAAAAAAATCACAAGGCATCAGCTTAGTAGGCAAGACATCTTGCCATTAAAATGAAAGAGCTGTGCTAAATTTAAGGACAGTAAAGTCTTTATGTCTATATTAGTGTATAACTTTCAAAGATCTGTTAATAATTCTCTCCTAATAAAGAAAAAATAAGTCACTAGAGATTGCTTTTAAAAAGCTCATAGTCAACAGAAAAAAAAAAGTAAAGGTACTAATCTCCTATTTCCCAAAAGATGAATTCAACATAAGCAATTCTGCATAAGCAAACCATCCACACAGTAGAGAAACACTGTTTAAAAAAAGAGAGCCCAACTATACAACACTAGAAATTTTTATCATCTTTGCTTTAGGGATTACTTACAAAATAGAAAAGGACATTCAAATACTTGTGATAATTTTTTAATGCCACAAAACTAAATTCCAGGCTGGCAGCAAATATAAAATTAAACTGCTGTCAACTTTAGTAAATGTCCTCTTAAAAAAAAACCAAAAACCCTGTAATCTCAGCAGAACTTAGTAAGTACCATAGTGCTGGTATCTTTAAAGGAAAAGGAACAAAACATGCCAGAAATAAGATAATTTCTAAATCACAGTATAATCATGTTATATTTCATGGAGTTTTATATATGTGTATATGTAAAGACAGAAATTACTCTTCTTTCAATAAATTAAATATTTTCAGTATTTTACCTTTTGTTTTATTGATATCCTTGATGTTAAATCACAAAATTGCTTAGCAAACCAAAGAACCTATGATTAATAACAATGTCATGGAAACTTTTTTGAAAATAAGATCTCCTAATGAGCCATGTACTCATTTGCCTTGATTGTAAAGATAGAATAAATTTTCTACAAATTTACTATGAGATAGGATGCCAAATGAACCTCAAAATACTCAAGACAACATACAACATATTAAACTACATGCTGGTATCTGTTTAACAAATTCTCCAAGTTTTGATCATATACAAATTAATCATTCATATATCATTTTATACATATCTAAGACAATCTTGGTATAGTTAGTCTTTATGTCTATCTAAAATAGATGATTTTTATGATTTAAAGCTATTAGTATCACCACATTAATTCAATCAGTTCTGAGATCTGATTCATTAAGAAGCCAAATTTAAAATAATGACACGGATCAGACTTAGGATATCATCAGCTTTGAAGTTCACATGCATTATTGTGAATGCCCAATCATTATTGCATTCATTGATTCAAAGATTTCCAAAAGTACATTTTATAACCAATTCACCTTCCAACAAAGGTGCCTGGTCTTGTATAAACTGATTTTCTGTAGATAAAATATAAAAGTCACTTAAACAATATTATATTCAAAAACATTCTAAACTCTACTTTTCATTTTATAATTGTTTCTTCTCCCACCAACAACTCCCAGAAAAAAAAAATTTTATAAGGGGTTATGAGGGTAGGGGTGATGGGTAAAAAAGGTGAAGGGGTTAAGAAGTACAAATTGGTAGTTACAGAACAGTCAAGGGGATGTGAAGTACAGCATGGGGACTATAGTCAATAATATTCTAATAACTAAGTATGGTGTCAGATGGGTGCAAGAATTATCCAGATGAACATTTAGTAAGTTATGTAATGTCTACTCACTGGGGTGTATATCTGAAACTAATAATGTATGTCAACTGTAACTGCAATTTTAAAAAAATAATGAAATGAAAATGTATATGAGGGAATAAAACTTTAATCAAGTCATGTGAAATACTTCTTACCTAATTAAGAAAGTAACCAATTTGGAGGTAAAGCAAAATCACTTGTGTCATATCCAATTCACTCTTAAACAGTATGTTTTTTCTCTTACTATACCCACTGTCTCTTTTAAAAAAAAAAGACAATTTCTTCTTATTTAAAATAATTTCTCCCTAATTGTTTGAATCAATAGTTTTTCTACCATTTGATCAATGAAGTTCAGAAATATTACTGGGGGAAAAAGTTCTGCCTAACATATTGTAACTAGTGTGTCCATTTTAGTGTTCTTTAAATCTGTGACTCCAACTCAGCTGAAGATCTTGTTAAAATGCAGATCCTAATTCACGGGCACAGTGCAGGGCCTGAGATTCTATCATTCCAGCCATCTCCCAAGTAATGCTGATGCAGCTGGTCAAAATGAGATCTCTACATTGGCCTGTAGAGGTCAGCACTGCTCTTGTTAAAGATACGCGTATCAACCAATCTTAACAAGGTACCACTTCACTGCTGAATTTGGGAGACCCCAAGTGTCTGTATTTTAGAAAAACCATAATTTCTGGAGTCACACCATTGAATATAAGTATACATGAGAACAGGCTCAGTTAATATGTTACCACCTCATATGACCTTTTCCATAAAAATATAAGGATTTGCAGACTGTTTAGGGCAAGTCTTCCAGAAATTACTAGTTCTTTTAAGGGAACTGGATTTTGGCAGCAGACAAGAGGAAAGAAGGCTGAAAGCTATTCTGCAAATATTCAGGGTTAGGCCAGGCCCAACCTCAAATCAAAAGCATGCAGTAGAGGTACGTCATATGCACATATAACTTATGGGAATTCAACTCAACTATCTTTACTTGGGGAGAGAGGAACTAAGACAATATAGCAATTTATTAGAGAGTTCATTCAATTCAGGAGAGTTCATTCAATTCAGTCCGAGCTCTACTCAAGAAGCACAAACCTCAAAGAAATTCTAAAGTATGGTGGGAGAGGTAATCCCACAGCTCAAAACCTCACACACTGTGTGGAGTTTACCAATAGATGCTCTGCTACCCAATATGGCTCCTAAACACAAACCAACTTTTTCACCAAGGGCTTGACTGCAGAAAGGAGTGATCAAACATAACTGACTATAAGTGACTGCCTATTTTTGCCTTAAATAATGACTTTATAACCTAACTCCCACTGAAAAAATATGACCTCATAGCACAGTAGTTAATAAACCCCCGGGAATCATGCCTGCCCCATGAGAGGGGACTGACATGATTTGCAATTACTAATGTACTTCCTAGTAATAGGCTTCAGCTTCTGGGCTAAGGGGTAGATATATTACAAACCTAAAGGTACTGAAAATAGTTTGACCTTAACTCTTTTTTTTCAGGAAGTGGTCCCAACAACAAGCCCTTATCCCCTGTCCAATGAGAGGCAAGAGCAGAAGATGAAAGCAGTTTTTTCTCTAACCTCTCATAGCAATGACTTAAGCCCTGGCTATTAAAGCCTGAGGGTGTACCCTGATTTTACAAACTATGAGTAGCACAAAAAAGCTTATGGAGCAATATCGTATGACCCTTTGGTCATAGTCAGTTTAGTTTGCTAGCCTGCGTAACTTAAGGGGCAGGGGGCAGGGGGTGTCTTCTGAATAGAACGTAACAGATGTACAATAACCAAAGTCCCCTCCCCCAGATATATGCCTAACTGACTATACCTAACTTAAAACCATGAAATATATTACCCATGTTTTATTCCAGCCCAGATGATCCTTGTTCAAATTTCTTACTAATTTAATGCAGTTTTGTCTCAGCTATAATTTTAACCCCTCTCAATCTTTTTGCTTTTATGTCTTTAGATTGTTTAAATATGACTTTTAAAAACACAGTGAAATTAGCTTCTCCTTTATAAGGATACTATAAAACATTTTAGTATCAACTCAGGTAAAGCAAGCTACATGAAGAACATGAATATCCATAGAAGATACTATTATGGAGGTTCAATACGAATGTGCACAGTGATACCCTTAGTAAACATTTAAAAAAATCAACACAGCATTGTTTAATCTAGAACATAATTCTCCTATAAAACTGTAAAAAGGGGATAATCTTTTGCTCTTTAAAAAAAACTACAGAATGGGGACAAATCTCTTTCATACTCTTTAAAACATGACATGACTTTAAAGGGGGAAAAAAAACCCAACCAGAAAACAAGTGTTGCTGAGAGTGTGGAGAAACTGGAATCCTTGTGTACTACTGGTGGGAATGTAAAATTGTGCAGCCACTGTTGAAAATAGTACACTAGTTTCTCAAAAAATTAAATGCTGAATCACTATTTGATCCAGCAAATCCATTTCTGGGTATATGCCCAAAACAACTGAAAGCAGGAACTTGAACAGGTATTTGTACACCCATGTTTATACCAGCATTATTTGCAATAGACACAATGCCTATGGCACAGGTAAATGGATAAACAAAATGTGGTATATGCATACAGTGGAATGTTATTCAGCATTAAAAAGGAAAGAAATTCTGACAAACTACAACATGGATGAATCTTGAAGACAGTGAAATAGGTTAGTCTCAAAAGGGCAAATACTGTATGCTTCTACTTATATGAAGTACCTAGAGTAGTTAAACTCAGAAACAAGAAGTAGAACAGTGGTTACCTGAGGGGGAAAGGGGAGTTGTAGTTCCACTACTGGATGACAAAAAGGTTCCAGAAATAGATAGTAGTAATGGTTGTTCGACAACATGAATGTACTTAATGTTACTGAACTATATACCCTTAACAAGTGATTAAAAGAGTAAATTGTATGTCATATACATTTTAACCACATTAAAATTTTTTATTACATGCAAATATACAAACATACATATGTGTGTGTATGCATGCATGTATATATGTATATAAAGGGAATATATAAACCTAAATTAGTGGTTATATTTGGGTGATAGTTACAACTAATTTAAATTTTATTCTTTATATTATTTAGAGTCTTTCAAAATCCTACAGTGAAAACTTAATAAAAACAAGAGAAAATTAATTTAAAAACTGAATAGGGTATGTCACAGAATACTGGAGACCCTTATCCATGTCAGTGCAGGGATTAGCCCTCTACAGGTCTTTAGGGAAGAAAGAGGGAACTGCTTGGTTTTATGTATGGGAGTGGACTTGCATACCACCCTTACTTGAATCCCATTTCTCATTGGGAACCTCCTTAGGTATTCTTGCAGGAACATAATGTACTGCCTATGTACTAGCTAAGACACTTTTCAGTGGATGAACAAAATAATAGCTCCAATAGTATGGAGACTTTGGCTAGAAGATAATTTGAGATAAAGAGAACAGAGCATTCTTGTCAACAATATACATCTTCTTTCCCTTTTAAGTCTAGCAAGTCACATTTAAAAAAAGGATGACAAAATTAAACATTAAAATTTAGAAAGATGTGCATTTTGGAAGTAATTTCCAATGACATAAAAAAGAATTTTCCAAAAGAAAAGTTCTCTCCTTTATTTCAAAATTAAAACCAGGTCCTTATAATCTAAGAAATATTTATGGAAATTAAAATTTTTCAGAATACTGTTTAATGAAAATATGCAATATTATGTATGTATGTCCCTTGAAGACTCTTCTATGTGAAGAAACAATAGGACTATATACCTAAATTAAATTTTCCATTGTTTAACAAAAGCAATAATGTTCAAAGATAAATTTCATGATAGCTTAAAGGTCATTTTATCAAAAAATATTTTTTTTAGTAAAATTCCAAGGTCTTCATATTTGAAAGTGCTCACCCTTAGTAACAAACATACATTAAATGAGAGATTAAAAAAAAAACAAGAACAACAACAAAAACAAACGTGGCCAGCACTGTCCTACTTATCCTAGAGGAATCACAGGGAAATCTTCCTGCTTCCTGTGCTGCCACCACTGAACCAACACTGCACTACCCTAATGCAGGCTGTTACCACATTACCCCTAGAACTAGGACAGGGCCTGTTTTCCTCACCACTGACTCTGCCATGCTGCCCACAATCTATTTTGTAGGACCACATTCAGACTAGCCTTCTGCAAGTACCAATTCAATCATGCCTATGACCAGGTCCTTCATAAGAACTTTTCTTCATAAGAAAATTCCTTCATAAGAACTTTTCTTTTTACCATATGAAGTAGAAAATTCTTGCCCAGGCATGTAAGGCTTTCCAAAATTTGGCCCAAGTACAAATTTTATATTCCAACTTATAACAAAGCTATGGGCTATTCATTGGAATTGCACTGTCTTTTTCTGCCTCCATACCTGTCTGGAATGATTGTGATTACAGACCAAACAGACCCTCATTAAGGATTTACTAAGTTAAAAAAACAAAAAAGAATTTACTGAATGAATGTTATGATTGCAACATTAGTTTCTGAGTATGGGCACATTACTTCGTGATTCACTAACACTGAGAGGGCTTGACTGAAAAACCCAAGTTTCTGTCAAGAATCATTTGTTGGACAAGCAGAATTCTTAAATCCTATAGAGAACCATGATATGATCTAAGACTCATCAGAACAAAGATAAAATTTTCAGTCACAATCCTTTATATAACCTAAGCAAAAATTTTAGGAAGTCAAAAATAAATTATGATAAAGCTGTAACTGTTAATTAAAATATATGGGACTATTAACATGCAAAAGGCAACAAAGCAGCTAGCTTAGTGCATGCTGATTACTGAAAAAGTTTGTTTAGCTTCTTCTTAATAGTCACTGTTTCTCAGCCAGGTTAGAACATTCTGTTACTCTGTATATAAGCAAACATTTTATCTCACAGCCAAATGCACTTTTGCTGAAGAAGAAAGACATACCCATACAAATGTTTAACTTAGATAATGCGGTAACAAATACCTAAAACTGTTGCTAAATGATTTTTCTAATTCTAACACTGATAGCTATTCTATCATATTAGACTATACTCTGTGATAAATAAGAATGGATAGGGCTTTGAAGACTGAGAGACCTAGGTTTGTATCTCAACTTGGAGATTTCCACACTGTAACCAGAAGAACATAATACAATTCCTAGAAAACTTAACTTTCCTCATGTCGATTTTTTAAAAAATAATTTTTCCTATTTCTCATGGCTGTGGGAACTAAATAACAAAATACTTGTCAAGTGCTGGTATATGTCCAATGAATGTTCAATACATGATCATTGACTTCCCTGCACCATCTTTTAAATAGGGGTTTACTCGAATCCATCTTTCATTCACAAAGTCTAGTATCCAACTATTCACTGAAACACTATTCATACAGTTTCACTCACCCAGATTTTAAAAGGTAATTTTTTTAAAAGATTTTATATTTTAGACAGAGGGGAAGGATGGGAGAAAGAGAGGGAGAGAAACATCAATGTGTGGTTGTCTCTCACTGTACACCTCTCCGGGGTACAGGGGGTAGACCTGGCCAGCAACTCAGGCATGTGCCCTGACTAGGAATCAAACCAGTGACCCCCTGGTTTGCAGGCTGGTACTGAATCCACTGAGCCACACCAGCCAGGCTTTAAAATGTAATTTTAAAAACTCTACACCTGAACTACCACTGCTTGCTAAAATATCTGTATTGAATATTCTAGAAATCCTATTTGTGCTATAAAAGATGATACATATTATGTGTGAATGTGTATGTGATTTTTGGTACTTTGGATTTTAATATATATCAAAGAAGAGAGGAGGAGATATGTGTGTAGTTCTGGATCCATAAGGCTTTATTAGAAAAAAAAATTTCCTTAATAGACTCTCTTTTTTGATAAATGTTTTCAGTATATAAAGCTACTGATCAGCACATAAAAGGAAAAAATATACTGGACTCCCCAGGAGCAACTTCAGTATTAGGAGCAAAGCCAGCACTCATGTATCTTTTTGCCCCTCTAGTTCAAAACCATCAGTTATAATCTGAAAGAGAACCTATTTTCAAATACCAAAATGCACAGAACTCTAATTTTTATGTAAGGTTTTGTGTAATCACAACTAATTTTGTAGTCACTGTCCCTCAGTAGTTTTTATATACTAATACATTAATCCCCTTTATAAGCTTGTAAGTGAGAACATTATTATTTTGAGGAAACTGATGCTTAAAGAAGTTATAGGTAACTTACTCAAGGTCATATACATAGAAAGTAGTGAAGCTGGGATACAAACCCAGGAACTTTAATTTCAAAGTCTACATTTTATCTACTGTGTTAGTAGTTCTTAACCCTGACTCACTGATGCCTTTTTATGGCACATGCTTTTAAAACTTTTTTTAACTATCCAAAAATAAAAATCAGATAATGTAACCTACCCCCCCAAATTAACATAATGCTATAATTGTAACATGAGAATAAAATTAATAAAATGTGTATTTCACTATAAAACTTAAAATTATAATTTTTAATTACAAATTTCATGCACAACTATACTATTAGACTCCCCCCCCCCAAAAAAAAAACACACCTAGAAATTTCCAAAATGTTTCAGAGGATGCTTGGTATTGCCCTACTGGAGAACTAGAACAATGCTGTACAATGACTTTCTGCTGTATTAGCAATTCTCTGTCACTTTTGTTCTCTCACTTTTTTCCTTTAGATAAGCATATCTCCTCACTTTCCAAATAAATATACTTACAAAATTTGTACAATCTCACTAAGACTCCATACTGTTTAGCCTCCATGAATGATTTTAAGACACAAGTAATTTTTAAAAGTGTAAACTTCACAGTGAGAACACAGAGCATTAGTTTTACTCTGGTAAAGATACTAGTGTCAATCAGATCTGGTTCCAACCACCACTGATCTTGCCAATTAATTTCTCACCCCTTACCTGAAATTCAATGTGGATTGCACACTCTTACCCTTTTGAAGCTCTAAAGCTTTCCTCATTTAGTAACTAAATTCATTATAAGAAAATCACCCCTTTAGAAAGTTTGAGAACTTGTTATAAAAACTTAATGAACACCTCACATTATCCAATATATGAACAGAAATAGTTCCCCTCTTTCCACCCAGGTATTCATGAAAAATAAAGGAGGGAGCCAAACCAAATCCTTTTCAAGCTCAGACCTGTTCTTTGGGACGCAGGCAGCTCACTGGCAGCAGGCAGTGTACCTGTTGTTCCAGGAGGCAGTGCATAAGCTGAAGATGGTGGAGCTCCTGGTCCGCCATGCTGGAAGGATGCTCCAGAGGAAGGGGGAGGGGGGAAAGAAGCAGAAGGGCTGGAGGTAGGTGGAGAGACCTGGTGCTGTGCTGCATACAGCTGAGACTGCCCAGAATAGGAAGGAGTAGAAGATATGTAAGAGGTGTTAGGGTAAGTGTTTGAAGCAGAAGGAGCAACAGGCTGCTGAGGTTGATATGTTGCTGGCCCCCCTGTTCCGAAGGAATATGGCTGGGCTGGTTGATAAGCTACACCAAGGAGAAGAAACAGAAATTTTCATTAATTACAAGTTTATTTGGACAGCAACAAAAAATCACTTATCTCATTCTATGGAAATTGTTTTTATCATTCTTTTAACAATAAATTATAAACAAACATAAACACTTATATGTTATGCTTTTCAATGCTCAGATGCCCTAAATATACTAAAAGTCATTGAATTCCATATTTGAAACCTGTCATCTCCACACTGCTATGGGCTATGAAAATCTTTGAAACACTAGACCCAAGAACTGTAAGACTGACTCTTTTCTATACTAGAATTTCCAGAGGAATCATTTCATAAGGTATATAAATGTCTAATCACTATGTTGTATACCTGAAACTAACATAATATTGTGTATCAACTGTAATTGAGAGATAAATTTAAAAAGTAAAATCAATGTTAAAAGAGGCTCTGAGACTTCCTGTTTCTGAGAAAAGACTGCAGTGACATCTGCTAGCCACCAGATGGAACCATGGAGGAATTATACATTCAAAGAGAAATTATACATCCTTTAGTTAAAGGGAGTTTGGTGGCAGCATAAGATCTCCCCCACCGTAAGAATTGTAGCATAAGCACTACTATAATGAATCAAATGTCTTCTCCAACATTTAGCAAAATCATCAGCTACTCAAGTTCTGAGTTTGAGTACAGTTCCAAATTAATGATCAACTCTCTATGATCCCTGACAAAACAATTACTATGTTTCATATTATATAGTTGGTTAGTAAGTAATCAGGCAGCCAACTAATATTTTAATGCAATGAACTGAACTCAGACTCGAGATCTTAATACTGTTACATTCTGTATGACCAGGGGTAGATAGGAACCTCTACAGAGTGAATCCAGTAGAACCGCACTTGGTTATAACTCTGAAGACAGCACTTTCACACTGAGCACTTGAATGAAAAGTTGTATCATATTTGTATTCATGTTAAGTATAAACATTCATTTTAGCATAGAACATGCTCATTAAGATTAGTTCTTAGTAGGTGATAACCTCTTATTTTTATAATAGTTGTTTACTCATATAATATTCCCCTTTGAGATTTCTATGTTTTGTTCTTCATTTAAATTTTAAAACTAAAACAGTGGTGATATTTTACTCTCCAAGAGCAATATTTTCTGGAGGAAAAAAAAAGCCACTGGTGTATATGTGTCATTATTATACATCTGCCAAAATTCACAGAAGGTACAACACCAAGAGTGAACCCTAAAGCACGGACTGTGGATGATAATGATGTGTCGGTGTAGGCTCAATGACTGGGACAGATGTACCACTGAGGTGCAGGATGTCAACAGTGTGGGAGGTTGGCATAGAGGGGCTGGTGGTATATTGTAACTTTAGGTACTTTCCATTTGGTTTTGCTAAACATAAAACTGCTCTAAAAAAGTAAAACCTATTTCTTAAAAAATAAAGTAAGTGGAAAACAACAAATGTCCCTTGGAACCATTTTTCCAAAAATGATTTATGTCATCTTGCTTGAAGGAAAACAGAATGTACCAAGTAATTTTTAAAATTCTATTTTTTTTAGACCAAATCATGGGCTAATTGACTCTCTTTAATATGTCTTAGTAAAGACTCAGGAATAGGAGCCAAGTGGTCTGAATGGACTGACAGAACTATTTGTTAGTGTAGTGATTCAGGATGGTTCCTATTGAAACCATGTTTCTCCATAGCAAGGACTTGGGCCCTATGCACATTGGTTCTTTCTTGTTAAATTAATTAGATCATGGCTTTGAAGCCTCAAAATAAATAGTTACCACACTGGACAAGACATGCTGCTATAAAAGGACTTCAGGGACACACTACTTACGCTGTGGCTGTGGATAAGGTGGTACCTGGGTGTGCACGTGACCGGGTGATGTGGGGAGCTGAGCTGCGGCAACATGTGGGTTAACATTTCCATGCATCAAGAAACCTGGAGGTGGAGGATTTTCTCCCTAGGAAATGAGAATATAGTAAAAGGAAAATTCACCAAGAATCTTATATGATGGATTTATAATCTCCAAAATGGAATTCTATTAAAAAATACTTTATTGTATAAGAAACATTGCATTTTGCACATTTTTTTCTTCAGAGCACATTTTCTGAACAACACATTCTGAGTGATTTAAAAATCAGACAGGTTCAAAGTAATAATTGCAATGAATAACCACAGATGCTAAAAGCCTCATAAAAAAAGTGTCAATGATATTTATAAGTCACCAGGATTTCTCATCTCTACTAAATTCCATCCACAATTCCACACTTTGAAAATATAAGTATAAATGCCACAAGGGAAGGTTGCTTCTCTTCAATTTCTGCAATGCTCAAAAATAAAAATAAAAAAAGTAGAAAGAAAGAAAAAAAAGAAAATCTTCAATGAAATCAGATTTAAACCATTGTTAGAACCTTGGTTGATGTTTTTCTCGCTCAAGTCAATTTAGAACTGCAAAGGAGGAGAAAGGAATAAGAAAAATAAATTAATTGTGCTAATGGCTTCTTGCATCCTAAAAGCATTCAAATGCAATAAGCAGACAGAGAGATGGTGAAGGGGAACCTGAGAAAAGGGGATAGAGAATATATAATTATATATATTTAGGTGAGCAGAATTCTGCTCAAAGAGGAATAATGAAGGATATACCTGTGTGTCAGAGGGAGAGGCTGCAGGTGGATGGCTGGGAAGGGCGGTAGGAGTTTTGTTACTCCAGGTAGTGACAGTAGGGGCAATTCTAACCTGAATTGAACAAAGAAACATCAATCACAGAAAATAAAAAATGAAAATGCTAAAAGAAGAAAAAAAACCCCAAAAGGCATTAACAGCCATATGCAAAGCAAAATGTTAAAGGGCAGCAAGATGGCATATTAGTCAGGCAATTGCTTTTAAGGTAGCTGGGATTCCAAAAGAAAAGCACACGTTCACAATAAAATAAGGGGAGGGAGGCAGTAGAAAAAATCAATATAAAAACCTAAATCAAAGCACAAAGAACAATACCATTCAAATGTCAAGAATAAGAGGAAAGGCTAGGTCCTGTAAGTAGGGAAGGAAAGAAGACATTCTGAGAAAAAAAGGTAACTGATTAAAAAGTTATTCTGAAGCATTAATAGTATTCATGCTACTAATAGTTCTGTAAACATATTGCTATAAGTTTCCTTTTCTAAATTTCATTAGAGCCATGAAAAAAAATTAGTCCCATATGAGGCTTAGAATCATAGAGAACATCAAAGAATATCCAGTCTAATCCCCACCCTACACCAATGAGAAAACCAAGGCCCTGACATATAAAGTGGTTTGCTGAGGTCAATACAACTCACTGGTGAAGGAAGCTAGGACTCATTCCCAGTCTCCTGACTCCCAAACCAGTGTCTGCTACACTGTGTTGCTTACCCTGGAGTCCAGAGGTTTTAAATTGTTTTAAACCATCAAAATCTTTTTGTCAAGTAAATCTTCATAGAAACTCCAATACATAAATAGCAAGATGTACTGGTTTGAAGTAGAACTCCTACAAATCTGGTCTCTCTTTCATTCCTTTACTCCTGCCTATAAACCTTCCTTTAAAACTACAAGCCACTGTCCTCATTCAGCATAGCATAAGCTTTAATAAAGAAAATCATTGCTTAATTTATGGTTGAATCTGTCTTTCTTTTTCTAAAGCATGACACTGGTAAGTCAAAGTAAAACAAAAGTCTTTTGATATTTTATGTTTTCCCAGAAAGAGAGATAAACCCAAAGACATAAAGGGCAAATGCTGTCTTCTCTCAATGCAGAGAATGCCTTACTATGTCAGTATCCCAAGAAACAGCATAGTCCAACTCACGGTGCTTCAGAGTTCTAGCCCCAAACTGCCAATTAATTAGCCACACAATGCTGAAAAATTCAAATGCTATGTCTTTAAACTCTGGTTGGTTGATTGACCTCTCCACCTCTCAAGTGTTCCCAGCCGTGACCTGATTTGCCCTACCTATGTTACAGACTTTCCAAGTGCAGTTTAATTTCCACGAGAGTGGGAAATTCAATCTGTTTTGTTTACCAACATACCCCTAACATGTAAAATAAAGATGGGCAGTCACAGTAAGGGTCTCAATAAATATTTGTCAAATGAATGAGAAAACTATTAAAACACAGAGTACTGCAGATAGTTATATTCAAATGTAATCTATCCTGATTAGGTACTAACCAAAAGTACAAAAGACCAAAAAGCATAATTTGATTTTTTTTTAAGTTTTCATGATTTTATATTTACATTGCCTCAATCAAATGTAAGAAAGACCCTGTCAATTCTATCAGCAATTTATTCTATTTTAAAATGGGCACAGTATCTGTTAGCTTTGTTTTCAATCAAGACCATTTATTATTTATAAAAATATACCTTTCCTTTAAGAACATAAATGTTATCTGATGGTCTAGAAATACATCTCTACATGAAACAGTAAAAGACAATATAGGCCACTTTTTTGCCACTAAACATGGTAAGTTTAATTTAATAAATAAATTAATAAAAATATTCAATCATCTTCAAATTCCCCATGACTTATAACTTCATAAACTTTTGGTCATTCAGTTTTCTCCAAAAAGTGAATATTCTCAATACCCTTCATCATGCTGATACAGAAGACATAATAAACCTACACTAATGATTCAGAAAAGAATACTCAAAAAAAAAGACTATTTTCTAAAAATATTTTATAAAATTAACTACAGAATTGTTGCCACCACTTTACTTAAACTTTGTTAGATGAATCAAATTGTAGAAGTTTCAAGAACAGATGTACATGCATTATAAAAGTTTGAGTTATGGAGAAATAAGAAATCTGCCTGGAGAGCTTAATTTGTGTCTAAAATATAATCTATTAGACTAGATTAAAGGGATAATTTTTAAAAACATAAATACCACTTTGAAGAATACAAAAAGTATACCTACCAAAACAATATGTTGTCTAGTTTTATCACAGTGGATAAGGTCTGTTACCCAACAAACTAAAACCACTCATTTGAACAGAAACACATGAAATGTTCCTCCTTAATCTGGACCACATCACTCACATGGGGATAGTATTGCTGAGGTGCAACTCTTGGCATCTGCGTGTGGCCAGCAATTGGTCCAGGCCTGTCCTTGGGCAGCTGCTGTCTCTCATAAGGTGCTTTGGGTGATTCCTGTCCTGGTACAGGCTCTCCTCGTGCTCTACAAAGTCTGTCACGAAGCTGCACAATATTTGGCTATAAGAAGCAATGGAAGAAAACAACACAAATTATTAAGAGTTCATCCAAATATATGACAGTATGTTGATTTTCTTATAGTAAGCTTGATCATTCATATATTTGTTTATGTGCTGTGTATTCTACAACAAACCTTGGCACACCAGGTTCTGACATCATGGTTTCTAACACTCAAGACTGACACCAAAGGTCCATAATATACAGTGTAACTTGCAATTTAACTGAGGCAGTGATTTGAATTATGCTTACTACATGGTGGCATGCAAGATCAATGTCACTTCTCATCGCTGCTCTCTTGTTTTCTTATAGTTAAGTAATGTTCACAAATCACAAAAGTAGTTTAAAAATATAACTTTGTTTTTTGTAGGGAAAAAAGGCTCCCAAAGA
Organism: Phyllostomus discolor; assembly: GCF_004126475.2. NCBI lineage: Eukaryota > Metazoa > Chordata > Mammalia > Chiroptera > Phyllostomidae > Phyllostomus > Phyllostomus discolor. Next base: position 105,924,924 of record NC_040903.2, on the reverse strand, counting down.
GAATCAACTGCTAAAGATGGTGATGAAAGAAAGTAATGATCTGAGAAAGAAGCAAAAATTAATCTAAAAAGACATTTGAAATAAAAGAGTGAGATGTCAAGCTCAAGCTTGTACAGATTACAGCTATATTGATATACAGCATGAGTTGACTACATACATGTCATATATTAACAACACGAAAGCAATGTTGAAATGTTTCAGCAAAAATTCATTTTACTACCTTCAAAAATTATATATTTCTATAAGTTCATGCCACTTAAACATTTCAGGTATTTTTTATTGTCTTTTAGGAGGATAATTGTATACTATAATGATATCAGAGTCTCATAAAAAAATCTAAGCATCTACTGAGATACATAGGCAAAGTAACATCAAAATGACGATATTTGCACCCTGACCAGTGTGGCTCAGTCGGTTGAGTGTCCTCCTGCAGAGCCACGGGTCACTGGTTAGACTCCCAGTCAGTGCACATGTCTAGGTTGCAGGCCAAACCCTAGTTGGGGTGCGAGAAGCAACTGATAGATGTTTCTCTCACACACTGATTTTTTTCCCTTTTTCCTTCCCTTCCCCTTCTCTAAAAATAAATAAATAAAATATTTAAAAAATATTATGACATTGCATAAAGAATATTATTTAAAAGTCCAAAGAAAATAATAAAGAATAATGTGTAGAAAATGTATGTAGTTATAAATGGTAATGAAAATAAAAGAGTTTAATTCTAAGGCTAGAAGATCTAAAGATCTTAGATTGAGTTAGTCCTAAAATAAAAAAATAAAAGGGTCTTATGTATGAATAAAAATGAGACTTTATTAAGTAAAAAGTCACATAAAACTATTAAGCTAAAGTCATCATAAAGACTAAGTTTCTATTCTACCCAATATGCTTATTAACAGTTTAGAAAGATATGGGCTGTCTTCTACATGTAAGTATTTATAAAACCAACTGGAGAATCAAACCTCCATGGTCTTGGAACACAGTTTGTGTTTTTACCCTATGAAATTTATTGATAATTCCCTAGAACAGACAAAATACTGAAAACGATTTTAACTAAAAAACCAAAACAAACAAAAAAAAAACCCCATAAGAACAGAATAAAGTTCACAATAAAAAATAAAGAAATAAAATACTTAGAAGGTTCAAAATTAAGTTCTGTCAGACACACAGTATAGATATAAATACCCCACGTGTGGAAAACTTCCCTCAGATCCCATCTTGACTCCACCCATGCTCCATGATGGGTTTTAGGTTTCTATCTTCTGTGCTCCCACAGCACTACTACCTCTACCACAGCACCCTGCACTTGTGGAATCCTATGTTTGTTTGTCTATCATCATTTTGAGTTTGGAAATTCCCTCAGGGATAGGATCTTGGCATTCTTTTTCATCACTGTATAGTCAGTTACTCATTGAATTGAATTAAAACCAATACCATGAAAAACCCTGAGTTTTATTGCACACCAAATAAGGAAACTAAATTAGGAATGTAGTGTAGTTCTCTCTGCCTTAAATACTTTAAAAATAAACTTGCCCATAGAAGGTATCAGACTGATGGCATACAGAATGAACTTCTTCACTAGTATCTGGGATGGAACTTGTGGGAATTCTGACATTACAACCCACTAGTCTGATTAAGCACGAACACTTACAGCTTTTCAACACAGAAGATTCTTACAAAGGCCCCTTGTACACAGAAGTAGCATCTGGCTTAAGAAACAAAGTTAGTCCTTTTCCCATTTTATTTCCTCAAATACTATGACCTTCTGTACAAAGAGTTCTATCATACTACAAGAGCATACTATCTGTTTGACACAGCTTTAAGGGCACTCCTATAATGATCCTTGAAGAATTGTCCGACAACATTCACCTATAGTCAGGTGACAGACATTCAACCACTCTGAAACATTCCACCTACTAGCATGTTTATGTTTAATACTGAGTGCTATCTACTGGGCTCACCTTACTCATATATTAAAATAAGAAAAACGACCAATTATAATTACCTGGTTGGTGCTTTCAGGAAGAAAAGCCAAGGCTGCAGCAATACTGCCCTGGGCTGCCAACAAACTGGCATACTGGCTCATCTTCTCAGCCAGAAGAACTCCTACAGTGTTAGTGTCCATGGCTTGGGTGAGTTGTACAGCTTTTCGTAGGATGACAACTTTCTCAATCAGATCCTAAGTGAGAAAAAGAAAGGAGAGTAAAAGAGAAGGATACCAAGATCTGTATGAGAGGAAACAGGAAAAGATAATTACTACGATTTCCAAAAAAGTACAGTACCTATTATCATCTCTCTTAGAAAGGTCTGGAATAGTTTACCACCATTTAAGGAACGGAAAAAGTAAGGAGGAAGGTCTCTTACTCATGTTATGAATAGGGCATAGGTTACCACCTTCTCCTAAATATCCTTAGACTGCCAGATATTTGTAAGCTAAAAGAGGCAAATATCCAAAGTGTCCGAAGGCAGAAAATTGGGTTCTAGCAGGAACAGGAGAAACTATGAATGAAAACATCATACTATCTGTATTATAAAAATAGTACTACTATGAGGTGACCTACAAATGGGGTTACTATTTCAACCCAAAGTTTCTCATATTGCTCCTCAATACCAATTCTTTCAACAATGGGGAGTTATGCTTCAGGTATAAAGCACAAGAATATCCTACCTATTGCCCTTTATAAGTACACAAATCCAAAAGTGTGAAACAAGTGTTTTCTCTCAGAAGCACATAGAAGGAAACCTGGATTTCCTACCAGATTTTCAGTTTCAACAGAGTAATATTTAAAGCAACAAACTTCCTGTAAACCTCTTTCCAGAAAAAAAAAAAAATACTAGACTGAAATATGAGACACTGCTGATTAAATGCTTAGGGAAAAAATTTAAATATATAATTACTCAGTGCCTGAGAATAATTTTTTACTTCCTCGCTTTTCCATGTATTAGTGTTACATGGGAATACACTATTTTCTTACTTTCATTTCTCCTTAACCATGACGATTCTCTATCGGTACTGGGGACACCTCTCATTGGTTACCCTACATTGATTCTTTCTTTGCCCAAAACAGACAGGATCACTGGAGGCAGAGAGAGGAGCAGGAAGAAAAAAAGAGGTAATGTAAAGGCTGTTTTCATGATCTTGGCATCTACTTTCCCCAATTAAGTACCAAATCACAACCCTGACCTCATAAACTATTGCAACCCCTTTTAACTATAATATCATCTCAAACTGTATCCCTCCAAATACAGCAATAAATATACATAATTATCTAGTACAAGAACTTCTAAAATGTAAATAACTAAGGGTAAAAGCAATGAACTAGAACAAATTACTTCTATAAATAGGGTGAAAGACAACTAAAAAAGTTTCAAAGATACTAACCTGAAGTGACAAAGGGTTGGTTCCATCTTGAGCTTTAGTCCAACATGCAACTAATTTCTCTACATTGCCTGCACAAATATAGCAGAGACATGCCTGAGTCTGCAGGGGGCTATCACCTTCACTTTCAAGCCTGGTTCCCAAAAGATCTACAGATCAAAAGAGAAACAAAATAAGATTATAGCTAAGACACTCTGTATGTGAAATTGTGAGCAGCCCAATAACATTTTCAAAAGTATAAACTTCACAACCAGTGAGTAGCAGGTAGAAAATCATTGTGCCATGTAAAGTTTCAGTAAATATTTGTCAAGTGAAATAAAAGTGCATGACAAATCGTATATAATAGACAAGACTCTAAGTGACAAGATTCTATACCTAGCTATAGAATGGATTTACATTAATTATATTAGGGAAAAAATAAATGGAAACACTATTTGTACAGAAAAATCCTAATAAGCATTTAACTCCAATTCATCACATCAGATATCTTTGTAAGTACTAGTTTAAAATATGGCACAATTGGAATAAACATCAATGACAGCTAAGATTACTATAAATTATTTATAACAATAAAGTTGTTATCTTTTAATTTTCATATTCTTATAATACTTTCAAGTTGACAAACTGCTGTTCCTTCCACACTAAGCAGCCTAAAGTTTCCATTCTTACAGATAAATATTATTCCTTAGTCACCAGTTTAGAAATATTCAGTCTAAGAAATATTAGACTCTCAAAGGTAATTTCTACTCAAATGTTATAATTATTAATTTTTAAAAAGATTTTATTTATTTTTAGAGTGAGGAGAAGGAAGGGAGAAACAGAGGGAGAGAAACATCGATGTGTGAGAGACACATCCATCAGTTGCCTCTCACATGCCCCCAACTGGGGAGTTGGTTCAAAACCCAGGCATGTCCTCTGACTTGGAATTGAACCAATGATCTTTTAGTTTGGCAGACGATGTGAAACACACTGAGCCACACAAGACAGGCTATAATTACTAATTTTATCAAGCTAACATTTATTAAGTGAGAGGTGATTCTGTATCATTTTACATAAGAACAGATCAAGGCTTAGAAGGCATTTTTGACTAGGTTGTATAGCTAGTAAGTGGCAGAGACAAGATTCTAAGTCTGGTCTGTCTGAAATCAAAATCATTAAACAGTATTATTAAAAATGATTAGATATGGAAAAGTAATATAGAAAATAATTCTGAAAAAAGCATTCAAATGAGAACCCTTTTTCTTATTTGTGATTGGTAGGTTTATGAAAATTTATTTTTCCCCCCAACGTAAGATATTTTATTTCTTTAAAAATCAGGGCATGCATAATATAGTTTCAAAAAGGCTAAACTAAACACACATTTGTGATATAGGGATTTCTATAACTTAAAAATATTCTATTGATTATGCTATTACAGTTGTCCAATTTTTCCCCTTTGTTGCCCTTTATCCAGTACCCCCCTCCGCTTGAACAATAACCTTCCCTAGGTTCATGTCCATGAGTTAGTTGTGCATATAAGTTCTTTGGCTACTCCATTACCTATACTGTTCTTAACATCCCCCTATTTTGTATGCACCAATTTGTACTTCTTAATCCCTGGACCTTATCCTCTAGTCACCCTTTTCCCCTCCAAACTGATAACCCTGCAAATGATGTCCATTCCTATGATTCTGTTCCTGTACTGCCTTGTTTGCTTAGTTTGTTTTTTAGATTCAATTATTCATAGTTGTGAATTTATTGCCATTCTAATGTTCATAGTTTTGATCTTTTTTATTGTATAATTCCCTTTAGCATTTCATACGGTGGATTGGTGATGAACTCCTTTAGTTTTACCTTGTTTGGGAAGCACTTTATCTGCCCCTCCATTCTAAATGATAGCTTTGCTGGACAGAAAAATTTGTTGCAGAATAGGTTGTAGGTCCTTGTTTTCATCACTTTGAATACTTTCCAGCCCCTTCTAGCCCGTAAAGATTCTTGTAAGCAATCAGCAGATTGGCTTATGGGAACTCCTTTGTAAATAACTGTTTTTCTCTTGCTGCTTTTAAGATTCTCTCTTTATCTTTAACCTTTGATATTTTAATTATGATGTGTTTTGGTGTGGTCCTCTTTGGATCCAACTTGTTTGGGACTCTCCATGTTTTGTGGACTTGCATGTCTATTTCTTTCACCAAATTAGGCAAGCTTTCTTTTATTATTTTCTCAAATAAGTTTTCAATTTCTTTTTCTTCCTTTTCTCCTTTTGGCACCCTATGATTCTGATGTTTGTATGTTTAGAAACATCCCAAGGCTCCTTAGCCTATCATCATTTTTTAAAATTTTTTTCTTCCTGCTGTTCTGATTAAACAATTTCTTTCTATCTTATATTCTCAGCTTTATCCCCTCCACTGTTGGTTCCCTGTAGATTTTTTTTTATTTCACTTGATGTAACCTTTACTTCTGCCTGGGTCTTTTTTATGCTGTTGAAGTACCCAATGAGTTCCTTGAGCATCCCAACAGCCCATGTTTTGAACTCTACACCTGATAGTTTGCCTATCTCCATTTCATTTAGGTTTTTTTCTGGAGTTTTATTCTCTACTTTCATTCAGGCCATGTTTGTCTTCTCATTTTGGCAGCCTCCCTTTGTTTCTGTGTATTAGACACAGAGGCTTGACTCCCCATCTTAGTAGTGTAGCCTACTGTAGAAAAGCACACCTGTAAGTTGTATGGGTAGTCACCAGGGTAGGGGTAACCCGTGTCACCACTCTGTGGCTCTGTGTGGGGAAGAGCTTGGAGAGGAGATAATGCCGCTGCCTTGCCTTGTTGCCAGTCACTTCAATTTCTTCCCATATGCCACTAGTACCCTCCAGCTGTTGCCCTGATGCTAAATCCCAGAGGGGGTGAGCCTGCATAAGTCCTAAGTCAGTTGCAGTCCCTTTAAGAGTCTCCTGAGAATTCTGCAGTTTCTTCTGCAGCTCCCACCTGCACTGGTTTTTACAGCCAGAAGTTATGGGGACTTATCCTTCTGGTGCTGGAACCCTGGACTGCACTGTCTTGTCTGGGGCTGGGACCCCTTGATCCCAAGGTATCCCTCCTGATTTTCATCTTCCACATATGGATGTGTGACCAACTGTTCTGCATCTCCACACCTCTCTGTGCCACCCCACATCTCTCCATGTCTCTATGCGCTTCTCTGCATCTCTTGGCACCTCTCTGTGTCTCTCTGCATCTCCACCCCTCCTACCCATCTGGATGAATGTGGCTTCTTTAAATCCTTGGTTGTCAGACTGCCATACAGCTAGATTTTCTGACAATTCTGGGAGATATCTGTTTTGTAGTCTATTTGTACTTTTTGTTGTGATTGTGCGTGGAAACAAGGAGTGTTTACCTATGTCTCCATCTTGATGAGATTGAAAATTTCTAATATTTGTCAATTTTATTTATAATATACCATGCCACATACATAATATAAAGCTCATTTTCTTACCACAAAGGGCTGAAAACTCATCAGGTTTAGCATAAGTCAATACTGCAGCTAAAGCCTCTCTCCAATTTTTAAGGTCACAAGACTCAACAATCTCTTTCCAGTTCTTCATCACCACTGCAGTAATTAGCTTGGGAAAGGGAAAAAAGGGAATATTAAAAGCCGTTGGTATATTAATAATAACTAACTCTGGTTAATCAATCATATCTTTCAAAAACTGTTATTATTCATAGTATTTCATATAGAATAAACAGCAGCAAAGTGAAATATATCCTTGAACCAACTAACATAGAGTATGGTATTATTTTTTCCTTTAAAAAATATCACAACAACTCACTTTATAGAATTCCGAGAAGAAAAAGTATAGAGTGTTATCAAAACATTTAACAGAAAGTCATAACCTGGTCTGATGGATCAAGAACAACTTTCTAAGCATACAGACATGTGATACGAAGTCAGAATTAATTTCATCAAGGAGGGAAGAAAATGTTCCAGGCCAAGGGAACTCTAGGTGCAAAGTCCCAATAGAGAAAGGCACATGGAATGCGTTAGGAACTGAAAGGTGGCCAGAGTGGCTAAAAAATAACAGGAGAGAAAGTGACAAGAGACAAGGCTAAGGAGACTGATGGCAACCAATGCTAAAAGGACTGAAATCTGGGACAACTTTTATTAGAAGAAAATAATAACATCAAGCAGGGACTTTAAAATGTTTAGACCCTCTGCTCCAGAAATTCCTTTCCTAGGATTGTAACCTCATTAAATAATTAGAAATTCTCACAGATCTTTAGGTATAACAAAGATGTTTATCACTAACTTATCAGTGTTAGGAAAATATCAGAAACTACCTAAACACCCCCAAGCAAGAGAAAAAATACATCCTTGCTGTAGAATTTCACAGACCAATGAAAATTCTTGTAAGAATCTTTAATAATATAGGAAAATGTTTGTGACAATATCTGTAAGTAAAACCACACACATATATACATATATGATCCTGATTCTGTTTTAAAAAACTCTACAAACACATGGGAAGAGCTATGGAAAGTTGGACCCAATTTGAGATTGAGAAATACCAATCTGATGGAAGAATTAGAGGGTGTTAAATGTTTATCTTTAAAGTTTTCTAGCCCTGGACAGTGCGGCTCATTTGGTTGGAGGATCGTCCCATACACTAAAAGGTTATGAGTTTGATTCCTGGTCAGGGCACATACTAGGTTGCAGGTTTGATCCCCAGTTGCCCGGGAACCTACGAGAGGCAGCCAATCAATGTTTCTCACATTGATGTTTCTTTCTCTTTCCCCCTTCCTCTTTCTAAAAGCAACGAAAAATTGTCCTCGGGTGAGGATAAAAAAAAATTTCTATATTCTATCTTTTCCACAATAAAAAACCATGAAAGTATTACTCATTTTATATGTAAAGCACAAAAATTGCCTGGCTAAATAGCTCCATTGGTCCGAGCATTGTCCCAATATGCCAAGGTTGCGGCAGTTCAATCCCCAAACACATATAAGAGTCAACCAATGAATGTATAAATAAGTGGAACAACAAATCGATGTTTCTCTCTCTCTTCCTTCCTCTCTATAGCTCTTTCTAAAATCAGTAAGTTAAAAAAATTATAAAAGAACAAAAATTGAAATAATCATGCCCAACTATGAACATTAACTATTTCTGGGTCAAGAAATTATGGATTGGTTTTTTTTTTATTGTTTACTGTTTTCTGCATTTCAATCATCTATAATAAAAGTGTATTGCTTTTATAATCAGATAAAAGTTATCATTTGTTTATCTATTTTTAAAATAACATACCCTGGTAACTTTGCTTTGTGATTTTGCAAAGTATTTCTTCTGGGTTCGAGCCAATAGTTCTTGTCCACCTGCTATGGCCAATATTATAGCATCGGCCATGCGGTTATCATGTAAACAAAGGTCAACAGCGCTTTCAAAGTTACCCGTCAACAAAGCCTGAGTAATTAAACCATCAATATCTGCAATAAAGATATAATACACCCAAGTTAAAGTTTTTTGTTATAAGAAAAAATATTACACATATCAACTTTTATATGCACACCCAAAGAAGAAAAAAATTCTAATTTCTGATTATTACTGGTGATTAATTTTTAACAGAAACTGTTGAGATCTGTGGCAATACACTGATAGCATGTAAGTAAAATCAGGTAAGATACCACACTTTACAGACTGCTTGAACTGGAGTAATAAACATCACACGGTTTCTATTACATAGGTACCAGAATATCCCACCATTTCTAAGACACTAATTACACATACTAAATGATAACTGAGTTCTTCTTTTTAACCTTCTAACACCTGTAGCAAAATATTTCTAACTTAAACTTAAGAACTATATGCTTTGAAATGATTAAAAAAAAAACTAGAAGTAAAAAACCAACAGGTTCTTACCTCCACTGATGGAGATGTTAAATGGTCCTCCAGCTGAAGGTAGAAATTCAAATTCTTGTTTTTCCTCTTTGACATGCTGAAGAAATGAAAGGGCAACAATTTAGAAGAATGAAACTGTGGAATAATTTACTGGCAAAACAAAATTTATACATGATTATTCACTTATTGACTGGATAACATGCCAAGTTATTCTAGGGAGTGCTCAGCTCCAAGTTTACACTTAAGATCTACAACTTCACTAAGGATTAACTCCTGTTATACAATCATAAGTAAAAGCCAAGATCGTCAGAAGTAACGTTACACAAACTGAAGTATACATATCCATTATTGGTAGCTCAGAAGTTATCGAAGCTAAACAAGCATTGTTTTCTTAGATACCTCAACTAAGAGTAACTTGAAACATGCAAAATATGAAAAAAATCACATAAATGCAAGGTAAACAGATTGTTTATGAATATACTACAATTCTAGATTTTGTGTTCTCTTCAACTAGCCATACCCAGAACAGATTAGTCTGATAAAAATATATACAGTTCTGATATAAATTTCTGAGATTACGTGTTGAGACTGAGTAAATATAAATTCAATATTTTTTTTCTTTAGGAGAAAAGAAGTATAATGGAGGCATATATGCCTTCACTTTTATGCATAAAAATAAAAAAAAGACAAAAGATAAAATATATCAGCCCTGACCAGTGTGGCTCACTTGGTTGGGCATCCCTCTGCCAAGTCAGCGGCCACTGCTCGATTCTAGTCAGGGCACATCCCTGGGTTGGGGGTTTGATCCCTGGTTGGGGCACATACAAGAGGCAGACAGTTCATGTTTCTCTCTCACACTGATATTTCTCTCCCTCTCTTTCCCCATCCCCTTCCCCTCTCTCTAAAATTAAACAAATAAAACCTTTAATTTTTTTTAAAAAAATATAAAAGATTACCGAGAAATTTTAAAGAAAAGCATAGCTGTCTTATATGAGATAAAAGACCTATTTCTATACTTTTCTAACCTACATGCCTTAATGTAAAAGCGTCTAGTTTTAAAAATCAGGGGCATTTTTGGATTGGGCAATTTTAGTGAAGAGCACAGCATGACATCATAGGTAAATAATGCTTAGTCATAGTTAATATGGACTATTACAAGAGAATAACTATAACTTTAACTCTTTCTCCAACTAAAGAGCATTTAGAATTTAAAAACTTAAAAGAGTATCAGAACTTAAATACTTCACATTAAGAAATAAAACAAGACTTCTGGTTAAGATGGTGGCATAGGCAGACATGGCTCTCCTCCTCCTCACACAACCACATCAAAATTACAACTAAAACATAGAACAACCATCACTCAGAACCATCAGAAATCGAGTTGAATGGAAGTCTAACAACTATGGAATTAAAGAGACCACATCCATACAGACTAGTAGGATGGAGCACAGATGTAGAATGGGCTGGCCCCTCACCCATGTGTGATGGAAAAAAATTCAAGAGGGATATCTTGAGAGTAAGGAGTCCCAGCCCCAGACATGGCCCTTCAGCCCATAGTTCTAGTGCCAGGAAGATAAATCCCCACAACTTCTGATGGCAAAAACAAGCAGGGATTGAGTCTGTGCAGGAAACGGCTGGAACCTCAAGCAGTTCCTCTTAAAGAACGCCCCCTCCTACCCCCCACATAGAGCTGGCAAGCTGGTGCCATATCTAAGACTCCATCAACCTGGATAACACTTTCTGACCTGCCTTGGAGATTCCTGAGATTCTGCCCCACCCCAGATGCTTTTCCATATGAATGGCTGGTTTTGGCTCATGCTTTACAACTTCTTAAAATAAATCCTCTCAAATAAACAACAGCTGGCCTCGGTAGGCCCCAGGCCCCGCACTGGCAGCAGACAGCCTAGATTCACAGTTTGGCTTCACTAAGCCCAGGACAAGGAGCAGATTACTTTATAGCTCAGACAGGGTGGTCCCATGCAAAACACAGGTGGGGGTTGACCTTGGCCTGTACCACCTGGGAAACCCCAGGGCCAGCACACCCAATGGACAGCTATGGACCATGTTGGAGCACCACCCTGCCCCTGTATAGCTGATCCTCCTTGGAAGGCAAAGGTTGGTGATCAGTGATCACGGCGAATCCTTGCAGCTGACTGGTATGGCTAAATCCCTCCCAATGATCTGCCAACAGCAACCAAGGCTCAATTATAAGAGGAGGGTATACTCAGCCCACACAAAGTGTGCACCTCAAGTACCAAGCTTGGGTGATATGGGAGGCTGTGCCACTGGACAATACAGGACACCTACTACATTAGGCCACACTACCAAGACACAGAGTCAAAACAGCTTTACCTAATACACAGAAGCAAACATAGGGAGGCTGCCAAAATGAGGAAACAAGAAACATGGCCCAAATGAAAGAACAGATCAAAAGAAAAGGAACTAAACAAAAGGGGTATCAGCACTATATCAGATGCAGAGTTCAAAACACTGGTTACAAGGATGCTCAATGAACTTAGTGAGGACCTCAATAGTATAAAAAAGACTGAGTCAGAAACAAATGATACACTAATTGAAATGAAGAATAATTTACAGGGAAAAATCAGCAGACTGGATGAAGCCAAGAATCAAATCAATGATTTGGAACATAAGGAAGAAAAAAACAATGAATCAGAGCAACAAGAAAAAAAGAATTAAAAACAATGAGGATAGTATAAGAAGCCTCTGGGACAACTTTAAGAGGTCCAACATCACATCACAGGAGTGTCAGAAGGAGAAGAGGAAGAGCAAGAAATCGGAATAATTAATTTGACAAAGTAATGAAAGAAAAATTCCCTAATTTGCTGAAGAAAATAGACATGCAAGTCCAGCAAGCATAGAGTCCCAAACAAGATGGACCCACAGAGGCCCACTCCAAGACACATCATAATTAAAATGTCAAAGGTTAAAGAGAATCTTTAAAAAAGTTGTAAAGAAAAGTAGGTAGTTACTTACAAGGGAGTTCCTATAAGACTGTCAGCTGATTTTTCAAAAGAAACTTTGCAGGCTAAAAGGGACTGGCAAGAAATATTCAAAGTTATAAAAAGAGGGGACCTACAGCCAAGATTGCTCTACCCAGCAAAGTTCAGACAAGGTAAAACTAAAAGAGTTCATCATCACCAAACCACTACTATATGAAATGCTAAAGGGACTTATATAAGAAAAAAGTGATCAAAACTATGAAAAATGAAATGATGAAAAATACATATCAACAAATGAATCTAAAAAACAAACTAAGCAAATAAGAACAGAGACAGAATTATGGATACAGAGAGCATTTTGATGGTTGCCAGATGGGAGGGGAATGTGGGGGAATGGGTGAAGGGGTGAGGGGATTAAGAAGTACAAATAAGTAGTTAGTTACAGAATAGCCATGGGGATATAAAAGTACAGTATAGGAAATGGAGTAGCCAAAGAACTTAACAGCATGACTCATGGACATGAACAATGATGAGAGGAATGCGTGAGGGAGGGGGAGTGCAGAGTGGAGGGGGGGCAAAGGGGGAAAATTCAGGACAACTGTAATAGCATAATCAATAAAGTAGCATTTAAAAAATAAAAATATTTTATAGAGAGAAAAAATAAACCAGATGCTGATTTGATTACTATATTCACTAACACAACAAAAAAAAGCCTTCTTTTTTAAAAATCACAATTTTTCAAATCTGCTTTCCAACCGATAAACCTCTATATATGAACTTCTGAAATATGCATAAGGCCAACAAACGCACAATTTATTATGTGTTGAGTATCTTCAATGTGTTATCTACTATGTTTGGTAAACAAATAGCATCATTAAGATAAAGAGGAAGATTTCATCTCCTTAAAATTTTTTAAAATACTCTGAAAGTACACACTAATGACTACTCTTTTTTTAAAAAGATTTTATTTATTTATTTATTTTTTAGAGAGGGAAGGGAGGGAGATAGAGAGAGAGAGAGAGAAATATCAATGTGCAGTTGCTGGGGGTCATGGCCTGCAACCCAGGCATGTACCCTGGCTGGGAATCGAACCTGCGACACTTTGCTTCGCAGCCTGCGCTCAATCCACTGAGCTACGCCAGCCAGGGCTGATGACTACTCTTTCGTTAAATACATATTCTTCTTCTTTTTTAAAAAAGGCTTTATTTATTTAATTTTAGAGAGAGGGGAAGGGAGGAAGAGACAAAAATATTGGTATGTGGTTGCCTCTCGTGTACCCCCTACTGGGGACCTGGCCCGCAACGCAGCCATGTGCCCTGACTGGGAATCGAACTGGTGACCCTTTGGTTCACAGCCCAGCACTCAATCCACTAAGTCATACCAGCCAAGGCAAAATACATATTCTTCTTTTTTTTAAATATATTTTATTGATTATGCTATTACAGTTGTCCCATTTCCCCCCTTCTCTCCCCTCCACCGTGTACCCCCTCTCCCACCCATGTTTCCCCCCTTTAGTTCATGTCCATGTGTCATACTTATAAGTTCTTTAGCTTCTACATTTCCCGTACTATTCTTGCCCTCCCCCTATCTATTTTCAACCTACATTCTATGCTACTTATTCGCTATACCTTTTCCCCCTCTCTCTTCCTCCCACCCTCCTGCTGCTAACCCTCCATGTACCCTCCATTTCTGTGGGTCTGTTCCTGTTCTAGTTGTTTACTTAGTTTCTTTTGGTTTTGCTTTAGGTGTGGTTGTTAATAATTGTGAGTTTGCTGTCCTTTTACTATACATGTCTTTTCTTTATCTTCTTTTCTTAGATAAGTCCCTTTAGCATTTCATAAAATAAGGGCTTGGTGATGATGAACTCCTTTAACTTGACCTTATCTGAAAAGCACTTTATCTGCCCTTCCATTCTAAATGAGAGCTTTGCTGGATAGAGCAATCTGGGATGTAGGTCCTTGTCTTTCATGACTTGGAATATTTCTTTCCAGCCCCTTCTTGCCTGTAAGGTCTCTGTGGAGAAATCAGCTGACAGTCTGATGCGAGCTCCTTTGTAGGTTACTATCCCCTTATCTCTTGCTGCTTCTAGGATTCTCTCCTTCGTTTTTACCTTGGCTAATGTAATTATGATGTGCCTTGGTGTGTTTCTTCTTGGGTCCAACTTCTTTGGGGCTCTCTGAACTTCTTGGATTTCTTGAAAGACTGTTCCCTTTGCCAGATTGGGGAAGTTCTCCTTTATTATTTGTTCAAATATGTGCTCAATTTGTTGCTTTTCCCTTTCCCATTCTGGTACCCCTATAAGTCGGATGTTGGAACGTTTAAAGGTGTCCTGGATGTTCTTAAGCTTTTCCTTGTTTTTTTGAATTCTTATTTCATCGTGCTTTCCTGCTTGGTTGATTCTATCTTCCTTCTGGTCCACTGTATTGTTTTGAGACTCAGATTCCTTCCTTTCACTATTGGCTCTCCTCCGTATATCTTCCTGCATCTCTTTTATGGTAACCTGCATCCTTTCATCTAATTTGCGCCCAAAATCAACCAATTCTGTGAGCTTTCTGATCACCAGTGTTTTGAACTGTGCATCTGATAGATTGGCTATTTCTTGGTTGCTCAACAGGATGAGTCCTGGAGGACTGATCTGTTCTGTTGGAAACATATTTTTCCCTGTCTCTCCTTTTTTTTTCCAGTCTGGTCGCTCTTGTTATGGTGGGAGGCGGAGCCTTAGGTGTTCACCAGGGCTGGGCACCCCAGTCGCTAGATTGTGACGTTATATGTGGGGGCGGGGGCAGGAGCGGGGACGGGAGGGAACAATGGCGGTAGTTCCGTTCTCCTGGGCTCAGACCCTTCTCGGGGATCCTGGGCTGCGAGCTCTGCCCTGGTCCACAATCGCTGCCTCACTGGGTCCGCCAGCCGCAGCTTGTGTACTCAGGGACCACCGCTGCGTTCTTGCGCCCCGGATGGCTGTCGCGCTGATTTCGTGCCAAATTTTCCCTAACTTTCCATGCACCGCCAACCCATGCCAGCCCCGGGCCAGCCCCACGCCCTCCCGGCTCGTCTTCTCCTACCAGTCTGGATGTACGGGTCTACTTCAACTTCTTGGCTGTCCGACTTCCATTCAGATAAATCCTCTGTCAGTTCTGGGTGTTGTTCTGTCTGTAAATTATTGTTGTAAATTATTGTTGTTCTAATCTTGGTTGTGCGAGGAGGTACGGTGCGTCCACCTATTCCTCCATCTTGCTGGAAGTCCCAAAATACATATTATTCTTGAGTGCATTTCCAAATGATCTTCTATTTGATAATACATAGTTTATTCAGTTGTATATAAATGCAAGTACATTTTTTTAAAAGATTTTACTTTTTTAATTTTAGAGCGAGGTGAAAGAAGGAAGAAAGGGAGGGAGATAAAAATCAATCTGTTGCCTCTTGCAGGTGCCCCACCCAAGGACAGAACCTGCAACCCAGGTATGTGTCCTGATTGGCAATCAAACTGGCAGTCCTTCACTTTGCAGGACAACATCCAGCCAACTGGGCTACACTCATCAGGGCTGAAAGTATATTTTTTAACGTACCCTACAATTTTGTGTAGGTATTCTCAAAATTAGTTCAAATCTTTTGTAAGATTTTACCCATATCCTTTATTCTCAACTTAAATAAATGCTAGACCTATTTCCAAGAAAGATGTTTTTTATAGTTATCTTGTAATAGTCTAAATTTATTGATGAGTTGTGTTCATAACTTAGTAAAAGATAGTAAAAAATATTCTACAGTCAGATACTCCCATATCACAAAGAAGAATGGAAAAGTCAAAGACGAGATGGAAAAAAAAACTTCTTAATTTTCCAAGATGAAATATAATAAAAAGCAAGAAAAGTAATTACAGAATTATTTGTTAGTGGTTAAAAAATACCCCAGAAAATTAAACAGAAAAAAATTAATGGTACAACATTGTGTTCAAGGACTCTTTTAAACTAGTTGTAAAAATTATCAAATACAACTGAGAAAATGTTTACAGTAATCATGGCAATCAGTTTATTTAGTGAAATACTCTTTACTTGAACTCCAAAATTCAAGAAACTAATTCAGAAGCCTATGCCACTAATAGTGGGCCCTAAATATTAAAGTGTCAAGATAAAAACATTAACTTCACATACAATGAACAGTGGATATCTGAATAAAATCTCTTTTCAGTTTGACATCATATTGTCTATCTGACCAAACTAAGTTAACCCCACATCAACTGTTCATTTTAAACCATATAATCCAGAAGCTAGGTCAGAGAACTAAAAATTTTAGAGATGATACTTCTGTAAAACTAGTAAACAGACTCCTACCCTAAACATCTCTAAGAAAACAATATATTCCATCTTAATTTTGAAACATATAGTTAAGAAAATTTTCCATATTTCAGTGTGTGATAAACAAATAGAATATATTTTTCTAATGTAATTAAAAATGAAAAAAAATAAGTACCTCTCCCAAGAGCTGCTCTTCAGCAGCAGGGCTCTCCTCCCCATCACTCTGTGCTACTTGATCAGAATCTTTAAGAGCCTTTGGTACACAAAACAATTGCAGAGGAAGTTGAAGTTAGTAGCATTAAAAGGTTATTAGTGAAAAATAAAGACAAAAGACCCAATAAACAACATTCAGAGCTACTTTAATCATAAGAAGCAACACTAAGTAAATTTGAGACACACCATTAGAAGAAAAGCAAAGAGCCATTACAGCTGAGATCTTCCCTTTTTCTACTTAATGTCCCCTCGACAACAAAGATCTTAATGTTAGGTATTTGGGCAGTCATTGATTTTGTTTTTCCTTTGTTTTTGCAAAATTCAAATACCATCAAGAAGAAGGTATGCTCTACCAGCTAAATTTATACTGCTCTGAAATGAGAATTTATTGACTTATTAAAATATCTTCAATCAGCATTTATTTTATACCATAAAGCAATAGAACACATTTCTTAAATTATGTTTCCTTTTTTGTTATCACCTAAACCAAAATTTTAGAAGATAGCTATTTTTAAAGGCCTTCTTACCACATCAGGTCCATCCACTTTGTTCAAGGCCAAAGTAATCTGAAATAAAAAAATAAAAAAAATCCACTCACCTACTCAATGGAATTCTATTTCAAGGTATATAGCAAATATTCATCTCTTATTCCATTCTCAATGGCAAAAATCCACAGAAGTTCTGATCAGGGATAGCATGTTTAAGAAAAGAATAAAATCTGTGCAGAACTGATTCTCAATGGTTCTAGTTTCAATAACAAGGAATTCCAGTGCTCACATACCATCTCACTCTGTTGTTCAATGACAAAACTTCAAAACAAGCGTATTTTCTTCTATTTTGTTTTAAATAAAATAACTACAATTAGTTTTCTAAAATATTTCTTCAGGTACTCACTCTGGAGACAAATGCTATTCCAAGTATTTTGAAGCCCTGACTGGGTAGCTCAGTTGGTTAGAGCATCATCCCTATACGTCAAGATTGCAGGTTAGATCCCTGGTCAGAGCACATATAAGAATCAATCAATGAATGCATAAAGAAGTGGAAAAACAAATTGATGCTTCTCTCTCTCTCTAAAATCAGTAATAAATAAATAAAATAAATAAAAATTTAAAAACCTTAAAAGAAAAAAGCATTCTGACAAATTCTATTTCCTATGTTTGCTATCTGGTATGCAGTAGAATTTTGATATTAATCTCTTAAAAACCTAAAGAAGTTATAGCATTAAGCTACATAGACTAATAATAAAGTTAAATATAAAAAAATCTAAGGAGTGATCATAGACACACAGCCAATAAGCAGTGGAGCTGTGATGTGACCCCAAGACTGTCTTGACATTAAAAGATGTGCTCAGCACGCCTAGAGTGTGCAGTATCCAACCTGTAATTGCATGTGACAACCATGCAATGCTGCAGAACACTTTAGTCATTTTTAAAGAATGACAAGGGCTAATGTTAATTACATAAAGAATCTACACTATTTCCTTTAAGTTTTCCAAAGTCAGAGTGTTTTTACTGCTGTTCATGTCAACACTGCAGAATAATAATAATTAAGCCCCTCTTGGAGAAGAAAATTATAAAACTGGAATATAATTTCTTTTTATAAGGAATCTTTTTTAAAATTAAAATGTTAAACAAATCACTTGACTTTTTGTTTACTCAGGTTCAGTGCAATAAATTCCCCTTGTTCCAAAATGTTTACTAGTTAGCTGTTAGCTGAACCAACTCAATAAACACTTTGGGAATGGTGGGCTAAAGGCATAAACAGCTAGGTTGGAAAACTGTGATAGCTTGAATAGTACCATTTTTTATCACTTAAGCTGTAGTGAATGTAGTATGATCTCTAATGGTTTCTCCCTTTCTCCCCTCCCCAGAGCCATTGGTTTCACACCCTCTTAAAATCTGTTATTTCCAGTATTTGAGATTCATAGCGTCTTATCGTTCAAAGCCCAATCCTCCCTGACACAGCTCTTTAAAACAAATTTGAATAAAAGGTAGTTCTGGGAGCTTCAAAATCCAGGTATAAGTAGAATTTTACATTTAACAATATGATTCAAGACTTTGCCAAGCAAACACAAATTCTTACTAAATATTTATTGAATGACTCAGATCATCTGTGTAGAATTTTATTTAAAAAACCTATTCTATAGAAATATTTTACTTGTATAAACACAACTTTTTCACTTTTCTAAAAGTTTACCTTTTTTCCTAGGTCTTCTTTTCTGTATCCTAGAAGTTCAAGGTATTTTCCACGAGAATCATCCTCAAAGTTTACCTTTAAAAAAACATATTCTTAGAACAAAGACCAGCATATAAAGGCCTAATTTTAATTAACTGATGAAATTTCAAGTAGAATTACTAAAAATATCTAAAGTCTACTATATCAATTAGAAGTTTCACTGTAAGAAAAAAATCCAAATACTCTTCCTTTAAATAAGTAATTTTTAAAATAATGAATATACTTGTAATTATCCCAGTTGAATAAGTTTACTTTTAAACTATAATTTTTGTAAATAAAAACTTAACTCATGTCTGAAGGCTATATGAATGAAAAACTCATACTATATGAAATATTCAATATCCTAAAACTCTTTCCCAAAATTAATACTTAATTAAAAAATAAAAAAAAATAAACTGTAGCTCTAGCTGGTGTGGCTTGGTAGATTGAGTGCCAGCTTGCTATCTGAAAGGTTGCTGGTTCAATTCCCAGTCAGGCCACATGCCTGGGTTGCAGGCCAGGTCACCAGTTCAGGGCATGCAAGAGGCAACTGATCAATGTTTCTCTCACACATCATTCTCTTACATATAATGTTTCTCTCCCTCTCTTTCTCCCTCCTTTTCCCTCTCTCTAAAATAAAAACAAACTGTTAAAAAAACTATAATTTTAGAACTTAACCTTGTTGTATTCAAGATCTCTCATCTTTGGGAAATTCATTATGAAGGAATAGACATTCCAGTGGAGGCAAATGATCAACCAAAAATTCTATCTGTTATTCTACCATTATAAATGTAACTCAGTAAAAGGGATGAGAAATGCCTCCAATCTCTCTCCCCCACATCTCTCTTCCATCTCTTTCCATTTTCCTTAACTGGATCTACTACAACAAAATTCTCTACTTTTTATTATATTTATGTTTTTAGTATTCTAAGATCTATGTTCTCATTTTAAAATAGGTCTGGTGAATATTATGTCTTTCTTGTATATTGTTTTTTGCTTATTAAAAAAGTACTTGATATTAGGCTTTTCGAAGAAGAGAAGGAAGAACTCATGACATAAAAAATTAGGCTGTGTGCTCTTCATAAGGTTTCCTTAATTTCATCCTAAGGTTCTTGACATCACATTCTTCCAAATGTTTCTTTACCAGGAAGACAGATTTAGAATATAATGGTAACAGTTAAATCTGCAGATAATGAAATAAAATTGTTTTAATACCAACTTTACCTTCAAAAAGGACCACACATTTTTTTCAAATTCTGATTGAGAAGCGTCAATTTTTTTCTGACAATATTTGACAAAGCCTTGTGACTGCATGACCTGCTGAAGTTGATCTGATCGGCTGAGGAATTCCTTTTCTGTTACAACCTGACTAATGAACACATGCTGCTGCTGCTGCTGCTGCTGCTCAGCTCCCTGCTGAGACTGCGTTCTGACATTTTCAAAGGTAACCAGTTTGCCTCCAAACTATAAAAGAACAAACAAACAAAGTCAGTTTGAACACGAGGATGTGGCCAAAAAATGTTTTTATTATACACATGCTAAAAGAAAGGACTGTGACCTAAATATATATCCTTTGGGTAAAATTAGTGGACACACTCTCCCACACTCTACCATCTGACCCTAGTCTTCAATTATTATTCTGCTTCACAAAACCCGCCTTCTAGATAAAATGTGCCCTACAATTTCTAACCTACTTCATTTTACTAACTTCCACATACTCAATGCTACTTTTTTAAAAAATATATATTTTATTTATTTTTAGAGAGAGGGGAAGGGAGGGAGAAAGAGAGGGAGAGAAACGTCAGCCTGTGGTTGCCTCTCATGCACCCCCCATCAGGGACCTGGCCCACAACCAGGCATGTGCCCTGACTGGGAATCAAACCAGTGACCCCTTGGTTCACAAGCCAGCACTCAGTCCACTGAACCACACCAGCCTGGGCTCAATGCTACTTCTTTTTAAGGCCTAGGCAAATGTCACCACCTCTTCCAACCCAGATGCCTTCAGTGTAATAGTGTACTATAGATCTCTTTTGATTAAACTACTAATTACATGTATTTGCCTCACCTCCTGGTCTAGGTGCTGTTTTGGAGAAGGTAGTATATGCCACTCTTCCAAAATACACCATTTGGCATAATGATTGTTTTGAGCTAAAGAGTACTTGAAAATGAGGAGTAGAAAGGCACTCTTCTTTCTAAAAGTAGGAGATGAAACTCCCATGGGAGCTATTCTCCCTATGCCAAGAGTAAGGAAACATTCTTATCACTAGCGATGAGAGTTAAGGCCGAGAGAAATCTGTACAAACAAAACTTGTTAAATAACAAACAAAACTTTTACATAACAATTATTTCCCTCTAGTCTCTATATATTTACTTTTCTACAATTCCCATTTGTTCGACCTAGGTTTTACTACTTCTTTGTATGCTTTTCTTCTGTTAATCTGTCTTATGTCAACTTAACTCTCAAGCCAGCATGAAAAACCTAGAAAGGGAGATAGATGCAAAGTTGTGCCTCCTCTACACGTACAAGAAAGGTTCTGTGTCTACTTTATTCTTGTATCGCCTAAAGTATCCAGTATCTGCCTTGTATATAGTAAGTAGACAGTTAATATCTAATTAATGTATTCATAAAAATATAGGTAAAGAAGGAAGTACAAACCCTGACTAGTGTGGCTCAGTGGATTGAGTGCAGGCCTGTGAACCAAGGGTCACTGGTTCGATTTCCAGTCAGGGCACAACTCCTGGGTTGCCAGCCAGGTCCCCAGTAGGGGGTACATGACAGGCAACCACACATTGATGCTTCTCTCCCTCTTTCCCTCCCTTCCCCTCTCTCTAAAAATAAATAAATAAAATAAAATCTTAAAAATCAAAATAAAAAAAGAAAGTACAGGAACAAATTTGATTCTTATACTCGGTAATTTTTATACAAGGATTATGGACTTTACACCAACTTATCTTATTAAATATCTAATATATTCAAAGTGTTTTTTTATATCAGACATTATAGAAAATTCCAAGACAGAAGAAACTACAAATCACTATCCTTCAGAAACTTAACATGAAAATAAAACTGGATACAACAGGCACATATAAGTGTCAAATGAAGTGTGGATAATACCACACATGATACAGAATTTCACAGAAGGGCAAAAGTACTGGGTTTCCCCAAGTTCTAGGAAAGTTTGAGAAAACACCCAAGAGCAAGACCTAAACTGAATTTTACATGATGATCAGGTTTATTCATTTACTTGGCTTTATGTAATATTATTATAATGTATTATAAATAATGTAAATGCTGTTTAGTCATCAGTTTTTTGTTTTTAAATATTTTATTTATTTTTTTAGAGAGGGGAAGGGAGGGAGAAAGAGAGGGAGAGAAATATCAATGTGTGGCTGCTTTTTTCACGCTCTCTACTGGGGACCTGGCCTGCAATCCAGTCATGTGCCCTGACTGGGAACTGCACCAGTAACCCTTTGATTCGCAGGCCAGAGCTCAATCCACTGGGCCACACCAGCCAGGGCAAGTCATCAGTTTTTTAAATCATCCACAACAAATACAGAAAACCTTGATATTGTTACTGAAAATAACAAAACTATTTTTAAAACCTTGGTAATGTAATTTATGAAAATGGAAAGAAAAAATTTAGAAAGGTAAAAATAAAAAATATAAATGTGCTAATGTTACATAAAAGTTTCAATTAATACTATGTAAAGTTGATACAAGAAGACATGAACATTTAAGTAAATTATTTACATTTCCAAAGACAATCACAAAACAACCAAAAATTCTACAATGTGGTAACCCAAAGATATTTGAGGGGGATACAGACCATTTACCCCTTCTGGCCACAGAGAGGGAATTTTCATTGCATTCTGTTAAAAGGAAGAGCAGAGGAAGAACACTTCCAGCTTCACCCCGACACTCTCCTGGGAGAGCATGGATTAACATGATTTTTCAGGAAAGAAATGTAAAAAGCTTGCAATAGCTCTTAAGAGCTTTTTTTCCTTTTCCTTTTTTTTTTTTTTCCATCTGTCTTCCTACACGGAGCAATAGTATATGTAGATAAAAGTTGCCTGCACCTTCAAGGAAAGCTAGGATCTCAAAGACATATTCCACATAAATGCTTATTGCAGCATTATTCTCAACAGTAAAAACAACCTAAATGTCCACTGACAGATGAATGGTTAAGGAAAATGTTGTATGTATATATACAATGAAATATTATTCAGCCTTTCAAAGAAGAAAATATTGTCATACACAACATAAGGACATTATGCTAAGAGAAACAACTCAATCACAAAAAGACAAAAACTGTGTGATTCCATATATAAGGTATCTAAAATAGTAAAAGTCAAAGGCTCTCTCTATGGATCCTACCTGCACCTTTCCCCACCCACTTCTACCTCCAGGGCCCACATGCATGGTCCCACCCCTCTACCTTCTCCTGTTGCCCCACATGTCTGAACCCCACACACATGAAACTCTCACATCTCTCTCAAGGCGTACATTTCTCTTTCTCTTTCTCCTAAACTCTAGGGGCCCCTTTTTCTGCTATAACTTGTTTCTTGAGCCCATTTTTTCTTCAGCTTGTTTCTTCTACCTCTGTGACTAAGTAAACTTGCTCTTATAATTTGAAAAAATAGAAAAAAGTAAAAAGTAAAGTAGTCAAAGTCAAAGAATCAGGAAGTAGAATGTGACCACCAGAGGCTGGGAGAGAAAAATAGGCAGTTGTTGTACAATAGGTATAGAGTTGCAGTTTTGTAAGATAAAAAAGTCTGAGAGATCTGTTGCACAACAATATGTATGTAGGTAACACACTACTACACACTTAAAAAGGGTTAAGATGGTAAACTTCATACTTTGTGTTTTTACCATATTAAAAAAATTGGCAAGTAAAAAAAAAAGCTAGAAGGAAGAGAAGAAGAGAAAAAAGGACATAATCTCCTCAAAGAAGAAAAGGAATGAAGGAAGGAGAGAGAGAGAGAGAAGGAAGATAAGTTTAAGAAGGTGATGGGGAGAGATGGATGGTATGAAGGTTGTACAACAATGTGAATGTACTTTTGCCAATGAAATGTATATTTTAAAATGGTCAAAAATAGTGAATTTTTTGTTATGTATGAAGAGGGGATCCCCCCAAAAACAGAATTATTTTCCTGTAGTACAGGCTTCCTCCGCTAGGTAAGTGTTCTAGGAACTCATCTGTATCAGTGTACCAGCTGGTCTTGTGAGAGGCTGCAATCAGCTTCAGTGAGGTTTTTTTATGAAGACTCTTTCAACATGTCTGCC
Source organism: Phyllostomus discolor (assembly GCF_004126475.2). NCBI lineage: Eukaryota > Metazoa > Chordata > Mammalia > Chiroptera > Phyllostomidae > Phyllostomus > Phyllostomus discolor. Next base: position 105,900,731 of record NC_040903.2, on the reverse strand, counting down.
CACTTCATGATGGGTGATTTATGAGTTCACCTGCCCATATTGTGCTCAGTGTTCAACAGTTATTGATCCAAAATGGCATCACCCTTGTGCCCTACCCACTCTATTAACCCGATCTCGCCTGAGTGACTTTTTTGTTTCCCCACATGAAAAAAAGTCCTCAAAAGGAAACGATTTGCCAATATGGAAGAAGCCAAGCAAAAAAACCCAAACAAACAAAACAAAACAAAACAAAAAAACCCCACACAAAACAAAACAAACAAAAAAAACAGCAGAGGCACTAAAAGGCACCAAAACTGACAAGTTCAGAACCTGTTTTGAGCAGTGAAAAAAAGGTCTCAATATGTGTAACCAAATGGAGGGTACTTTGAAGGTGACTGAAGTTTAAACATGTAAGAATACACAATCTTTTATAAGTAAATCCCAGGTTTTGGGGTGGTCTCCCATATATTTTACCTTTAAAAAAGAAAAAAAAGGGGGAAGGTACCACTTTTCCTGAGAAGACATTTTAAATGAAGAAAAAGTCACAATAAACTCAAAATGGATAAAAGACTTAATTATGAATTGTGATACCATAAATGTCCTAGCAGGGTGTCCAACCTATTGGTGTCTTTGGGCTACACATAAAATACACAAACACTAATTAAAACTGATGAGCAAAAAAAGAGGTTTTCTTTGCACCCCGATGTTCATAGCAGCACAATTTACAATAGCTAGGTGCTGGAAGCAACCTAGATGCCCATCAGTAAATGAATGGATCAAAAAACTATGGTACATTTACACAATGGAATTCTATGCAGCAGAAAGAAAGAAGGAGCTCCTACCCTTTGCAACAGCATGGATGGAGCTGGAAAGCATTATGCTAAGCGAAACAAGCCAGGCAGTGAAAAACAAATACCACATGATATCACCTTTAACAGGAACCTAAACAACAAAACAAAGAAACAAGCAAAATATAACCAAAGACACTGAAATAGGGGACAGACTGACAGTGACCAGAGGGGAGAGAAGAGGGTATTTCAGGGGGGAATGGGTAGGGTTTACAGGAACAAATTTAAAGGACACATGGACAAAAACCAGGGGTGGGAGGTAATGGGAGGGAAGTAGGGAGGGTTGGGTGGGTGGGCTGGAATGGGAGTAAATGGGAGAAAACTGTACTTCAACAATGATTAAAATAAAATTTAAAAAAATTTTAAAAAAGAGGTTTTAAGTAAATTTATGATTTAGTGTTGGGCCGCATTCATAGCCATCCTGGGCCACATGTTGGACACCCTTGTAACCTAGAAAAAAACATAAGCAGCAAAATTTCAGATGTCCCATGCAGCAATATTTTTGCCGCTGTATCTCCTGAGGCAAGGAAAATAAAGGAACAAATAAATAAATGGGACTGCGTCAAATCAAAAAGCTTCTGTACAGCTGAAGAAACCATCATCAGAATGAAAAGACAACCAATTGTATAGGAGAACATACTTGCCAATGATACCTTGGACAAGGGTTTGATCTCCAAAACATATAAAGAACTCACAGGATTCTACACCAGGAAGACAAGCAACCCCATTAAAAAATGGGCAAAGAACTTGAACAGACACTTCTCCAAGGAGGACATACAGAGCACCCAGAGACATATGAAAGGATACTCAGCATCACTAGCCATCAGAGAGAAGCAAATTAAAACCACAATGAGATATCACCTCACATCTGCCAGAATGGCCATCATAACCAATCAACAAACAAGTGTTGTGAAGGATGTGGAGAAAAGGGAACCTAGTGCACTGTTGGTGGGAATGCAGACTGGAGCAACCACTGGGGAAAACAGTATGGAATTTCCTCAGAAATAGATTAAAAATGTAACTGCCTTTTGACCCAGCAATTCCACTGCTGGAGTTATACCCTAAGAATCCTGAAACACCATTTAAAAAGAACTTAGGCACCCCAATGTTCATAGTAGCACTGTTTACAACAGCCAAGTGCTGGAAACAGTGTAAGTGCCCATCAGTAAATGAGTGGATCAAAAACTGTGGTATATTTACACAATGGAACACTATGCAGTGGTAAGAAAGAACGAACTCCTACCCTTCGGGACAGCATAGACAGAACTAGAGAATATTTTGCTAAGTGAAATAAGCCAGGTTGTGAAAGACAAAAAACCAGGTTGTGAAAGACCATATGATCTCACCTATAAAAGGAACCTAACCAATCAAATAAACTAACAAGCAAAATAGAACCAGAGGCACAGAAACAAGGAACAGACTGACAGAGGAGAGAGGGGAGGGCAATAAGGGTGGAAAGAAGGGGAAGGGACTAGTCAAGGACCATGAATAAATGACCCATGGACATGGACAACAGGGTGGAGAATGACTGTGAAGGGAAGGTACTAGGCAGAAGAGGGCAAAGAGGAAAAAACTGGGACAACTAGAACAGAATAACAATGTTAAAAAAAAAGATGTGTAACTTAAGTGTCCTTCTACTAAGAACACATCATTACCTTACTCAGTTTGGGTAAAATCCTGAAATAAAGAAATCAGCCCTGGCTGGTGTGGCTCAGTGGATGAGTGCCAGCCTGCGAACTGAAGGCTCGCAGGTTTGACTCCCAGTCAGGGCACACGCCTAGGTTGTGGGCCAGGTCCCCAGTTGGGGGCACATGAGAGGCAACCATACATTCACGTTTCCCTCCCTCCTTTCCTCCCTCCCTTCCCCTCTATCTAAAAATCAATCAATCAATTAATCTTTAAAAACTAAAGAAATCAATGTTTGGGGGGAAAAAAGTTACAGACACATCTCAAACTCAATCTTCTTCCATGAGAGTGATCCTGTAAGGCTTTTGTGATTGTGGACCATAATAACAAATTCACCTACTGAAAAGGAAGCACCAATAGGCCTTCGGATCCACTTCGGTGGCTTCTTCAGAGGCAACACTATATGATGCTGAGCAGCCTGCTGAGGAATTTGTAATGGAGGAAGAGGCTGTCCTGTGCCAAAGGGGTCAAGATTTCCAAAAGATGATGAAAGCTAAAAAAACAATAATGTGAGAACTTCTAATTTATATAAGACTCTATTACACGTTTTTAAGTCATATGCAAGAATTTTTTTCATCACAATTATCCAATTAGTCAGTTTTGTTGATCTATAACATCATTTTCAAGATAATTACACAATAAAATGATTTTTTCAGTTTCTATAATAAAAAACCTCAACATTTCCTATTACCTTGTGAACTTGTTTCTGCCTTAAACCATCTGCATTCCCTCCCATGATAGAATAAACACTGATACGTCCATCAAAGGAAGCAGCTGACAAGACAGCAGGATTTCTGGGACACCACTGAATATCAAAGCACCACTGTGTATTGGTGGGAAGTTCATATAAGACCTAGACAAAAAAAAAAAAAGTCAGAAAACAGTATAATCACTTTATAGCCAAAACACATGAATTAATATGATCAACAAATACAGCTTAATTAAACATTCTCTTTTAGACAGTGTCTTTAGCTAGGAAAAACAAGTATAAAAATTTCTCTAAGGCCAAGAAAGTCCATTATGATGATCTGTTATAATAAAAGGGAATGCTACTGAAAATTTCAACCAGATTTAGAATAAGCACAACTTAAAAAACAGATATTTTTGTTTTTATTGAAATATTAGTAGATGCATGTGAAAGACCAGAACACTTTATCAGAGTAAGCTTATTAAACTCTAAAAGATCACTGGTGTGTTGTCCAACTGTTTTTGCTTGCCAAGACCCAAACAATTATATTTAGACTACTTGAAGACCAAATTTTAATAACAATCTTGAAAGAATTCACTGAGAAATTTGGCTTTTCATTAAAGCAAGAAAACAGGTACACATCATTCTTATTACTGCAGAATCAAAACAGAATTTGGCATAAACAATTCTTATAAGGAAAAGAATATTGAAAAACTATATGAAATGGCTGATATAAAATCTTTACAATGTAGTAATTGTTGTTAACTCAAAATAAGTGTGATAGCAACATGCTCATAAAGCACAGGTTTTGCAGCTTTAAGAAAGAGAATGGGGAATAACTGTTCAATGGGTACAGACATTCAATTATAGAAGATAAAAAAGTTCTGAAGATGGATGGTGGTGATGGATGCACAATAATGTGGATATACTAAGGTTACTGAACTGCATACTAAAAAATGGCTAAAATGGTGTCATGCGTATTTTACCACAATAAAAACAGAGGGTCAGTATGCATCTTTAAAAAGAAAAATAAGTCAAATTAGCTTAACTTTGGCTTATATAATATTTAAAAATAATGTTTTATTTTATAAGAAAACAATTAAATGAAAAGATATTTGGCCTGTTTGTCTTTGATGCTCAAATTTGTTGCTAAGAGTCAAAGCTTCATATTTGAATCACTTGTGTATTTGTAACTGGCATTTGAACAAAACATTTACTGTTTCTTTTTTTAGTTGCAGCAAGCATGAAAAGTTTATCACTTCAAAGTCTAAGCACATAAAACTAATCAAATGCAAAAATTCACTTCATCAATTTATATAACTGATAAAATTAAAACAGTAATTTTCATGAATTTTGAACTCACCTGGGAAGACAGTTTAAGATGCAAGATTTCTATTATTTAGTCTACAAATCATATGAGGCAAAACTTATTGTTTTAATTTTTTCTCCTGTCTCTCCTAAATTTAGTGTTTCTATATTCTCATAAGCAACACTTCATCTGAAAACTTTAAGCCACAAATCAAGTAACAGAAGTACTTGTTTTTATTTTAATGTTATAGATTAAAACCTATTGAAGATACTCTTATTTTTACTAGTATTCCATCAGGGTAACTAGCAAAGCACTTGCAATAATCTAGCTTAACTTAGAAAAAATAAAAGTTTAGAAGCTATAATTAAAATCTGCAGTGTCTTGGCCAGTACTGAAAGAGAGGAAAACCATTCAACTATTAAGAATAATAAAATCATAATTAAAAGAACATTTTAGTACATAACCCAAAGCAAATAAAATTATACTTATATAACACTTACATTTAAATATGTAAAATTTCCTACATCTAAATTTCTTTTTTCTAAGGAGACAGTTTTTACATTCTCTCTCTCTTTTTAATCCTCACCCGAGAATATGTTCATTGATTTGAGAGAGTGAGGACGGGAGAGAGAGAGAGAGAAAGAAATATCACTCAGTTGCCTCTCATATGCCCGCTGACAGGTATGTTCCCTGACCAGGAAATGAACCTGCAACCTTCTTATGTATGGAGACTAAGCATCAACCAACTGAGCTACCTGGCCAGGGCATTCCTACATCTAAATTTCTTTGGGTAAAATATTTAACAAATTAATATTACAAAATATTATATCCTTGCTGAATAATTCATAAGAGAAATTAAAAAGCTATTTCTACTGATTTCCAGAAGTCAAAGAAGATCTTCAGAGATGATAAAGCAGGAAAAAGACCCAAACCTTGAACACTCTTATTCTGAAGGCACCAATTCTCAGAAACTACATGTTAAATAAATCAAAACAACTATTTCTGAGTCTAGGTAAACACTTTTTATTGGAAATGGGGGGTAGAGGTGATTACTAGTTTCAAGTACACTACTTTAATGACTAATTTTCCCAGATAAAACAACTTAACCTAGAAAATGTTCCTGATAAAAATCTCTACCAGATTAACTTTTCACACATATCTCCATGTACTTTCTTTTTTTAAAAGATTTTATTTATTTTTTGTTTATTTATTTATTTATTTATTTATAGACAGAAGGAAAGGGAAGGAGAAAGAGAGGGAGAGAAACATCAATGTGTGGTTGCCACTCACACGCCCTGTACTGGGGACCTGGCCTGCAACCCAGGCATGTGCCCTGACTGGGAATAGAACCAGCAACCCTTTGTTTCTTATCCCACGCTCAATCCACTGAGCTACACCAGCCAGGGCCCATCTACTTTCACATGTCCTGAATTGTAATAGTGTGTTAAAGGATCCTTATGAAAAGTTTCTTATTCAGCCAGAAATAAAATATTATGATAGCTATAAATCTGAGAAATGTTTCCTCTCCATACCTCTCCTGTGTTTGGGTTGGAGCAGAGAATCTTAGCATCTTTTCCACAGCTCAGCAACAATTCAGGATCTGCCATGCTCCAAGCAATTGCCAAAATCCCCCTTACACGAAACAGAAAGAGATGAAGAAAGTTTTAACCTTGAAAACAACCAAATCTCCAAATTATTTGTCTAAGCTTTAAAGAGATACACAACTAACAAATTACAAAGATACAAAAATTCAATACAGCGTGCAGTGTATAATAACAAAAAATAAAAACAAATGCCCAACAATGTGAATTACGCAATAAAAAATTACAGATCATCTTTTGATGAGAAAATGTGTAGTTAAAAATTCTGTCATAGAAATATTTATAACTATTAAATGCTGGTTATAATTAATAAAAAAGGTTAACTCTGCACATTAATTTGTATAAAATGCATAATTACATTAAATATTTACAATAGTAATTGAAGTTACGTACATATAAAGAAAAATATGTTCAAAATGTTTTACCTATTGATGGGTAGGAAATGTAACTATTTCACATTTTCCTTTTTGTCTACATTTTCTAGCTTTTGTTACCAGAGAAGTTCTAGTATATGACATTTTTTTAATTAAAAGAAAAACTTTACAATTTGCCAAAGATCTGATTTTGCATTTTAATAGCTTTTGATTTTTATCCTAAGTATAACAAAAGTAATACTTTTGGTACCTGTTCTGAAAACTTAGATTAGGTTAAAGAAAAATCTCACCATCACACACACGCAAAAATGCTATTAACACCTTGTCTTTTCTATATTAATCCTTTGTTGTTTAGAGATAAAAGCAGGTAAGTAAACATTATCATACATAAAGAAAATACTAGAAACTAAAATTTAAATACATGATAGCAGAAAGTACTAGACTAGACAAACACAAGAAGTATATTTGCATATATTTTTTAAATCCTCACTCGAGAATATGTTTTTATTGCTTTTACAGAGAGAGTGAGAGTAAGACAGAGAGAAAGAGAAACATCAATTAAGTTGCCTCCTGTACACACCCCAACCAGGGCTTGAATCTAAAACCTGTACGTGCCCTAACCAGGGATCTAACCCATAACCTTTGGTGTATGAGATCACACTCCAACCAACTGAACTACCCAGTGAGGGCTTATGTGCATATTTCTTAAAAAAAAAACAAACAAAAAAACCCACACATACAAATTAATGTCCCTCACTTCTCCTGAAAACATCACAGTAATTCTAAAATGCATAGTTAAAAAAAAAAGATTAAGTCTCATTTTCAACGTGTATATTAGAGATGTTTTACTTTCCCCAAAAAGTTATCAAGAGTTTATGTATGTATGTATGCATGTATGTACGTACGTATGTATTTATTTATTTTTAGAGAGAGGGGAAGGGGGGAAGAAAGAGAGGGCGAGAAACATTAGTGAAAAACTATTAGTGGCCCCCTGTATGTCCACCAACCAGGGACCTGACTAGCAACCCAGGCATATGCCCTGACAGAGAACTGAACTGGCAAATTTTCTGGTTTGCAGGACAATACCCAACCCACTGAGCCATACTAGTCAGGGCTCCCCCAAAAGTTGTTTTTAATTTTATATTTCTTACAATCTAAGTCATCTCAGAATCAGGAAACTGATACAGGAAAAGGACCCAAATACTTTATGACTTTTGTTTCCAAGAGTTTATTTTTAGAAAGTTAAAATCTTTCTAAAAATTATGATCACAATGTGATGTATACCCTAATAATCCTCACCTAGATTCATAATTGTGGCCATGTTTACTTCATGTCTTTTTCTCTGTGTCTATTTGAGAATTAAGTGCCAATACCATAACAGGTCACCCCTACACTTATCTCCAGGGATAAGAACATTCTCTTATATGACTGAAACACAATTACATATTAAAAAAAATATTATTTAGATGCAATTATTTTAAATAAATAACCCATATTCAAATTTCTGCCATGTCATCAATAATGTACTTTCTAAACTGCCTCCCCCTTTAGAATCCAATCATACATCTCAACAATTTCAAAGCACATCAAGAATGTCTTTTAAACAAAACTATATATTTGGTATCACATTTTAAAAAATATTTAGGTTTAAAATTTTTTTTTAAATCACAGAATTACAGATCTGAAAATAACCCTAAAGATCATATAATCCAATTCTCACACATATTAGAGGAAGAAAATTGAAGAAGAAACGTTGATTTGCTCCTGATACCCAGTATGGGTATCTGTCTTGCTAAATTACAACCATTCCTAAAATTCATAGTATATGGACTTTGAGATTACAATATTTGGACTAGAAGTCAGTACTTGACCTATGTAACCCAGGCCAAATTTAATCTTGCTGAGCTTCAATTTCTAATCTGTAAAAGGGGATAATAGTAATGCACATCACAGGTTTTTTATAAGGATTAATCAAGCTAACATTTAAAGTGCTTGCATACTTTACATGTTATATAAGTGTTAGTTATCCTCCCACTACAATGTAAGCTCCCTGAGGGCATAAATTTCCCCTACAATATTACTGAATTCTTGTGCAGTATTTGGTACAGAACATGTGTTCAATGAGAATGTGTTAAATGAACTTTTTAAAAAACCTTATCTGTTGTGAGAAAAATGTTTCTCAGAATCAGTTGCAACAGCTTCCAGGAGATGGGGTCAGAGGTTTCTGGAAGGGCCTGGGGCTTGTGGTGCGTGTTCTGTGAGATGAGTGATATAGAAGCTGGTGGTGCCATTGTCTTCCCAGACCTGGGAGCTACAATTTCACCCAAGAAGGTGGCCTAGGTAAACACAGCTCACCTCCTTACACAACCACATTAAAATTACAACTAAACTATAGCACAACCATCACTCAGAACCAGCAGAAATCATATTGAACAAAGGTCCTGAAAATAATGGAATTAAAGAAGAAACCACCTCCATCAGACTGGTAGGAGGGGTGGCGACATGGAAACTCAAAACTGGCCGATACCAGTGGATATGGCTGATACCATACCCACATGTGGTGGATAAAAAGCAGGAGGGATATCTTGGGAGCAAGTGGCCCCAGCCCTACACCAGGCCACCCAGTCCATGGGTTTCAGGGGCAGGAAAGTAAGTCCCTGTGGCTTCTGGCTGTAAAACCAGTGGAGGTTAAGTCAGTAGAAGAAAGTGCTGGATTCCTAGGCAGTTCCTCTCAAAGGGCCCACATATGGACATACTCAGACTCACTCCCACTGAGCTCCAGCACCAGGGCAGCAGCTTGAAAGGCACCAGTGGCATATAGAGAGGAACGGAAGTGTCTGGCATCAGAGCTAGATTTGGAGGACAGCTTTCTCCATGACAGAAAGGAAGGCAGAAGTCATTGCTCCTCTTCTGTTTTCTTTTTTAAGACTTTATTTATTTTTAGAGAGGCGAAGGGAGAAAGAGAAGGAGAGAAACATTGATATGTGGTTGCCTCTCCGTGTCCCCTACTGGGAACCTGGCCCACAACCCTGGCATGTGCCCTGACTCGGAATCAAACTGACACCCTTAGGTTCACAGGCCAATACTCAATCCACTGAGCCACACCAGCCAGGGCCCACTGATGCTCTTCTAAGCCCTTCCCCAAAAGAGCCACAGAACATGGCGGGCACCATATCTTACACTGTTTGCCCAGTCATAGTGATTCCCTGACACCCTATCCAACTTACAGGCCCACCCAAGTGGCTAGCAGTGGCTTTTCCATATGAATGACTTGTATTGACACATGATTCTGATCTTTCTGAATCCACTCAAACAAGCAGAGGCTGGCTTCAGCAAGCCCCCGAATCTTGCTAAGTGGTCCCAGGCCCAACATTAGCAACAGTTGGCACTGGTTCACAGACTGGCCTCACCCTAACCTCTAAACACAGCAGAAGAAGCACCCAGCTGCAAACCATGTTATAGCTTATTCATAGGGGCCCCAGACAGAACACAAGTGGGTTCCACAGCACTGCTGAAGTAAGCTCTGCTCTGTACAGTGGGCCCCTGCACAGCTGATTCTCCACAGAGGGCAGAGGGTGGTGGTCAGTGGTCACAACCAGTCCTTGCAGCTGACTGGCCAGGCTAAATCCCTTCCACTGACTGGCCAACAGAAGTCAGGGCTCAATTATAAAAGGAAGGTGTTCTCAGCCCACACAAATGACACACACTGAGTACCCAGCTTGAGTGATAGGGGAGGCTGTGCCACTAAACCCTACAGGACACCTACTACATTAGGGCACACTACCAAGACAGGGAGTCATAGCAGCTTTACTTAATACACAGAAACAAACACAGGGAGACAGCCAAAATGAGGAGGCAAAGAAACATGGCCCAAATGAAAGATCAGATCAAAACTCCAGAAAAAGAAATAAACAAAATGGAGATAAGCAATCTATCAGATACAGAGTTCAAAATACTGGTTATGTGGATGCTCAGGGATCTTAGTGAGGATCAACAGCATAAAAAAGGTCCAGTCATAAACAAATGATACACTAATAGAAATAAAGAACAATTTACAGGGAAACAACAGTTGAGTAGATGAAGCAGAGAATCAAATCAATGATTTGGAACATAAGGACACAAAAAAACAAAACAACAAAACCCCCTCCACAAATCAAAACAACAAGAAGAAAAAAGAATCCAGTAAAATGAGGATAGTGTAAGCAGCCTCTGGGACAACTTGAAGCATTTCAACATTCGTATCATAAAGGTGCCAGAAGGAGAAGAGAAAGTGCAAGATATTAGAAATCTATTTGAAAAAATAATGAAAAAAACTTCTCTAATTTGGTGAAGGAAATAAAGATGCAAGTCCAGGAAGCATAGAGGGTCCCAAACAAAACTGATCCAAAAGGAACCACACCAAGACACATCATAATCAAAATGCCAAAGGTTAAAGACAAAGAGAGAACTTTAAAATCAGCAAGAAAAAGGTAGGTAGTTGCTTGCAAGAGAGTTCCCATAAGACTGTCAGCTGATTTCCCAAAAGAAAATTTGCAGGCTAGAAGGGATTGGTAAGAAATATTCAAAGCCAGGAGAACAAGGACCTACAAGCAAGATTTCTGTATCCAGTAAAGCTATAATTAAAATCAAAAGGCATATAAAGAGCTTCCCACACAAGAAAAAGCTAAAGTAGTTGGTTCATCATCACTAAACCATTATTATATGAAATGTTAAAGGGATTTATTTAAGAAAAAGATCAAAACTATGAACAAAATGGCCATAAATACTTATGTATCAACAATAGAATGAAAAAAATTAAGCAAACAAGCAAAACAGAACAGAATAAAAAATACAGAGAATGAGTTGGTGTCAGCCAGGTAGGATGGGGGGCGGCTAGGGGGAGAGGTGAAAAGGTAAAAGGAAGCCCTGGCTGGCGTAGCTCAGTGGATTGAGCGCAGGCTGGGAACCAAAGTGTCCCAGGTTCGATTCCCAGCCAGGGTACATTCCTGGGTTGCAGGCCATAACCCCCAGCAACCGCACATTGATGTTTCTCTCTCTCTCTCTCTCCCTCTCTCTCTCTCTCTCTCTCTCTCTCTCTCTCCCTCTCTCCCCCCCCCTCCCTCTCTAAAAATAAATAAATAAAATCTTTAAAAAAAAAAAGAAAAGGTAAAAGGATTAAAAAGCACAAATTGGTAGTTACAGATAGTCATGGGATGTAAAGTATGGTATAGGAAATCTAGAAGCCAAAGAACTTATAAGCATCCCTGAGAGAGTAGGGGGTATTCAGTGGAGGGGGAAAGGGTGAAAAAATTGGGACAATTATAGTAGCATAATCAATAAAATATGATTAAAAACAAACAAAATTTCTCAGAATCATCCCTTCTTTACTAAAAGCTAACTGAAGTATAACATCTGAATAGGGATTACATTTTGACTGGACTCTTTTTTTCCTTATAAGAAACTCAAGGAGAGGTCACAATTTTAAGACTTTTTAGTGTGCAAATCTACTACCCAGAGGGAAAAATGGATTTAAAGCTTTAGTTTATGCCCTGGCTGCATAGCTTAGTTGGTTAAAGCATTGTCTCGGAATGCCAAGGCTGTAGGTTCAGTCTCCAATCAGGAAACATATAAGAATCATGCAATGAATGCATAAATTAAGTGGAACAGGAAACTGATGTATTTTTTCTTTCTCTCTTTCTCCTTCTCCCTTCTTCTCACTCTAAAAATAGTAAGTACATTTTTAAAAATTTATTAAACAAATATGTATAAACTCCCTGGGTACCTGAATATCAATGGCAGGAAATCTGTCAAATTACTAACTACATTTAATGCTACTAAAATATTAACATGAGAAAATTCTCATGTCTTTTTAGAGCATCCACACATTAAAACTGAAAAGCAGAATAAACTACCTACTTTCTCAAAAATGTTTGCTTTTAAATCAAAATAAAAACTTAATAAAAATTATCTGATAATTCAAAGTAGTAAGTAAATATTTTTAAAAATAAACAAGTTCCTTAAGAGAAGCATGATACCTGGCATGGTTTTCCAGGACACGGAGTGGAGTAGAAGCAAAGCGAAGATCCCACACCTGGACCACTGGTAACCTATCATCTTCAGATGAGAGGACCATTTGAGTAGCAACATCAGGATGCCAAGCCAACCCAGAGCAATGCATCTGCAGATAGTTAAGGACCATATTTTATTAATCATATTATTTTATGAAAGCCAAAATGAACTTAAAGAATATACTTTTGTTGAAACAAAAAGTAGAAAACATCAGCTCAGGCTTAGTCTATTTAAAAAAAAAATCTGGGGAGAAATTGAAGAGAGTATAGGAGAAATATATGGTAATGGAAGGACACTTCACTTGCAGTAGTGAACACAAAATAAAATGTATGGGATGATATATTATAGAATTGCATACCTGAAACCTATATAATATTACTAACCAATGTCACCCCAATATTCAATTTAAGAAAATCTATAAGGGATTAAATTTTGTTAAACAGTAGTCTTAAAAGTAAAAAGTTTAAATGTTTTCAATTCATCCAGCTATTTGACACATAAAGCCATTCTGGGATAGAATTATTCTATATCAAAAAGGTTTTCCCACCAAAATTATAACTAAAAGCAAGTTTTATATTAAATTTAAAATTTAACATTTCCAAACAATAAAAATAACAAAGATTTTAATAATAAAAATCCACATCATTTTCTGTTTTACCAGAACAATCAAGATAATATGTCTAAGCAACGAGAACCATCAAATGTTCACACGGGGATAAATTAACATTATTGAGAATTACTTGGAAGTTCAGATCCTATTAAGTATTCCAGAATGTTTACTGTATACTCTGTTTCATTAAACTTGTTTTAAAACTCCTGATTCACTGAAAAACAACATCCTGGAGAAATATTCTTCTAGTTTCTTGTTGTTGAAAAATCATGTATGTATTCTCTGATTTAAGCAAACCTATTTTTGAAAATGTCCAGCTATACAATGTAATTAAAAACAAACTAACAAAACAAGGCCCTAATGGTATCATAATTATCTCACAGGGCATGATGGCATAATATTAAGAAATTTAAAGCAAAAAATTTGATATGTTATAAAGCAGTATCGACTAGGCAGTAACATTAGCTCACTTTAGCAGTACCTAATAGATGGGATGAAGCCAGGAGTTTAGAAACTACAAGTTCAGTTATAAAATTACTTTCAGGGAAAATCTTCACATTTTAGAGAAAAGTAAAGCTGAATTTAAATGTTGCTGTAGCCCTGACCGATGTAGCTCAGTTGGGTGTCTTCCTGAAAAGTGAAAGGTCACTGGTTTGACCCCTGGTCAGGGCACATGCCTGCATTGCAGGCTGGTCCCCAGTCAGGGCATGTGCAAGAGGCAACATGTTTCTCTCACATGTCAATGTTTCTCTCCTTCTCTTTGTACCTCCCTTCCACTCCCTCTAAAAATAAATAAAATATATTTTTAAAAAGTTGTTGTAATGCTTTGGAACAGCTAGCAGAACAAGCAGAATATCATGGATTAAGGACCCAATCTCTCTCTCTTCATCATTAATAATATCCAACATGGTTTACTGAGAACTTTATTTTCCCTAAGGAATAGTCTTATGGTTCCAACATGACTGGTCCACAAAAATACAGGCTTTGACTTTACAGAAATTTGATTTGTTGCCAGCTCTGACAAACGATATAGGATTACCTACAGAAGAATAGGATTACCTACAAAATATTCATCACAAATCAATCATACACTTACCCTGTTATTATGGTCACTAACTTTGATGATAGGTTCATTTTTTCTAAGATCCCATACAGTGGCCCGGCCACTGGGACTGGCTGATGCTAAAATGTGCTGGACTTGTCTGTTCCATGCAATGCAGCTGATATCTTCTGGGGGCTATAAAGAATAAACTATTAAAAACCATTTCTCAATTATAATCAAATTTAACCATAACATCTGATCCTCCTTTTTAAAAAATAGATTACTTAAAAATCTAATCTGTCTACTCCACAAATCTGCTTTACATTCCTAAATTCTCAACATATACAACAGTTTCATATTGTCTCATCCACTAGGGATTTATTAAGCTCCTGTTATAAATAAAGCCCTGTTTCTTTATTTTGCAAGTGCCACAAGGTACATGGGGGGCCACAAAGCAGATGTGGGTCCATATAACAACTAGGCAGAGCAAAAGTTAGAGCCTAGACAACTAGAAAAATATCATTATAATGGTCAACCACACACTATCATCATGCCAACCTCAGACTGGCAAATGTTAGGTCCCATTATCATTGTAATGGCTACTCAAATTGAGTAGTCTACACAACACAAAGAAACTCAAAGAGGCAGCAGAAGAACTGCTGTTTCTCAACTTATCAAAAATACATAGTACAGCCCTGAGTGGTGCGGCTAGGTCATTCCTCAAAGCGAAAGGTCGCCAGTTCAGTTCCTGGATGGGGTACATGCCTGGGTTGAGAGTTCAGTCCCCAGTCAGGGTGTGTACAGAAGCCAACCGAATGGTGTTTCTCTCTCTTTCTCCTTCCCTTCCCCTCTCTCTAAAAATAAATAATAAGTGAAATATTTTAAAAATTATTAAGTATAGGGAATAATGCCTTGGAGCCATCACACCAGAATAAAACAGGTGACTGACCTGGAACCTGAAATTGTCCAGAACTCAATAATCCTGTGGATCTTCTGGACTTCAAGCTAGGGCTGGGTTGCTTTTTTAAAAATAAGTTCCCTGCCCTGGCTATGTGGCTCAGTGGATCAAATGCCAGCCTATGAACCAAAGGGTCCCCAGTTGATTCCCACTCAGGGCACAAGCCTGGGTTGTGAGCCAGGTCCCCAGTACGGGGTGCATGAGAGGCAACCACACACTGATGCTTCTCTCTTCTACCCTTTCCCTCTAAAAATAAATAAATAAAATCTTTTAAAAAATAAAATAAGTTCCCCTGAGAGTCTATTTTTTTATTCTAAGGTTGGATTGTGTTAAAATACTGTATCTAAAACAATTATTAAAGACAACTATTTTATTCACTATTGTGTGTCTACTACAATGAACAGTCTCCAGCAGATGCACTGAGTAAATATTTGCTGTTGAAAGACTCACTGGTATTTTGAAAAAGACTGATTAATACTCCACTGCCCTGAAGAAAAGTCAATGACATCTAAACACAGATTTTAAACAAATATATTTAGTGTGGGAAAAAACCTGAAATACATTAAGGATAGAAGAACTGATTTTGGCTCTTCTGATTACATCAAAATCTGTAATACCTGTGTTTTGGCTCCTGGTGTCATTGGAGTTGCAAAGTTGTTTAGATCCCAAATGTAAATTTCAGACTCATTAGCACCAGAGGCCACCAGATTAGTCTGCAATAAGAAACAATTAATAACTAAATAGCACTTAAAAATTTGAGAGAACGCAGGTTAACTCAGTTCATACCTGGAAGGATCTGTCAGTTTTAGGTCATAAATTTTTTTATTTAAATAAAGAAGCAGAAAGTATGAATTTCTAACTACTATGAATAACAGTGTAAAATTTAAATAGTTTCTTAGAAAACATATAAAATTCTATTTAACTCAAAAAGATAATGTGTGTATTGACATTTTAATACAAGACATTAAAAAATAATTACATGGCTAAATTCATGCAACCACATGGGAATTAACATTTGTGGTTTTAAATCACTGGAAGGGAATCTGATTGTGGAAAGCAAAAACATCATCATTTATTCCTTTCAAGCAACTACTGAATCCTAAAATAATGGCATCTACCTCCGGGGATCACAAACCAGCTTCTGGAGCCAGACCAAGGTAGTGCTAGTAAAATCTCTCCTCTTAAATCCCTCACATAATTCTATTTCCTTTATACTCAATCTTGTTGCAGGTGGCAATATTTCTAGGTTTTCTCTGTTCCATACCTTTATGGTCAAAAAGCCCTAAAACTGACATGAAGTACAGCAAGATAATGAGTTTCATGTATTAATCTTCATCCTTTATTGTTCACTCTCATAAATTCTTCTCTGATCAACAGACATATAACTGAAAATAGAGGAATTCTATGGTAATAGGTACCTATAATACAAGACGTTAACCAAAAATCAGCAGCTGTTTGATTCGAGTAACAAGGGAACTAGCTTTCTAATCTGAAGAATAAATACCATGATGGCAGAAACTAAGAATTTTGGGATTTAAGTTCTATATCTTAAGTATGTACATATAACACTATAAACTAATATAAACTTTATAAACTAATATAAACTTTAAGATAATAGTTATTCTTTTTGCTTGACAGACTCTAGTAGTCTATTAACTCAAGATATTTACTAACCTATATATTTATAAAATTAATATTCAGTAATGTTTATAATAGTAACAGTAGACTCTTAATTGTCTAATTAAATTTGCACTATAGCTGTGTATATTTCTAATTATGTCATACAGTAGTGACCTCTTTGTCATAAATACCAAATTTCTCAATTAATAAAACAGTGGATTAACCCAGACATCATAGCATCAACCCAATGCTGCATTGTACAAACAGTTAAAAAGCAAGGTTTCTGAATTATGGGGCTCCTAATGTTTAAAAACTACCCAGATGTATGACATCTCCAGACTTCTATGAATTAAATCAGCCAGATCCCTTCCATGGAGTTAGTATCATTTATCCTGAACTCAACTCTGAACACTCCATTCTTCAAACACATATACTCGCTCATCAATCTGCTTAGGCACACATTCTTAACTTTTCACTCCAAGACTGAGACATAATAGAGTCATATACTTATTGCAAATACGTAGCCCATATCTCAAGTAAATGTCAAAAGTCTAACCTGAAAAATGTTTACATCCAAGGCTCTCACTGGGCCAGTATGCTTGTCATTTTGGGCAATCACAACTTCCTTCTCTCCAGCTATAATTTTAGAAGGATCATAAAGAATAATATTTCCATTTTCACCACCCGCAATCAGAACTCCACAGATATTGCCTCTGGAATCCATCTTATGAGGCCCCCATATCAACTTGTGGTACCTTTAAGAGAAAATGAGTGAAGCCATTAATTTTGGAAGTCAAATAAATGTAGAATTTAATTTGAAATCATACATTTAATTCTTCACATATTCATAAATACTGCCAAAACACTGCTTCTCCTCTAGTCCTGGCAGCTGTGAATGACTTGGTGAAATGGCACTTTAGATATTATACTCATGTTCATATTTGATTTTGTAACTTTTTTGAGTAAAAATATGCTTTTGTTAAAGGTAATACACTTATGACAAAGTGTACTTGATTTGTGTGTCAAAGATACGGAGTTACAAGTGGTTTCACCATCTAGAAACTGTTAGGCCTGGGCAAGTTAGTAGATCTTTCTAGGCTGCTTTTGGTTTATCTGAAAAATAGAGCTAATCAACCACTTCCCTTAATTCTATTTGACTATGGAAGTGCTTACCAACAAGTGATTTGTTAAACAGTAAATGTGAAGGGAATCACCTAAAATTTTCTAAGAAAGCCCTGGCTGGCACGGCCCAGTTGGTTGAGCACCATCCCGCAATGCCAAAAGTTGCCAGTTCAATTCTGATCAGGGCACATGCCGGACTTCCAGGCCTGATCTCCAGTTGGGGTGCATGCGAGAGGGAACCCATCAAGGCTTCTCTCATACATCAATGTTTCTGTCCCTCTCTTTCTCCCTCCCTTCAGCTCTATTTTTTAAAAAATATTTTATTGCCCTGGCTGGCATAGCTCAGTGGATTGAGCGCGGGCTGGGAACTAGGTATCGCAGGTTTGATTCCCAGTCAGGGCACATGCCTAGGTTGCAGGCCATGGCCCCCAGCAACTGCACATTGATGTCTCTCTCTCTCTCTCTCTCTCTCTCTCTCTCTTTCTCCCTTCGCTCTCTAAAAATAAATAAATAAGATCTTTAAAAATATATTTTATTTATTTTAGAGAAAGGAGAAGGGAGGGAGAAAGAGTGGGACAGAAACATTGATCAGTAGCCTCTTGCATGCCTCCAACCAGGGACCTGGCCTGCAACCCAGGCATGTGCCCAGACCTGGAATTGAACCACAACCTTTTGGTTTTCGGGACAGTGCCCAATCTACTGAACCATACCAGCCAGGGCAAATAAAATCTTTATATAAATATAAAAAAGTAACTCTACTATATCATGAGGGGGAAAATACTAGAAACTGGATCCTCTCCTTCCTATCTCACATATAACAGTCAACAATTAGAAAATCAATAGACATGGACTCTTCTTGACTTCCACAGAAATTCACTAATATATTTTTTGACAAAATATTTCATGTCATTGTTGGTAATATTCTTTGCAGTTTCTAAGAATGATATATTGATAGAAAAACTAGGCACAAATCACAACATTCATTCAAATATAGCCACATGAATTTATGGTTGAATCTCATACCTGTGAGAAGAAGAGAAAGTGGCACAAGATTTCATATCCAAGGACGGATCAGAAAGGTCTAATTCAAATATCTCAAGGGAAGCATTAGTACTAAATGTTGCATCCAATTGCTGAGCAGATGTTCCTACAGAAAATACATTTATGGTAACTATGCACACAAAAATAAGACACTCAGGAAACCATACAACAGAGAAATTAAATGCATGTTTTTCAGTGATCTCACCCATGAGTGCTGTAATAGTGGCTGAAATCACAGCACATATACCACTGAGCAGATGTTTAAATCACTACAGCAATGAGATCCTAACTCAGGGTTCAGAGATGATGTTTATAAGAGGGAAGAGTGCAGGTAATTTTTTAAGCCTACAGATCCTTTAAAAGCTCTCTGTAAAAACAGTACCGTGATTTACTCTGCCTCCTTATAGTCACAAATGATATAACTCCAAGTCTGTTTATATAAATAAGCTAGCATCAACATTGATCTTCATGCAAACTGATATTTAACAGTTTTGTTTACATGTATCTATTGTGCTTAATACTGGAGGAATAAAGATAAAACACAACTTGTATAAAGTAGGGAAGATACTATAAATACATTGTGATTAATGATGTGATGTATAAGGTGCTTTGGGAACACAGAGGAAGGTCACTGAATCCAGCTGACAGCAAGGAGGGAGTTATCTTGCCAGGGAAGAAGAGGCTTTCTAGAGAAGAAGCTTGACTTCAAGCTTAAAGAACAGGTGTGAATAAGTCAGATGTACTATCTTTGTTGAACTTACCTGTAGCTAGGTAAATGGGATGATTCTGAGCAGGGCTCCATGCCTGCATAGCTGTACGATCTACTTCCTTTAACTTCATCCTGCTGAAGAGAATATTTTACACAGAAATATACTGAACATGTAACATAGAACATAAAAATACACTGGACAAACCATTACATCATTAGTAATGTCCAAACACCAATAAATCCAATTTAGTATCATTTCTTGGGAATGTTCAATATTAGAAAGGAGAGATACTTGGTCAATTATTTTGAGACAAATATAGGGCTATTCTGATGTTTACTGAATATAGTCTGTCAGCTAGAAAATCACTGTGGAAAAAAATTGGCTACACTATATGCTTCTCAGACAAGGACACGTGGCAATGTACCAGGGGTAAGAGAAGGCACATAAAGCACAAGGTGCGTCTTCCTGGAGCAGGATCGTTCAATAGGAGCAGTTTTTAAAATTAATTTTAAATTAAACAGAATAACTACAAAGAAGACTATAGGAAGCCCACAGATTTTAAAGATAAAGCAGAAATTTTTAAAGACCTGTTCACTCCAACCTACAATATCCACACTACTAGTTTATATATTCTCTTTTTTAAAGTTACTTCAGCAAAAAAATTAAGGAGGTACTGTGTTATTGCTTAAAAATAAAAAGAATATTATTCTATATAAATGCACTCACATGACACAGTATTCCACTGTAAAGATGTACCATAATTTCATTGCTTAGTCCACTAATGATGAACACCTGATTTGTTTCTAATCTTGTTGCTATTTTTGCAAAAAGAAAGGCTGAAATAAAGGGCCATTGTACATATTATTGCATTAAAGGGCAAGGATAGCTATAAACTTCCAGAAGTAAAACTGCCAGGTTAAAGGACAAATGAGACTTCAATTCTGATGGATATTGCCAGGTTGCCCTCAATGGTAACTACTTTTTCACATTCTCAAGAATAATAGAATAGCTGCTGCCCTACAGCCTTACCAGAATACCACTTTTTGGGGGGGCCGGGGGGGAGGGGTGACACTTTTTGACTTTTAACAACAGGACCAATCAGTGAAATATTAGCTCTGTATAGTACAATTTGCAATTATCAGACTCTAAAGAATGTTGAACATTATTTCCTTCTCTTACCTTTATTTTTAAAAAAATTTGAAATATGTTTATTGATTTCAGAGAAGAACATTGATGTGGGAGAGAAATGATGATTAGGTGCCTCCCATACGCTCCAACCAGGAATCAAAGGGAAACCTAGGTATGTGCCCTTACCGGGAACTGAACCCATAACCTTTGGCATATGGGATGACACTCCAACCTACTGAGCCAACTGGCAAGGGCTCTCTGTCTCTGTCATCTTTTCTATCTATTCTTATCGCTATCATTTGCCTATTTTTGCATTATGTTCTCAGACTTTATCTGTTGGTTTTGCTTACGTATTTTTTTACCTTTCACAAGATTTTATTTTTAAAAATAGATTTTAGAATTGTTTCAGGTTCACAGAAAAATTGAGTGAAAGCATAGAAAGTTCCCACATACCTCTCCCCCACCCCCCCAACCACAGTCTGCCACCATCAAAACCCTGTACTATAGGAGTACATTTATTGGTTTTAGGCAAAGACCCAACAGAGACACATCATTATATCCCAAAGCTCGTAATGTACATTAGGGTTCACTCCTTGTGTTATACATTCCATGGGTTTTGACAAATGTATAATGACTCATACCCACCATGACAGTATCATGCAGAAGTTTCCCTGCCCTAAAAGCTCTCCGTGCTCCACCTATTCACCCCTCTCTTTCTCCCTCCCTCCTGGCAACCACTGATCTTTTCACTGCCTCCATAGTTTTGCCTTTTCCAAAATGTCACTTAGTTACAATCATAGAATATTTAGCCTTTGCAGACTGACTTCTTTCACTTAGCAATAGGCATTTGAGTTTTCTCCATGGCTTTTTGTGACTTGACAGCTCAATTCTTTTTAGCATGGAAAAATGTCCCATTGTATGGATGTACCATGATTTTTATTTTTTATAGTCAAATTTCTCACTTAAAAATGGTTGCTGAATTTTGATTAGTTAGCAAGGACTTGTGCATTTCAGATTATGACTAAATTCACTCAGATTTTTCTTCTAGAAAATCCATTTATGGTTTATGCTTTACATTTAGATTTTGACTCACTTGAAACGTATCCTGGGATACAATGGATATTTAAAGTTTCTTTTTTCTGTTATCACTCCAAAATTGTTTTTTGAAATATCTTTTTCCTACTAAATTAGGTATCACTTTCCATTATGTACTAAATTCTTTTTATTATGTTTATTTCTGAATTTACTATTTAGGTTTATATTCCTGTAGGTATCAGGATGTAGGTTAGGATTCACATTCTTCTATATGCTTAGGCTTATTTCTGCATTTCCAGTCCATAGGCCCATTTGCTTACTGACAGGTTCGGCAGTCCACCGTTTTAAATACTGAGACTTTATATATGACTTCAGTAACCCCAACCCACTGCTTTCCCCAACCCTGTTTTCTTTGTTATTGCTTTTTATTTTACTACATAGGCGTTAGAAAAGTTTATGTCAATTTCAGAAAAAGTGTTAGTAACTTTATGGAATCTACATCAAATTAATAAATTTAGGGAGAACTAACACAATGTCTGAATCTTCCTAGCGAGCACATGGTATCTTGATTCAAGTCTTCTTTTTGTACCCTTTCAGTATTATTTTAATTTTTTTGACATTGGATTTGCTTACTCCTATTTCACCTTTTGGCTTTGCTTATAAATGTGGCTTCCCCCCCTTTTATTATACTGTCTATATTTTTGTTACTGATATATAAAGGCTAATGATTTCTTTAAATAATTTTTTATCCTGTTTTCTTATTGAATTCTCTTTCTGGAGTAGTTTCTCAGTATATTCTTTTGTGTTTTCCACATATAGACTCATGTCATGTGCCAATAGTAACAGTTACCTCTGTTTCAAATGGTTATTCCTCTAATTTCTCTTGTCCCAGATACTAGTTCAGATATTTTTCAGATACTAGTTGGCTAGTATCTGAAGTAGTATATTAAACAATAGCGATCACAGTGAGATTTCTTATCCTGTTCTCTTTTCAGAGGGAAAGCCTACTGTATCACCACTGAGCATGATATTGGAATTTGAGATATATACATATGCGTACACATTAAGTATATATAATGTAAGGAAACAGCCATTGACTACTCTTTTACTGAATGCTATTTATAAAGACTGGCTGTTGAATTTTGTCAAATGCTTTTCATTAAGTAATTGGAGATAACCATATGATTTTTCTCTTTAAGCCTATCAATAAAACAAATTATACTAATAAATTTCCTAAGGCTCCATTATCTCATACCCTGAATAAACTTCTCTCTCTCTCTTTTTCCCCTTGGGTCCTAGAGCCTGAAGTATTGTAATATATTGTGAAACCATGTGACCAAATACCTAAATATATCTACAACATGTATACCACAGTAATGTATAGTACATTATATACTAACATCTCAAAATGAGCTTCTATTAATTTTATGCAAATTATGGTATAAGATTACTATGTGACACATTCTGAAATGGCACCAACTTCACATAGCATTCCATGTCAATTTACTAGTCAAAATCCTTACTGGTAATGATGTTTTCATACATTGTTATCTGAATATTTAAATTAAGCTGTTAATCTAATAACCACAGTACTTTACCAATTCAAATCACTGCATATGTGGATGTTACAGTAAATGAGTAATACAGCAGGAAAAATATTTCTAACTGAATAAACTTCTCTTGATCATGATGCATTATTTTACTGATGTGATGCTGGATTCCATTTGTTTAAAACAGTTTTGCAGCTAGAGTCACAAAAGTGAGATTCAGTCTATGGTTTTCTTCTTTTGTGCAATCTTTGTCAGGTTTTGGTATCAATCTTATACTTGCTTCTCCCAAATATGGAAGTTTTCCTTCTTTCTCTTTGCTCTGAAACAGTCTGAAAGGCAGCAGTGGAATTACTGATTGTTTAAGGATTTAGAGAGCTCTCCTGTGAAACACCTAGGCCTGATACTACTGGGGGAGTTGCTTCTTTGGTGATTTTCTATGGAAATTGGTCTATTTGAATTTTCTTTATTCAAGGTCATTTTTGGTAAATCATATTTCCCTGTGTTTTCATTACTATGATTACCTATACATTCTACAATGGCTATTTGTATTCTCCACTGATCCAAGAATTGTTTGAGTTCAATATCCAAGTGGAAGAGCCTTAATTTTTACTACATTGTGACTTTTTGATACTGTTTCTCCTTTATGACACTTACTAAAGTTTTCTCTGGGACCTACATAGGTGTTTTTGTGACTCCTCCAGGAGACTAAACAGGGCAGAGCTCTGGCTACTCAAACCCGAGTCTTGTCCTCTTGCCTTCTTCCCTGAGCAACATGAGCTTCAGCACCCTCTCCAGCTTCTCCACAAATTACCAGACTCTGGATTCCATGCAGTTGCCCAGCCACCAGGCCTGGCAAGCCAACAGTGTGGCCAGACTCTATGCAAGTGCTGGGGGCTTGGGCTCCTGGAACTCTGTGTCCCATTCCACCAGCATGCAAAGTCTCTGAGGTTCCGGGTGCCTGGCTGTGGGGATGGCCAGGGGTACAGAGGGCACATCCAGAGAGAGAAAGAGACTATGCAATGCCTGCATGGCCACTTGGCCTCCCACCTGAAGAAGTGAGAAGTCTGGAGGCTGATAATTGAAGACTGGAAAGCAAAATCCTGGAACACCTAGAGAAGGGACCTTGGGTCAGACACTGGGGACATTATCTCAAGACCATTGAGGACCTGAGGGCTGAGATCTCTGCAAGTTCTCTGGACAATGCCCATCTTGCTGCCCATCTCAACTTCAGAGTCAAACATGAAATGGAGCTGGCCATGCACCAGTCTGTGGAGAGTGACAACAGTGGGTTCCGAAAGGTCACTGATGACACCAATATCACTCAGCTGGAGCTGCAGACAAAGATCAGGGCTCTCAAGGAGGAGCTGGTCTTCAAAAAGAACTGCAAGGACGAAGTAGTCTACAAAACCCAGACTGGGTTTTGCCAGCTCTGGGTTGACCATGGAGTGGAGTGCCCTCAGATTTCAGGACCTCAGCAAGATCACAGCAGACAGCCAGGCCTAGGATAATGAGCTAGCTCAGAATAGCTGAGAGGAGCAGTCTAGTTTTGGTCCCAGTAGATTGACGAGAGCACCTCAGTGGTCACCTCACAGCCTGCTAAGATAGGAGCTGCTGAGATGACACTCACGGAGCTGAGACTACAGTCCTGTCCTTGGAGATCTTCCTGGACTAAATCTGAAGGCCAGTTTAGAGAACAGCCTGAGGGAGGTGGAGACCCGCTATGCCATGCAGATAGATCAACAAGATCTTGCTGCACCTGGAGTCAGAGCTGGCCCATACCTAGGCAGAGAGGCAGCACCCTGCATACGAGAGCCCTGATGAACATCAAAGTGAAACTGGAGGGTGAGGTTGCCACCTACCACTACCTGCTGGAACAAGGGGAGGACGTCCGTCCTGGTAACACCCTGGACAGCAGCAACTCTGAAATCCATCCAAGAGACCGCTACCCACAGGACTCTGGACAGCAAAGTGGTATCTGAGGTCAACAACACCAAACTTCTGAGGCATTAAAACAACAGAAGTGGGGCATGTTGTGGTAGAGAGGAGGCCAATAAGTAGTTCAGAGATCACTGAACATGTTTAAAAAAGGGTGCTCTGTTTTCAGGATCAAGTTCAGTATTTCTCAATCAAATCAACACTATTACTTAACTGTTTACATCTTCTCTATACTAATTCTTTTCCATTTGATCTGTCTTGAACCAACAGTGAATTAAAAGTCTCCTCACTAGCCCTGGCTGGTGTCACTCAGTGGACTGACTGAGGGCCTGAGAACCAAAGAGTTGCTGGTTTGATTCCCAGTCAGGATACATGTCTGTGGTGCAGGCCAGGTCCCCAGTAGGGGCTATATCAGAGTCAACCACACATTGATGTTTCTCTCCCTCTCTTTTGCCCTCCCTTCCCATCTCTAAAAATAATGCATTTGTGCCAATTTCTCCTGGTAGCTCCTGAAACTTGCTTTATAAAAGTTACTTTGTTATTTAATACACTCTAATTTGATAGATATTTAAAATGTTAAATACTCACTGTCAAGTAACATTTTAGCTTCATAAAGTATTCTTCCTAGTTTTAAATAATGCCTTTGTGACTGAATTAAGATCATTATCATATTAAGGTGAATATTTAGATCAATACCTTAGTTTCCTTTTTATTTGCCTTTATATGTATACTTTTGTCCTTTTCAACTTCTGAACCACTGTGTTTTCACTGGCTGTCTTAAATTTTAAAAATAGGAATTAAGCTTTGCTTAGTGATCACAAAAAAAGAGCTTTGCTTAATGATTCAATTGGAAAATTTTTCCAATAGATCAACTAACAAGGCCATTTAAAATGTATTGACAGGACAGATAAGGTCGCTCTTAGTTCTATCTCATTTTTTTGTTATGTTTGGTTTTATAATTAAAAAAATACTTTCACTGTTGTCTATTTTTTGTGTGTATTTATAATTTTTCTGATAATTAGGATGTTTTACTTTTGTTCTAATACGTTGTTCTGGTTTTATCTTTATAACTATGCTTTTAAATATTTTCATTTAATACCAGTAATTGTCTAAAAATAACTATGAGCATAAAAGAAATGAGCTTGTATAAAATTACTGTCCCTCTTGCACTACACAGTTACAGTCAATAGTATTATCTTTCTCAGTGTTTACCTTTGTACTGTTAAATACACTTATACTTCTACTAACTGATTTGTCAGCTTTAAATGATGTCCTTTGACTCCTGGCCATTACAGATGAGGCAATCCACAAACTTATTCTACTTTCAATTTTCTTCCTGCTTCCCTGTTCTCTTAATTTTTTAAAAGAATTTAGTTGTAAGTGGGTATAAGGGTGTTAAATGGTAATGAAAAATAAAAGTAAAAAAGAAAAAGGATTTCATTTATTTTTAGAGAAAGGGGAAGGAAAGGAGAAAAAGAGGGAAAGAAACTTCAATGTGTGAAAGAATAATCCATTGGTTGCCTCTCGCACACCTCCAATGGGGGACCTGGCCTGCATGCAATCCAGGTATGTACCTTGGCTGGGAATCGAACCTTTAGATTTGTGGGAGAATGCCCAGCCCACTGATCCACACCAGTTCTCTTAATGTTTTCAAGTTTTATA
Organism: Phyllostomus discolor; assembly: GCF_004126475.2. Taxonomy (NCBI): domain Eukaryota; kingdom Metazoa; phylum Chordata; class Mammalia; order Chiroptera; family Phyllostomidae; genus Phyllostomus; species Phyllostomus discolor. Next base: position 105,873,785 of record NC_040903.2, on the reverse strand, counting down.
ACCAACTCCTATATTGTCAAATATTTAACATAGACTTTATTTTTTTTCTTTATTTCCACTCTTTAGTCTTAAGTCTTTGGTTAAATACACTCAGTGCTCCCCAACAGTACTATTGCCAGTTTCTTACTCATCTCTAGAGGATGAAGTTCATCCTCTACTAGTTTCCTTAAGATGACCTTAGACTAATAATATGCCCTGTGTCTTACAGGTTCTAAATGTTTATATACTTGAAGAACATTTTACAGATGATAAATTAAGGCATAGAGAGATAAAATAATCTGTATATGCTAGCAAGAGGCAGAGCCAAAATTTAAACTCAGGAATTCAGGTCCAGAGTCCAACCCCTTACTTGTTGCTTCAACAAGTTCAGATATTCAATTTTAATAACAGATGAAATATTAACACTTGGAAGAAATGGTTAATGGCAAATCATCTATGACACATGATGAAATTAAAAGAAGAAAAAAAATATATTTGAAAGTGTGCTGGGTTAGGCAAAAGTGGATTAGGAGGTTGAATTACTCATGTTTAAAAGCCAAGTCCTATAAACTCAATCTTTGGTTTGAATATTGGCTCTGCTACTTATGACACTATGGACACATCATTGAAACCTCTCAGAGCTCCAGTTCTTACATTTGTAAGATTGGGATAAGAGTGACTACCACATGGGATGTTGTGAGGTTTAAGTGAAATAATTTATTTTATCAAGGGCCAAACTCAGTGCCTTGAACATAAGTTAATAAGTGTTTTAATGTGCTAACTACTTTTTGAAATTATTACTATCATGATGTTAACCAGGAATACCATGCATATAGTTTCCTAAAATTATGATTAAACCCCCCCACACACCCAATATTCTAAAAAGTGAAAAAGCAGCCTATTTTCCTTATATGAAATGCCATCTTCTTCCTTTCAGCCAACTGTCAAATTTAAGTTCCAGTCCCCTCATGAAAACTGCCTAATGATCCAATCCACACTGATCTAAACAACCTCTTAACTTTATGTTTGTCTGTATCACACCCTTAAGCATTTTATAAGAAAGTGTCTTATTCTATCTTAACAAAACTTTGTAACATTATATTGGTACATATTGTTGACATATTTTCCCCACTGCCTTTTTACCAATTGTTTTATATGTCATGCTACATTACATAGACAAATAACTTATTTTCTCAATGAATCTTATAGTTTTTACCCTTTTTGGGATCAAATTACTCAGCACAAGGGAGTAGGTCTACAGAAATTGTTCTTCTCCTGAATGTTTATATTTAGGGAAATTCAAATAGACTAATGAGCTAGAAAGGCCAATTTTAGATAAAATATTTAATTTTTAAATTCTTGTCTATTTACAAGACCTTTCCTCATTTGAAAAATAGAGGCAAGTATTGTTAGGAGAAAAGGTTTTATAAACTGCCTTTAGAGTAATTTATAAAAGTGAAAACAAAATAGCTGTATATATTTTAAAAATGCAACTGAAGTCCTGGCCAGGTAGCTCAGTTGGTCAGAGCATTGTCCCAATATGCCAAGGTTGTGGGTTCAATACCCAGAGTACACACAAGAATCAACCAATGAGTGCATGAATAGGTGGAGCAACAAGTGGACGTCTTGACGTCTGTCTGTCTTCCTCCCTGCCCCTTTCTCTCTAAAATCAATAAATAAAAATTTTAAAAACCTAACTGAATAGAATTACAGTATCTCTAAAGAGCAAAGGTACAACAAGGGCTACCTAACTCACGAACATTTAGTTAATGAGTAACACTTACTGAAAGAGGAAGATAAATTTGCCCTGGCTGGTGTAGCTCAGTGGATTGAGTGCGGGCTGTGAACCAAAGTGTCACAGGTTCAATTCCCAGTCAGGGTACATGCCTGGGTTGCAGGCCACGGCCCCCAGCAACCGCACATTGATGTTTCTCTCTCTCTCTCCCCTCTCTAAATAAATAAATAAAATCTTTTAAAAAAATCATCTCCTAGAAATCTTGATTTCATACGTGTCTCCTTCACCCCGCTCCCCTAGGTAGGTAACCATTTAAAAAAAAAAAAAAAGAAAGAGGAAGATAAAATTGCAAGAACATAATATGAATAAGTGGGGATTCAAAACATTTTAAAAAGTCTATTTTTTTTGTCCTAGTACTCTATGTGCCACCAGAAGCAGTTCCACTGACCAACCTGTATTGAACAGAAGGCTTCAATGCTATCTGAAAAATAAATAAATAATCAGTATACTACAAAAATGAGCTACAAATACATTGTGACCTGAATCTAATTAAACAAGAGTCCCATAATCTATGTAGTAATTATTCTCAAAACCAAGAATGCTATTGGAATATAGTTTCACCTGGATGAATATACATAATCCTTCTGTAAGATATGATCACTCAATGTTAAAACATGAAGAAGGTTTAAATTAAACCATGTGTACTTTCCAAGTGAGATGTGTTTTAACAGCTTTGTGTAATTTTTTTCAATAATATATGTGATTAGAATCCACATTATGCAGACTTCTCATTCAAGACTATTTTACATGGAATGCGATCATTCTGACAATATCAAAAGTAAGTTGTGAGGACAGTGGCTTGTTCACAGAGACCATCTACAAGATATCATCTGTAGCACAGCAGTTAAAGAGTACGGAGCCTGGAGCCAATACTCTGTTTAACTCCCAGCTCCACCATGTCTTACCTCTGACTTCAGACATGTAACCTTACTTATGTGTGTCTTGCCTACCCACTTGGTAAAATAAGTATAACACAAGCATTGATACCATAGGGTTGTGGAGAGAATTAAATAAGGTATTACACAGAATGCTGAGGAGAGTGTGTAGCAGGTAGTAAATAAATGCTCTTAATTGTGAGCTACTAACAGAGTAACAATTTAAAGTGTTTATCCTGCCCTGACTGGTGTGGCTCAGGACTGAGCCCTGGCCAGTGAATCACAGCGTTGCTGGTTTGATTCCCAGTCATGGCACCTGCCTGGGTTGCCAGCTAGGTTCCCTAGTATAGGATCAAGAGAGGCAACCACACATCGATGTTTCTCTCCCTCTCTTCCTCCCTCCCATCCCCTCTGTCTAAAAATATATAAATAAAATCTTTAATAAGTAAAATAAAAATCTCGCCCTGGCTAGGTGGCCCAGTTGGCTGGAGGGCCATACCTACATCAAAAGGTTGAGGCTTTGATTCCTGGTCAGGGTATAAACCTAGGTTAAGGTTTTTGTTCCTGGTTGGGTGTTTCTCTTCTCACATTGATGATTCTCTATCTTTCTCTTTCTCTCTCTCTCACCAACAAATATATCCTCCAGTGAGTTTTAAAAACAAAATAAAATGTTTATCCCAGTGAATGTTCATGAATACATCTACTGAAGAAAATTTATGTTCCAGACTAGAACTCTTATTATTTTCATCCAACATTCCACAATAACTGCATGCAATTAAGTGGAAACTTTTTTCTTTCTGCTCATTTTCTTTTTCTTATTTTTTTAAAAAATTTTTTAGAGAGAAAGAGAAACATCAATTTGTTGTTTGACTTGTTTATTCAGTTACTGCTTGATTCTTGGATGTCCTCAGGGATTGAACCCACAACCTTGGTGTACCAGGATGATGCTCCAACCAACTGAGTTACTCAATAGGGCTCTGCTCATTTTCTAAATGATAATTTTGTGAAACAATATTAAAACAAAACAGTACTACTCTCCAAAAAATACCAACCTTACAATGCGACACAGAGAGAGGATCTACATGTCAGAAAGTAAAAAGTGTAGATGGTAATAGAATTGAAAACATTAACTCCCGAACCAGAAATACAGTCCCTAGCTTGCACTGCCTTTAGTAAAAATACCCATCTTGTGTGGGCAAAACATCTCATCATGATGGGCACATGTGTTCTATAGAAGTTATTTGGTTTGATCAGTGTTCTAGGCTCATCTCACTCAACAAAACCAAAGAAGCAACTGACCACTGAACTAGAAAGTGTCATAGGTATCTGGAGTCTAACAAATATAAACTTTTTGAGCTGAAATTAATCTATTCAAGAATGACATTTCTAAAACAATGGAAAAAACAATTTAATAACATCACCTCCCGTGAGTTTTTAACTTGGGATTGGCAAACTTCATGAGATTATACAGAAAATCCTACATGTGTGTGCATTTTTCTGGGACAATGACCCAGTGTCTTCATCACACCCTCAAAAGAGAGCAGAATCCCAAAAGCTTAACAATCACTGCTCTTTACAGTTTACAAACTTCTTTCTATTCTCATGTTATTAGTTTCAGAAAAGACCCTACTTATATGAAATTTAGCAGTATAATTCTAAATCCATTCCAAATCTCATGTAAGTTCTTACAGCCTACAAGCCTTTCCCACAGTTATAATTAAGGGACAAGGAGAAGCAAAGAGCACAGAAGAATCACAAATCAAAGAGGAGTAAACTTTTTTAGCCAACTCTGGAACAGTTGGTACGTACAGAAAATGTTGTATAGTATATAATACAAGGAGGAGTCTCTAATTATAAATTAAAAAGTTACAGTTGATGACAAAGACAGTCACAGTTCAGTTTTCTATACTTACATAAAGCAGTTTAGAAAAAAAATTTGTTTTACCCACAGACCATCAAAGACCTAAGTAAAATTAGTTCTGTGAGCAAACAGAAAAGTTTGCAATACCCACAAGCCCAGGCAATACTTTGATTTATTTTACACCTGCCCCGTAATTTACCATCTTATGATTTATTAGCAAAAACTTACAGCATTCATGAGACTTCCTCTGAGGTATAGGCTGAGATTGGCGACCACTGCCCATAAAATAAACCAATACTGGCTGAACGACAGTAGTCTTCAGTTAAAACCTGCCAACCTTTCAATCTGGCAACAGTTAAAACACAAAAAAAATTCTACCCAACCCAAAGGAATCCTGAGGTTTGTTTCCTTCCCTCGCCCTTGGGGACCGCACCTCTTTGTGCACAAGGGGTTGAAGGTCTCCTAGCCTCAGACCCCAGTTACCCGCCTTGGCAGACCACCCTGTCGCAAGCCTCAGCGGAACTCCTACTCAGCAGTGAAAACGACGGCGGACGTGAACCGGCACAATCTTCAAAACAGCCGTGAGGCCAGGCGTTGTCTCGCCGGGCCCGAAACCAAGACCAGGGGCACGCAGCCACCGGAGACCGGGCCTCAGGCTGGCGGGGACCAGCGGAGACCGAGGCTGTGGTCACCGCTTTGCCCCATGCTCAACCTCAGGCCCCAGGGCTGGCGAAGAGGTAAGGAGGGAAAAGGGTATACATACCTGGCAAGGACTTTAGAGGACCGGTTACTGCGTTAGCACGACTCTAGTCAGACTCTCTGAACATTCGCTACCGCCCCTCCTCCGGGCTCAGGGACACCTCCACGTTCCGCTTCAACGTGGCAGCCGCAACCCCGCCCAATCGGCCACCGAGCTTCCGGCAGCGAAGCTTCGCTCCGCCCACTCCAGCGCCAAACCGGCCACGGCACTTCCGGGAGCCCCAGCAGGCGACGCGGGCTAGCGTTGAAGCGGGCGGGGCGCTCTCTTGGGATCCTCGCGCGGGTTCCTACAGCTAGGGACCGGTGCTGACGGGGAGTAGCCACGGTGTCGATGCGGTGCCCCGCGACGCGGTGCCCCGGACTGTGCGAAAGAGAAAAATCCTACTGAATTTAGATGTGCGGCCGAGGACCGCTGGGGCTTGCCGGAATGCCAGGTAGCACTAGTCAAGAGAAGTGAACAGCCCTGGTAACACTGCCCACACCGGACAACCCACGTGAAAATCGGACTACAAGGGCCTTAACTGCAGGGACAGTAACTTGTGATCCAGTTCTTAAAACTTCCTAGTTGGTTCTGTAACATTGTGTTTGGGGAACTTTAAATCCTTACGATCTGGCCACACCCAAGGGCTGTCTTGGACTTACACTTGATTCGTTACTCCAAGGAGGCATTATGGGTAAAGTGTTCCATTAATACCCTATGGTACAATTTGAGATCTATTAGCATTTGCCCCCCCCCCCCCCCAGTTACTAGAACTTTACTAAATAGTTTAATGAGAGCCTGGCATCTAATTAGTATCTAATTAGTGTGTTGCCTGGGATGTTGTTCCTACATTAGGGGGAAATTATTCCCAGTGAAGAAAGTACCCAAGGAAAATCACTTGCTAAAGCACCAGAACCTAGATACAAGTTCTGGCAACTTCTAGACCAGTTCTCTTTTTACTAGGGACCAGTCAACGGTCTCTTTCCTAAAGCCCTAAGTGCCTTCATTGGAAGGAATGTTTCTCTTTCTTGTACACTGAAAGTAAAATATGGCTCTTTGTGTCCGAAATGTCCAAATGTGTAGAGAATTTTTATGAGTTTATTTGAGCCAAACTGATGACTTATGCCTGGAAGCAAGATCGCAAGTGCTCCAGAGAATAGGTATTGCAAATTTTAGAAAATGTATTTGAAATTAAAAAGGGAACAGAAGAAAATAAGCAAGATGCGGAGGTGGTGGTAGATTACAGGTTAGGGTTATGTGCTTTCTTGAAGGTGGTTAAGGCTCATTTGGTTGTTTGATTTTCCTGTTGAGTTCAAGTAGTTTTCTGCCTTTTCCCCCCACCCCAACCCATTCTCCACTTATTTGTTTTTAAAGTCCTCACCCAAGGACATGCTTATTGAATTTAGGGCGAGGAGAAGGGAGGGAGAGATGGAGCGAAACATCTATGTGGTGAGTTGCCAGGGACAGAATCCAATTATGGGACATTGTTGCAATGCACACCAGCCAGGACTGGATAAGGCTCATCATAGAGGTATGTTAACTAGGCTCTGACCAGAGTGGCTCAGTTGGTTGGGTGTCCTCCTGCAAACAAAAGGTCACTTGATCAGTCAGTGAACTGGCTGAGCTCAAGTTCCTGTGCCATGGCCCCATGGGCAATAGGAAGTTGGAGTTCGGACAGAGCAGCCTCAACCTCTCCTCACAGGACAAGATGGATCTTGAGCACACCATGTGCTGGCTTCCCTGTGAAGCCAAGAACTCTCTGTGGTTCCTGGGTGACCTTGAAGCTGACATGGCCGGCCAAGTCATGCAGGAAGAGCAGCACTTGAGTGCTGCATTCGACATCCTATGTAATCTATGATCACCCAGGGGAGGGCTGGAGAAGGCTGACTCCTCAGTTTGAAGTGTCTGAGGCCAAGATTGATGCCTTCAAGGTGAAGTATCCAGGTAACCTGGATGAATGGCTGAGGCATTTGCTGAGAGCCTGGGACAGCAAGGGGAAGGACACCCAGGGACTGGCGGTAGAACCTGGTGGCAGACCTCATGGATCAGCCCAGGCCCTCCAGGGCAAACGTGAGAAGTGTTAGCTGCACTGTGTGCCTGGTATTATGGAACTGAGCACGTACCTCTGGAGCTCCTGGTGATCCATCTGCTCTTCTCTGGGGGACTCAGGATGTCTGCACAGTCTGAACTTTGGCTACCACCACTTAGGTTGACCAAGTGCCTTCCATGTGCCAATGCTATGAAGACCTAGCAGTGAGCCAAATTAGGGACCCCAGCACTGGCAGAGGCACAGACTGGCTTCTCCATTAAAGCTAGCATTTATAGAGCTCTTAGTCTGCACCAGGCAGGGCTTTGAGCACTATACAGATACTTCCATGTAAGGGAGGCTGTGGCAGCCCCATTGCATGGGTTCCTTCAGGAAGATTTGGAACCTTGTCCAATGCATAGAAAAAACATCTGTCAAGTTGGTGGTCATTACTGTGACGATTCTGCAGGTGAGCAAACGAGCACAGAGCTAAGAAACTGAAGGCAAATTGGGATAGAAACAGAAGAGCAGCCTGGCTCCAGAGCCCACGTGGCAACCATTGGGTCATTCTGCCATCCCTAGATCTTGAGGTCCTCAGTGTAGATCTGTATACCAGAGCAGGTCACATGGGTCAGATGCACCATGACCTATGCTTAGGAAGCCTACTGTGCCCATTCTTCAGCTGTTGGCCCTTGAGTGCATGGAATCTCCTGAGGTGTGCAAAGTAGGGATGGTATGTTTGTGGACTGAGGTGAGCCTGCTAAGTGCTCGAAGTGACTGGCTCAGTCACTGCTCTACAAATGTTAGTTCTTAGGAGTATGATTCCTGTGATCTCAATCTGTTACTCTTTTGTATTAAAATCACTCTTTCTGATAACGGAATTGGCAAGGTAGCTGGATCCTGTAATTTTAAAAAGTAATCTTTCTTCCTGTTTCTCAGGTAATCCTATTAAAGCAGACGGCTTTACACTTGAAAGATAATCCTATGGTCCAACTACGTGCTCCTCCTACATACATGTTGAACTATAATTCTCCCCATCCCCACCCACTTTTGTTAAGGCCTTATGAGCTAACAGTATCATAAACACAAAAACTTCTCTGGGAAAAAGAAAATTATTTCACGATAAGAAAATTATATGAAATTCAAATTCCAGTGTACATGAAGTTTTAAGTAACTCTTCAATAAACAGAACCCTCATGTAAGGTGTAGTTGAGGGCCTGTAGTGGGAGCTTAGTCCCTTCCACTGGTCCATCTGCCCCAACAGGAAGAGGCACTTTCCACCTTGAACAGGAAGATGTCTTACTGTGCTACTCTGGCAGGAAGTACTATGTCTTTCCCCAACAACCAGCCCAAAACTCAGTACACTGCAAACTCTGTTTGCTCCAATCAACTGGTTGCAACAACCCCTCTGAAATACTCCACCCCTACTCCCCGTTTATTCTTCACCTTTATTTTCTGGATTTGCGCTTGGTTCGCCATTAGACCAGATGCCTCAAACTGCAATTTGTTGTCCCAGAATAACTCACTTTGGTGGAGAAATATTCCTTAAGGTTAAGAGAACACAGCCATTCTCCATGGCCTATGACCACTTCTGGGCCATCAGGACAAAGCAGGGTAGCTGCAAGAGACTCACAGAACCTAGAGTACTTACTGTATGGCCCATTACAGGAAAAGTCTACCAAACCCTGTTCTGTTAGGATTCAGCCTACAATTGGATGAATACCTTAAGTAAAAAATGAGACACGTAAGTATTATAAATTATTTCAAAACTTGATATAGTAGGATAAAAAGGCAACTTGAGAAATGTCAACTATAATTGGTTCCGGTAGGACTCCAATATACCCGTTTCTAAACTTGATGTATTTATATTTGGTGAAATATAAAGACTCCCTAGCCTAAGTTGTGGAAAGCAATCTTAATCTATGATTACTGTGACCTTACATCAAAACAGTAAGCTGTCTTTATGTTGGTTATAAATGTAAAAAAAGTAAAATATTTAAAACATTAAACATTGAGAATGATAGTGTTTTATTTCTTTATGAGCTTCCTTCCTTTCTATGCCACGGCAGATTTAGACCAGCTTCTGAAGTTTTATTTGTGCTTTCAATGGCAGAAAAATCACAGAGTTCCTTTAGTGAAGTTTCTCATCTGCATCACTTCCTCTGGCTGCATACCCAGGAATACTTCTTCAGTGGAGGCAGTGTCAGTTTCCCAGAGTCATCTACTATTTCTGGAACTCCATTTACGTTCCATCCACATCCTACAGTTTTTTGCACAGCTGTCTTCCCTGACTGTGAGGTGCCAGCACTGTCTGGAACTCTTCGCATCTGGGTGCAAATTTCATAGTAGCATCCTTAACCTCAGCTTGCAGTTTCACCAGATGGTTTATGGTTAGTCAACTCCTGCAGGATTCTGAAACGATACAACCAGCCTTTACTGGCAATACAATGTTCTTTTTCTCTCCTTGTAATTACCTTCCCCTTCAGTGTAGCACTAAGATACCCTGGCCTGAATGCTAGTGAAGCTGATTGGGATTTGTTTCTCATTACAGTCCTCAACCTCAAGTACAAGAAAATGCTCCAATTGAATCATAAGCAGCTTTCTCTTCCTAATGCAACTTAACCTAAAAGAGGTTGCAGCAACTTTACCTTAGTTTTTACATTCATCAGGCTTTTAGAATATGGTTTGTACTGTAGCTTCACGTAGGCCTAGGTCTCGCCTTGTCTTTGCTTTGCTGTCACCATTTACAAATCTAACCACATTCAATTTCACTTCCAATGTTATCACTTTTTGCTTCCTTACTGCTGTCCTCTTTGTGAACCAATTCTCTCTTTTGATTATCTACTTTTATAGAATGTCATACAGGTTTATCACAGAAAGACAAGAAAGCAATACAACTATTCTTTACTAGCTGTGTTGAACTGACCCACCACCAACAGACTTTGAAAGAAGTGATGCAACTGGTTTCTGATCATGATGCACATCTTTTATTTGCATAATGGTTTATGGAATAAAGAGCCAGCTGCAAAGTTTATGTAACAATTCAGTTAATAATTGGTAACTGAATTTCAACCATGTTGGGGGCTGGTGTTACTTAGCTGTGAAAAATGTATGTTGGAATGGTGCAAAGTAAGAACTACATGCATCTAAAAAGAAAACTCTGTATTAGTCCACAGTCAATTTTAATCAGATTTAGTTAACTACTAGCCAAGCCTAATCTTACATTACATAAAACTTAAAGCTTCTCAACGGAATTCTAGTTCTCAAGGGAATGCTAGTTCCAAGATTCTGATTTACTCTTCGGAGATAGAGGAACGTTGACACAATTCTTCCAATTAGCATTTGTAGACAATCCAAAAACATTTTTCTCAACAACTTAGGCCCCCTTTGCTCATTTAAATGATCTTGAGGTCTGCAAAAACTACTGTTGTCTACATTATAACACTTTACTATCATCACAAGGTACCAGTCCATGTGTACTTACAGCTTGTTCCATGTTTACTGCTGTAAAAGAGGAGCATCCATCCCATTAATGTTGTTTCAGTTTTGACTTTCACTTTACCTTAGCCAAAAAGGCTGAAAAAGTAATCAGTTTTGATTTTGAATTCATTTACATGGTATATCTTTTCATTCAGGGCCATAAACAAAGTTTACATCAACCTTTAAGAGAAAATTAACTTGCCCTGGCTGGTGTGGCTTGGTGGGTTGAGCGCTGGCCTGCAAACTGAAAGCTTGCTGGTTCAATTGCTGGTTCCATTACAGGTCAAGAGGTATGCCAGGGTTGTGGGCCAGGACCCCACTAGGGGGCGTGCGAGAGGAAACCAGGTGATGTATCTCTCAGGCATGCAACAATATTTCTCTCCCTCTCTCTAAATAAAGAGCAAAGAGCAAGGGGAATGGGAGGGAAAGAGAAAGAGGGGAAGGAGAGAGAGGGAATGAGAATGAATGAACATTGAGTATTTATGAAATTTCCCCCCCTTTATATTTCTCATATTTGAGAAACCCCTCAGACAACATGCCTAATTAATGACAAATGAACCTGGTATTAGATTCGAGATTCCCAGCCTGCAACCACCTGCCTATGACTTGAACAAAGCTCAAGTCATAGGATGATCACCCACTGGCACATCAAAGAGTACTTATCAAATGTCTAGTAGTTCAGCAAATGTAAACCCCAGAACATCTGATCTCTGAGAATTTCAGGGGCTGAAAGGATTATGTCATTATTTTTAAGAAAAGATGACTGTGGTTAAAAGGTCTGCCCCCCCACCCAGCCAATGGCCTGTTCTTAAACTAATCTATTGATTCAAAAAATTATACTATCTTTGAAATCATATTTACTTTTGAAAGCTGAATGAAGGAAAAAAGTACTAATCGAGTACAATATCAAAATTCTGGTCAAATGTCAATTTTTTTTTGCTCAGTCTTTTAAATGTTTTATCCAAACTAATTTACAAACTTCTTACCTTATTAAATAAATCTTTGATTTCTTAATCAGATAAAGCATACAAATGTTTTCTTAAGAAAAACATCCTGCAACTTTATTCCTAAATGAAAACAAATTTACAGGTAAATCAATGTACAAAAACTAATACCTATTATGACCCTCACACTTTGCATTTTCCATTATGTCCTCATCCACATACATTAATCACAACAAGTCATGATGTGAACAGCAGTGGAAAAAGTTTAATCATTGGACATTTATGCTTTCTCATTTTTAACTTATGCTCTAGGCATAAGGTTTTCAGTGCTTAGCCATTTTTAAAAATAATACATAACACATGCACATTTCTATACATTTCAATTCTCTCAGGTAGAAGAGATGAGAGCCCTAATTTCACTGATCAGAAAAAACCCACAACAAAGATCATCTCAAGTATATCATCTATCTACTTTGCACAGCTTGTGTTATGGAAACTTACAGGCATACTCTCACCATCAGACCTGCTACGGACAAAGTAATCATACTTCAGTACATTCCAAAACTGGTTATGCCTTGCTTTATGTGTAATGCTTTTGTTACTAGACAAGGTTTCCAATGATCAGAAGTTTTAAAACTTTAAGAAAAAAGGCAAGAGGATCCTGACTGCTGTGCTTCAAGTTGGTTGGGAACCCTCTGCAAAGCAAAGGGCTGCCTATTCCATTCCTGGTCAGGGCACATACTACCCAGACTGCAGGTTCAATCCCTGCTTAGTCCATGTATGGGAGGAAACACACTGACATTTCTGTCTCTGCCCCCACCCCACAATCAATAAACATATCCTCCAGTGAGGATTAAAAAAACAAAAACAAAACCTGAGACATGCCAAGTGAGACAGTTTGGAAGCAGATGTCCCCCAACCCCCACCATAAGTGTTTGTTACTTTAAACTACTAAGATTTGGGTAATTTGTTACATAGTGGTATATAAGTAATAGAGGGCCCCAATCCATATCCAAAAAATAAAATGTACAACTTATGAATTAGCTGAAAAGGTCTAAAATTCAGAATCGCCTTTACCTTTGGTCACCAGTAATTTCAAATCTCCACGGCTTTCTGAAGAAAAAAATAATAATAAAAATTAAAAATCCCACAACCCAGAGATCTAAAGGGATGAAAAACTCAGCAAGAATGTAAATCAGCTACTAGAAATATACTTCATTATATCAGGACAACAAAATAGATTTCACCTTTATAAATCCATTTTCTTTTAGTTGGACAACCCTTCGTTTCCAACTCATCATTACTGTGCCAGAAGTACAGTTAAGACAGAAAGATACACTACCTCCTCTGCATATTCAGGTCATTTTCCAAGACCCAGGAATCTTCCTCTGACATCTCTAAGAATGTAATTCCTGAAAGGAGATGTTTTCTTTTAAATTACTTTGTGTAATAGTCAATCAATGCCTTTTGCAAATAATATCTTTATAATAGCTTACATATCCTCATTAACATGTTCACTAATCACAACAGTTCATTATGTGAACAGCAGTGAAAAGGTTTAATCACTGGATATGAAGTTATTGGAGGAAGCAAAGATGATCAAAATGAGAACCTCAGTGTCATCGTAAAACAATAAAAACTAGTAACAAAAATCATGCAAAAGTGATAAACATATAAATAAATACAACTCAACTAAAAAAAATTCCATTTATAACAAAGTACAAACTTCTCTATCCACAAGTACACCGACAATACCTATGGAAGTGACCCCTTGTGGCTTCCCTGGATTAGTGACTTGCAGTTAAGCAGTCTACATTTGAGTAGATCTGTTCTGCAGTAATACAAAGAATGCACCAGAATAATGTGACAGCCACTATTTCATCTTTCCTAAGAGAACATCAACACCTGGAATCCAACTGAGCAGAAAAGGAAAAAAAGCCCTCTTTCCTCGGTACTCTGAGACGAACTGGCAGCACCTTTCCTTTCACTCTATCTTTAAAAAAGTGAAAACTGAGTGCCTGCATTCCTGGTACCCTCCCCGGCCCCACCCACCTCCGTCTATGTTCTCAGTAGGTTACCTGCTTCTGAACCCATTTGAACAGAAGCCCTTTCGCCCACAACTCCACTTCCATCTGTAAAATCTAGTCCCACCAGCTTTCCTGTTTTAATACACCTACACTCTATGGCGATCTCCATTTCAAGTTACCTTTCATGGGGTAGGAGGGCATTAAGACTACTTCTCCATGCTGATCGCTGCTTATTTTCAAGATTATCCAATTGCATAGGGTTTCCCCACAAGCCCTGCTTCTTTCAAATGCACAACTGGTTGGACAGAAGGTTTTTTCAGGAACACGTCTGACACATACCTATTTGTGTACCAGGGACCGAAAGGACAAATTCACCTTAGACATTGTCTCTGCACTCAAGGAGCATCTTCTAGCAGGTTCCTTACAAACTCTAAGTCCTTAAAATTAGGGCAGCCACCACAAGGAGCTCCAACTTCGCACCTACGAGACCGAGACTGTGGAGAAACTGGAACTCTCATCCACTGCGAGTGGCAATGTAAAGTGGTGCAGCCACTTTGGAAAAACAGTTCTGCTAGCTTTCCTCAAGAGGTTGGACATAAGGAGTTAGCATATTACCCCAGCAATTCCACCCTTAGGTAGAGACTCATGAGAAAGACAGGTCCAGCCAGCCCTGGCTGGCGTGACTCAGTGGATTGAGCGCTGCTGCCCTGGGAACAGAAAGCTGGTTCCATTCCCTGTCAGGGCACATGCCTGGGTTGTGGGCCAGGTCCCCAGCTGGGGGCGTGCGAGAGGCAACTGACTGGTGTTTGTGTTTCTCTCTCTCTCTCTCTCTCTCTCACACACACACACACACACACACACACACACGAGTCTCTCCCACTCTCTCGCTCTCCAAAAAATAAATAAATAAATACAATCTTTATAAGTCAATCAATCCGGGTCCTACCCTTTGCACGACAAGCAAGCTCATTCTGCATGGACCAATTTTCCCCAAATGTGACTTTTAAGAAAGCTATATAACCAACACCTCTGTGAATTTCAGTCAAATAAAATATAGGCCTATTATAATTCAAAGGACATGTCAATAATAAATAATACCTTGAGCTGAGTCTTTCTGACTGGAATCTGAACGAAGTAACAAAAAGGGGGAAAAGAAGCAATACTGCTTGGACATGTTGGAATCATTCTTGCAAGCAAGAGAAGGAAACGAAGAGGTTACATTTTTGTTAAACAGAAAATAAATACGCCATTTAATATGCTAAGGAGCTCTTCCAAGACGCAAAATAGAAACTATGCCCTAACTGGGCCCATTTTGTTTTCCTCCGAAAACTGCAATTTCATACCGTAAACATACAGCATCGTCCTAAAATAATCCCACTCCTGAAAGCTGTCTATGATGCCCCACACCTTAAACAAAACCCTTCTCTCTTGTCCCTCCTAAGACTGCTACTGATGAGTCCCCACTAGACCCTGGGCTTACCAAAACCCCAAGGATTTCCTTACCTTATTTCCTTCTTAGTTCCCGCATGGTTTGAAAGGGTCTTACAAACAAACTGTTCATTGAACTGAAAGTCGACGTCTTCTCCTATTAGACTCACTTATGCTCCTTTGGGGTCACATACCTATGCCCAACCATACCAACAGCTCCTACATTATCTCCGCAATAGGAAACGACCAAGTAAAACGCGAAAAAAATATATTCGTGTGTGTGTGTGCGTCTTAGTAAATTTACTTTTGGCCCGATTTGTCTTCAGTATTTCTAGGACACACGCGTTGATCCCTTCTTTCCATCAAGTCCTCCAATCCCTTTTAGAGCTCGCTGCCGGAGACCCATCGCTTGCCCCGGAACTCGCCTCAGCGTTCGTCCTGCCACTCCGCTTCGCATCCTCAGGCCGGGCCTCACAAGAACAGCGATGGCACTAGATTTAACCACAGGGAGAGAAAACAGGAGAAAAAGCCAGTTACAACAAAACCCCCGAACCACCCGGCAACTCAGAGGGAGGAGCGACCTAGTGCTCGTCCGTGAGTCCCCCTGTCTTTCCGATTGGCTGCTGCTACGTGACGTGACCTGTGATTGCTCACTAGGCGCCCAGCGCTGCGCCCACCGGAAGGAAGGATGAGAGTCCTGCGCCAGACTTGAGGGCCCGCCCTCTCCACGGACGGAGATCCTAGAGGCGGGGCGGGGTTTATCGTCAATTACGCCACCCCTGGAAGTTGGACAGCGCAGCCCGAAGTAGCATGAGGGCCCGAGTTCGCTCGGCAGTGGGCTGCAGCACTCGGGACACCGTGCTGAGCCACCAGCGCGGCTACTCTTTACCACTAGTGCGTCAGAGCAGCCTCCGAGCTGCCTTAAAACCCAGCTCTGCCAGGCGGGCAATAGGCCAGGGTGGGGCGGGGCCGAACGGGCTCGCGCGGTGGACGTGAGGCGCTGGAGCTGCGAAACGTGGGGCGAGGGAAGGAAACCGGGGGACCTGGAGGGTTAAGGTTGTTCCAGCTTTTCCGGCTCAGTGATTGCCTCCAAATTTCTCATACTGTCTCATTGCCTGCCGTTTCCGTGGCTTTGAGTGACAGTTAACTCGGAAGGAATTCTACTTCCTTTCTTGGGATTTAACGTGAAGAGATGGGGAAGGAGGGAAATTTGGGAGAACTGTTGAAGGCGTGCGCCTCTATTTAGAGTGTGTGGGTTGCCCTTGATCTTGAGTACAGATCAGGTTTCACACCGCGGAGTTCGAAGAGGCCGGTCGCATTCTGGCAGGATCTGGTCATTGGCTAGAAGTTTCCTTTAGCTCTGGAGGAGGGCAGATCTTCAGCCCAAACTAATTTGAACCCACATTTATGGTCCAGGCTGGTAGGTAGGTCATTAAAATCAATGCTCATGGTAAAATGGGAAATAGAAACGTGGGTAAATGTGCTCAGGGACTAAAAGAAGTGCACTTTGAAAAGAGGTGGCCTATTAAGGTAATGTGATATGTAGGGTTAAGCTGTTGACAGAGCACTACTAGAAGATCAAAAGGAGCTTTATGGGAATGGTGGTAATTGAGTTGGACCTTGAACCTTACCGAGATTGGGGGATGGGGTGGGAGCAAGATAGCACTTAAGTGCAGATAAAATATACAGAAATGGAAAAAGTAGCTTGGAAACAAATTACTTTTTAACGATTTTATTTATTTATGTTTAGAGATAGGGGAAGGGAGGGAGAGAAACATCAGGGTGTGGTTGCCTCCTGCTGGCCTCAAACAGGGGACCTTGGCCTGCAACCCAGGCATGTGCCTTGACTGGGAATCAAACCAGTGACCCTTTGGTTCATAGGCCAGCACTCAATCCAGTGAGCTACCCTAGCCAGGGCAGAAACAAGTTATTTTTCAAAATTGAAAACTCAGATTAAGAAATCTCACCCATGTATGGTAGGCCTTTTGTAGTCACTTTTTTTGTTTTTTGTTTTGTTTTTAAATAGGGCTCTTTTCTCCACTTAAGCAGTTATAATTGTATACATTCCATTTCCCGCTGGGATTTCTTTCTGTCAGTTGCACCGTTCTCTCTACAGATTACTTGCCTCAAGTCAGTAAGCAAGCTTATATTACAGCCCTGCCACTCCCCCTATTGAAAATGATAGGGCTTCAAGAGTTGGAAAATTTCAGTTTAAGTAATATAGCTAATAAGCTTAGTAATCAATGCATGTAAGAGCTATTGTGCCAGGAACTGAAGGTATGTTCCACCCTGTCTCTAAGCAGTTCCACCACCTTTGTGCCTCAGGAGGACTGCAAGAAATCAAGATGGTATCTGAGCCATTGTCCTCCAGGGTGAGATGACCACAGCCCAGGACACAACTAATGACCACTGCCCGGGGGGGAAAGTATTCTTAATGCAGCTTTCTTAATGCAATTAACTTTCCCCTGAATTCCAAACCCCTTACATCTTGTCTTATAAAAAGGGCCATTTTAAAATGGAGTTTAAGACAGTCTGTTAGTGTATGAACCCGCCATCTTCTCGGATCACCTGCCATCTAAATAAAGTACCCATAAAGATTCAATCCCTGTTTCTGGTTATTGGGTTCAGTATGTGACAGGCAGCACGAAGGCCAGTGTTTTCCAGTTTCAAGAGTAGAACATTCCTGTGAAACCTCATAAACTGAAATGGCATGAAACGAACAGTAAGTTTGCATTCAGAAAGTTTGCTTTTACGGGAGACCTACATTAATACCAGTTCTCGCTAACGGAAAGAAATCCGGAGGATTTTCACTTTTACAGGGGTGAGGGGAGTGATGACTGTACTGATTATGTCTTTCATAAAGTGGAGTAACTTGATTGAAATTTCAGAATGGGAGATACCTGTACTTACATTTGTAAACACAGACACGGAAACTCTTGAGCCCACGTGCACGTCTACACTGCCCTTCCCTTTACAACCAGGTTCTTCAGCTTTTCAGCCTCCTGCAGCCATATCCCTGTGATCACTGCACTACTGAAACAAAGTTGACAAAGGGTCACTGATAATCTTGCTCAATCCAAGTGGACACTTCCAAGTCCTTTTGACCTCTTTTTAACTTTTAATCATTTGCTACTCCTTGAAGCTCTTCACCTCCCTTGGCTTTACTGACACACTCTAGTTCTTTTCCTTATCTCTGATTTCTTCGATGTTTCTGCTGCCCTGAGTTTCCTGTGCCTTCTCCTTAGGTTCCTTAAATGGAGAAGAACTCATGTATTGCTTTTATTTGTTATATTGAGGACCAAATCCTGCTTAATTTTTTAAATGATGCATTATTACACTACTGTGCTATAATTCTTCCAGCCTGATTTTCTCCCCGCCTCCATTCCATTTTCTAGATTCCTGGCAATGACTTTTCTAAGAATGTAAGTTGCATCATGCTGGTTTCCTAAAGCAAGAATTTATATCCTTTGGGCTCTCCCATGCCTCAAAGACAGAGTACAAACTCCTCTGTGAAGTCTTTCCTCATATACCTCTCTTCCAACCTGAATTATAATATTTCTATTACTGTACATATACATTGAATTAAATAAACATCTGCATGAATAGGAAGGAATCCTCTTTGTCTTCTTGCCACCTAAGAAACTGCAAGGAAGACAGGAGAGAACAGAGATAGGTAAAGGACTTGAAATACTATGGTGATAGTCCTAGCAGCAACAAGGTAGTATTAATCTGAATTTAGGGCTCAGCAAAAGAGGTAATATGCAAAGGAGAGACTTAGTCAATTTCCCATCATGTAAAGCTGCCATCATCACACTTTTTGATACCATTATCAAAAATTCTGTCCATTAAAAGAAATTTTGAGTACATGCCTCTGATATATGCATACTAATTTTTTTTTTATTCTCACCCTGGGATACGTTTCCATTGATTTTTGAAATGATGGGAGAGAGAGAAAAACATGGACAGTATGCCTCCTGTACACATCCCAATTAGACATCAAACCCACAACTGAGATATGTGCCCTGAGTCGGAATGGAACTGGCAGACTTTCTTTTTTATTTTTCTTTTTTTTAATATATTTTATTGATTATGCTATTATAGTTGTCCCATTTCCCCCCTTCACTCCCCTCCACCCTGTACACCCTCTCCCACCCACTTCCCCACCTTTAGTCATGTCCATGTGTCATACTTATAAGTTCTTTAGCTTCTACATTTCTCATACTACTCTTACTCTCCCCCTGTCTATTTTCTACCTACAATCTATGCTACTTATTCTCTGTACCTTTTCCCCCTCTCCCTCCTCCCACTCCCCTGTTGCTGACCTTCCATGTCATCTCCGTTTCTGTGGTTCTGTTCCTGTTCTAGTTGCTTGCTTAGAGTCTTTTGGTTTTGCTTTAGGTGTGGTTGTTAATAATTGTGAGTTTGCTGTCCTTTTACTATACATGGGGTTTTTTTTAATCTTCTTTTTGTAGATAAGTCCCTTTAACATTTTATAAAATAAGGGCTTAGTGATGATGAACTCCTTTAACTTAACCTTATCTAAGAAGCACTTTGTCTGCCCTTCCATTCTAAATGAAAGCTTTGCTGGATAGAGTAATCTGGGATATAGGTCCTTGTCTTTCATGACTTGGAATACTTCTTTCCAGCCCCTTCTTGCCTCCAATGTCTCTTTTGAGAAATCAGCTGACAGTCTGATGGGAACTCCTTTGTAGGTTACTGTCCCTTTATCTCTTGCTGCTTCTAGGATTCTGTCCCTCATTTTTACCTTGGCTAATGTAATTATGATGTGCCTTGGTGTGTTCCTTCTTGGGTCCAACTTCTTTGGGACTCTCTGAGCTTCCTGAACTTCCTGGAACTCTATTTCCTTTGCCAGAAAGGAAGTTCTCCTTTATTATGTGTTCAAATACATTTTCAATCTGTTGCTCTACCTCTTCCCCTCCTATTACCCCTATAATTCGCATGTTGGAATGTTTAAAGATGTCCTGGAGGTTCCTAAGCTTCTCGTCATTTTTTTGAATTCTTATTTCTCCATTCTTTCTTGTTTGTTTATTTCTTTCTTCCTTCTGGCCCACTCTATTGTTTTGAGTCTCAGTTTCCTTCGCATCACTATTGGTTCCGTATGCATTTTCCTTCATTTCTTTTATAGTAACATGCATTTGTTCATGTAATTTTTGACCAAAATCAACCAATTCTGTGAGCTTCCTGATCACCAGTGTTTTGAACTGTGCATCTGATAGGTTAGCTATCTCTTGGTTGCTCAAAAGGATGAGTCCTGGGGCACTGATTGTGCTTCTGTTTGAGCCATCTCTCTTTCTTTCGTTTTTGTTTTTGTTTTTGGCCTGGTTGCTCCTGTTACGGTGAGGGGTGGAGCCTTAGGTGTTCACCAGGGCTGGGCACCCCAGTTGCTAGATTGTGACATTGTATGTGAGGGCTGGGTTGAGAAGGTACAATGGCAGTAGCTATATTCCCTGTGGGACCTCAGTCCCTTCCCTGGGATCCTGGGTTGTGCACTCTGCCCTGCTCCACAATCACTGCCTCGCTGGGTCTGCCAGCTGCTGCCTGGTACTCAGGGTCCATCCACTCCAATCTTGCACGCCCCAGATGCTTTATGTATCCCCAGTTGCTTTATGTGCCCAGCTCTCCCTGTTCTCCATGCCCAGCTGTTGCGTCTAGTTGCTTTTCTCCACCCCTCCTACTGGTCTGGATGAACGGGTCTATTTCAACTTCTTGGCTGTCCGACTTCCATTCAGATAATTTTCTGTCAGTTCTGGGTGTTATTCTGCCTCTAAATTGTTATTGTTCCAATCTTCATTGTGTGTGGAGGTACGGTGCGTCCACCTATGCCTCCATATTGCTGGAAGTCCCGAACTGGCAAACTTTCAAGGCATGGATCAGCGCTCCAACCAACTGAGCCACACAGCCAGGGCTAATGCATAGTGATTTATAAATTACATGTATAAAGTGATATGCCAGTATACCTATATCAAAAATTAAAGAATGGGGTGAAAAATTATAAAAAGAAATTCTAATATTTTCTTGAAATCTCAGTTGTTGTGGCTGACCTGAAGGATGGCTCCACGACTCATTAGCATAGAAAAAACCTTCATCATCTGGCCTCCAGCTACCTCTCCAGCCCACCTGGAACAAACTCCCAGCTACCTCAGTACTCTCATTTCAAGGCTCCAGATTATTTTTTAATGCTTTATCTGCCAGTAAGATCCAAGGAGTGATTTTATGTCTCTGTTTTTGCATCCGCTTGCAGTGGCAAACTCCTGGGGACTCTTCAGCCCCAATATTATCTCCTCTGAAGTCTTCCCCAGCATCTCCCAATACAATCACCATCTTGTGACAGAAGTTGCAAGGACATAGGCAAAGGCTCTGACTGAAAAGCATGAATCAACACGACTCAAAGGTGTGGAGACTGCAAGGGAATATTGGTGCTGTGTCAAACAGACAAAGACAAACAGCTAAGTGTGAAGTGAGACTGGCAAGTTAAAAATTAAAGTGACCCTTTCACTCATTCTCTTCATTGTTGTAAAGAGATTAAAAAATTAAATTTATTTCATACTCAAAGAAATAAATGTACAATAATTTGGAAGAGTTTTTGCCAGAATTGTTGAAATGAATTGTTTTTAAACTATTAATTATGAAACATTTTAACACACAGGCAAACAAAAAAATAATATGTTAACAAATATGTATTTCACATCACTTAAATTAAGCAGATGTTAACATTTTGCCTAGTTTCAGATTTTTGTTTTCTGTAGAAGACACTGAAGTTACAGGTATAATTAAAGCCTTAAACCTCAGTTCCTTCCCCCGTCCCTTGTGCCCAGAGGCAGCTTCCTGTAGAAGGGGTTTTGTTAGCCACTCTTCTGGAAAATATTTGATGCACAGGGAGCCAAAGGTAAATTCCTGCCAGAGTGTAAAAAAGGTATAGTCAACAGGAGAAAGAAAATGAATTCTGAATAACAGTGTAAACCAATTTATTACTGTGTATGAGGTGATTGGTTTCTTCTGCCAGAGGTGGCTTTCAGCAGGAGAAGACATGAATTCCCATTTCAACTGACTATTTAGTGTGGCTATACTTGGCTCTGGTTTTGATTTCTTCTTTTGTAAAAGGATAAAATTCTGTCTTGCAAGACTTCTGGCCAAGATGAAGGCATATGTAGACATACTGTGCCTCCTCCCACAACCAAGATAGGAAAAACATCAATTCATAAACAGAGTATCAACCAGAACTGACAGAAAAATGAACTGTATGGAAATTGGACAACCAAGGAGTTAAAATAGACACGTTCATCGAGACTGGTATGAGGGGTGGAGTTGGGCAGCCGGGCATAGAGGGGTCGAGGCTTCAGGAGCGGTGGGACCAGGCGCGTAAGCCATCCTGGGTGTGCAAGACCACAGCAGGCCGACCCTGGGTGCAGGATGGCAACCAGCAGACCCAGCAAGGCAGCGATTATGAAGCTTGGCACTGCGAGCAACCCAGGGTCCCAGCGCCAGGAAATAGAGCCTCAGAGCACTGATTGAAAACACATGTGGGGGTCAAGGTTCCAGGAGAGACTCCCCACCTCACAGGAGAGTTCATGAATAGACCCATGGGGTCCTAGAATGTGCACAAGCCCACCCACACGGGAATTAGCAGCAGAAAGGCTCAGTTTGCTTGGAGGAGGCGGCAGAAGTCTGAAGTCTGACAGAGAGTGGAGCAAGTGCCATTGTTCCCTCTCAGACCTTGCCCCCACATACATCATCACAACCCAGTGACTGGGCTGCTCCTTCCTGGTGAACACCTAAGGCTCCTCCCCTCATATGCAACAGGTGTGACCAGAAAAAAAATATGGCCCAAACCAAAGAACAAAGTACCAGAAAAAATACAACTATGCAACAAAGAGATAGCCAGTCTATCAGACTCACAGTTCAAAACACTGGTGACCAGGATGCTCACAAAATTGGTTGAATTTAGCCTCAAATTAAATGAAAAAATAAAGTCTACACTAAGTGAAATAAAGGAAAATGTACAGGGAACCAATAGTGATAGGAAGGAAACTGGGACTCAAATCAGTGGAGGGGACCAGAAGGAAGAAACAAACAGCCAAACAGAAAAGAATGCAGAAACAAGAATTCAAAAAAAAAATGAGGAGAGGCTTAGGAACCTCCAGAATGTCTTTAAACGTTCCAACATCTGAATCATAGGGGTACCAGAAGGGGAAGAGGAAGAGCAACAAGTGGAAAAGTTATTTAAATAAATAATAAAGGAGAACTTCCCCAATCTGGCAAAGGAAATAGACTTCCAGGAAGTCCAGGAAGCTCAGAGAGTCCCAAAGAAGTTGGTCCCAAGGAGGAACACACCAAGGCACATAATAATTACATTAGCCAAGGTAAAAATGAGGGACAGAATCCTAGAAGCAGCAAGAGATAAGGAGACAGTAAACTACAAAGGAGTTCCCATCAGACTGTCAGCTGATTACTCAAAACAGACCTGATAGTCAAGAAGGGGCTGGAAAGAAGTATTCCAAGTCATAAAAGGCGAAGACCTACATCTAAGATTGCTCTATCCAGCAAAGCTTTCATTGAGAATGGAAGGGCAGATAAGTGCTTCTCAGATAAGGTCAAGTTAAAGGAGTTCATCATCACTAAGCCCTTATTTTATGAAATGTTAAAGGGACTTATCTAAGAAAAGAAGATAAAGAAAAGACATGTATAGTAAAAGGACAGCAAACTCACAATTATTAACAACCACACCTAAAGCAAAACCAAAAGAAACTAAGCAAACAACTAGAACAGGAACAGAACCACAGAAATGGAGATCACATGGAGGGTTAGCAACAGGGGGGTGGGAGGAAGAGAGAGGGGGAAAAGGTACAGAGAATAAGTAGCATAGATTGTAGGTTGAAAATAGATAGGGGGAGGGTAAGAATAGTATGGGAAATGTAGAAGCTAAAGAACTTGTAAGTATGACACATGGACATGACTAAAGGGGATATGGGTGGGAGAGGGTGTACAGGGTGGAGGGAAGTGAAGGGGGGAAAATGGGAGAACTGTAATAGCATGATCAATAAAATATATTTTAAAAAATAACTGGATGAAAACGCCCAAGCATTATTGGAATTAACTCATTTTCTATTTGAATCACTAGTAACACTAAATTAAATGACATTAAATGGCATTATTTAACTGTTAAAAAAAATCTAGTAGTATGTAATCAGTTTATTAGTGGCCTGTTTCCATGGAAGAGAATAGGACCAGGGAGAGTAGGGGGTGAAAGGGAAAGTTTCAGGGCAAAGCAGGGTGAGAAAAGCAAGAGTGGCTGAAGACCAGGGTGGCAAGCCCCTGGGCAGCCTGAGGCCCGGTGGTCAGAGGTCCTGTGGCCTGAGAGCCAAGAGCACCCTGAGCCCCCTGACAGAGAGAGAGAGAGAGAGAGAGAGAGAGAGAGAGAGAGAGTCCTTTGTTCTCAGGACTTAAATAGTTGGTGGGATAGGAGGGAAAAAAGTTACATATTGATTAATTGATTAACAGGTAAATGTAGCGCCAGCTTTCCTGGGGAAATGAGATTACCCAAATTTAGGGATGAATAGGGATCTGTCAGTCTGAATTCTTATCTTGCTCTAGACTCCATTTGGTCATGTTGTTGTAAAATAAATACATGACAGGAGGCAGTTAATTAAAATTGGGGCAATTTCCAAAGTTATTTATGGACTTTTTCTGTGAGCCTCAGGGACTCCCTCATAAGACAGACCATCACCAGACGTAGGTAATTAACCAAAGCTGTTTTTCGGGCTCTTTCTTTGGGCACCGAGGACCCTCTCCCACATCCAGGCCTTGGGGTGAAAGCACAGTTTCAGGGCTTTTTTTCCCCCCAGATAGTGGAAATGTTACATAGAATTTCAAGGACTTTCTTGCTTGCTTGCTAATATAGTGTTTCTTGTGATATTGGAACACCTGGCAAGATTATCAGACTAGGTTCATGACTGCTGAGTTAGGCTGTGAGACTTGTCTCCTTCCTCCTCCCTGCCTCAGTTTACTATTTATTCCACCTAATTAAGAGGCGTTTCCTGACAACCAGGGTGCTAAATGCTGGCCAGTGACAGTATTGCAGTCTCAGAGTTCTTCCTATGCTGTCTCCTGCTTCAGTAACCTGGCCAGTGCCAGTAGCCTTGCTGGTGCCCAGAGTGAGCAGGAGTGGAAGGGAGGGACTGCAGGAGAAGCCTGCATTGCCTAGGAAACTGGGCTAGCAAGTCTGAGGACAAATACCCTCACTCCACCAAGCAGGATGTGGTGGGAAGAATTGTGTTGAGCATGCTTAAGGCTAGCCAGGGTGATTGGCTAAGGGAAATGCCCTCCTACTCCCTTCCATTCTGGTGAAGACCTGTCACTCTAGCCTGGGAAAAGGACGGGATTGGCTGGGGAGGGGTTGGCCCTCCCCAATCAAGTGAAGTTTGGGTAGGGAGATTTAACCAAGGAAAGGGGAGAGACACACTCTCTTCTGGCCCCACCTCATGGACATAGGGGCTAGTGCCTTGTGGGACTGGCTGCCCTGGAAACCATGTGGCAAATGGCAGCTCTGAAAAGGAGGGAAACTGAGGTCTGACAGTGGTGAGGGGAGAAGTTGAGCTGCATGGAAGACAACTCAGAAGCCCGCTGCAATGCCCAGAGGTAGGTATTTTAAATGGGAGAAGGAACTCGGGGTGCAGCCTGGGACTGGTCCAGCATAGGGTGACTGGATTTTCCTCTGGGTTCTTCAGAGAGGATGGGCTTTGAGGCAGGAGCCTGCCATCCTCCCAGATTGTGTAGCTTTTAAATAAAAGACCCCTTTTGTTTTCTCACCAAACCTCTGCCTTTGGAATTGGTCTATATGGGTGGTGGCAGACCCCCGAACCCCACTTTCTGTTTGGTAACAAGATATTTTAATTTTAGCTGTTATAGTGGATGTATAATTAATGATTTCATTGAGACATCAGCTTGCCTTTTCAAAATGGCTTATGATGTTGAGGATCTTTAATGTGCTTATTTGCCTTTGGATATCTTCTTTGACAAAGTATTCAAATCTTTTGCCCATTTTTAATTAGTTAAATGTTTAATTTCTTACTTTGTTAAAATATTTAAATACATTCTAAAAATAAATTACCAGATATGGTTTTGCCATTCTGTAGCTGGTGTTTTTATTTTCTTAGAAATGTCTTTTCAGGAAATATTTAATTTTAATAAAGATCGTTACCAATTTTTCTTTTATGTTTCATGCTTTTAGTGTCTTATGTAGGAAATCTTTGCTTAAACCAAAGTCACAAAAGACGTCTTATGTAGATTTTATAATTTTAGCTCATTTAAGTATGTCATCCATTTTAAGTTAATAATTGTAGATAGTGGGACAGAAGGTTTGAAATTCATTTTCTTGCATATGGATATGCACTAGTTTTTGGAAAGGCTATCCTTTTTCTATTAAACTACCTTGGAAGTTTAATAGAACCTTAAGCTAGAATCGATTAGGGCCTGGCTGTTATGGCTCACTAGGTTGGAGCATTGTTCTCTAAACCAGAAAGTCATGGGTTCAATTCTCATCAGGGCACATGCCTCAGTTTCAGGTTCAGTCCCCATTTCGGGCACATGTGAGAGGCAACCAATTGATGTTTCTCTCACATGTATCTCTCTCTCTCTTCCCCCTCCCTTTCTTCACCTTTCCCTAAAATTATTAAGCATATCCTTGGTTAAGAATTTAAAAAATGAAAAAGACAATCAGGCATATATATGAGTCTATATCTGGACTATTTATCCTGTTCCATTAATATTTATGTCTTATCTTTATAGCAATATCATCTTTTATTTGTTCCTGTGAATTTAGCATAAGACATCCAAACTTTTTTTTCGAATTAAAATTGTTTTGGCTTATTCTAGTTTCTTTGCATTTCCATACAAATTTTACAATCCGATTGTCAAGTTCTAAAATAAAAGGAAAAAAAAGCCTGCAGGGATTTGACTGGATTGCATTGATTTTATATATCAATGTAGGGGAGAAGTACTATCTTAATAGAATAACTCAATCTGTGAACATGGAATATGTCCATGTTTATATTGTCTGTATATTTAGGCCTTTGGTTTCTCAGTAACGTTTTGTAAATTTCAGTGAACAGGTATTATATGTATTTCATTTAAATTATGCCTAAGTATTTTTTATGCTATTGCTTTTAAATTAAAATTTTAAACTGTTAAACTCAGACACTTAATTTCCTGATGTAGGTGGCTTTTAGTTAGCAATTCATGAGTTGGAAAGCATCCAATCTAGAAAATAGAAAGGAGCTTCCAAGAGTAGCACCAAGTGAGAGGGTTTCATAGATCAAAATGAGCAGGAACAATAAAGTTATACTGGGTGTTGTTAATTGGTTAAAACAGGGTTACTTTCTCATATAAAGCAAAGGGAAGTCCTAGAGGTGGGTTAGGTAATTTGTGCCAAGCAGGCAAGTGCTGATAGGTTGGCTTAGGCCTACATTTTCTAGAAGAGCTGAGCATAGAAACAGAAAAAGTTTAGTTTGCTGACATGGGGTTTAGAATAAATAACTCCATCTTGAACCTAGTCAGCACATGTTAACAGTAGTATATAAAAATATTATTGATGTCTCTGGCTGGCGTGGCTCAGTGGATTGAGCACCGGCCTGTGGACCAAAGGGTCGCAGGTTTGATTCCCAGTCAGGGCACATGCCTGGGTTGTGGACCAGGTCCCCAGTAGGGAGTGAGCAAGAGGCAACCACACATTGATGTTTCTCTCCTTCTCTTTCTCCCTCCTTTTCCCTCTCTAAAAGTAAATAAAATCTTTAAAAAATATATTATTGATGTTTTATATTGATACAAAACAATATTGATGTCTTGTATCACCTTTATCATATGACCTTGTTAAAAATGTTGGTTCTAGACTTTAAAAAAAATAGTACTTAAGTTGGGCATAGGTAAACACTCTTTGCCTCTTTGCACAACTACAGAAAAAATTACAAGTGGACCATAAAACAAATATCACCCAGAACCATCAGAAAATCAAGCTGTGTGGAAGTCTGACAACCAAGCATTTTTAAATCCAGATTGGGTAGGTTAAATGGCACAGAGAGGTGGCACACAGGCCTCCCTACATTCATGTATGGTGGATAAAAATCAGGAGGGTACCTTGGGAGCAAGGGATCCCAGCCCCAGGCCAGACCACACAGCCAAGGGTTTCAGCACCAGGAAGATAAATTCCCATAACTTCTGGCTATAAAAACCAGTGGGGGTTAGGGTGGTAGAGGAACTGCCACACTTTCAGGAAACTCCTCTGAAAGGACCCGCATAGATTTAGTACTTATGCAGACCCACTCCTTCTGGGATTTTTACCAGGGCCACAGCTAGAAGGGTAGCAGTGGCATACAGGGAGAAAGTATAGTGACTAGAAACAGGAAGTGTGCCAGGAGAGAGCTTTCTTTCAGGCAAATTACCAGAAGCCAGGCAGCAGCCGTGCCCCTCTCTGAGCCCTCTCCTCATACAAAACGGTGAAATGGGTTGCCCTGTCCTGGCAATTACCTAAAGCCCCACCCCACACAATTTGCAGGTGCGTTTTCTACACTAAGCCATGCTACTGAGACAGGGAGTCAAAGTAACTCTACCGAATACACAGAAACAAACACAGGGACAATGCCAAAATGAGGAGACAATGAAATATAGCCCAAATGAAAGAACAGAACAAAACTCCAGAAAAAGAACTAAAGAAAAAGGAGATAACCAACCTATCAGATGCAGAGTTCAAAACACTGGTTATCAGGATGTTCAAAAAACTCATGAGTACAATAATAGCATTAAAAAGACCCAGGCAGAAATGAAGGTTATATTAAGAAATAAAGAAAAAACTACAGGGAATCAAGAGTGTAGGGGATGAAGCTGAGAATCAAATTAATGATTTAGGACACAAGAAAAGAAAAAACATTCAATAAGAACAACAACAAGAAGAAAGAATTTAAAAAACTAAGGATAGAATAAGAAGCCTATGGGATCTCTCCAAACATACCAACATCTGAATCATAGGGATGCTAGAAAAGGAAGAGCAAGAAACTGAAAACTTATTTGAAAAAATAAAACTTCCCTAATTTGATGAAGGAAATAGACATACAAGTCCAGGAAGCACAGAGAGACCCAAACAAGTTGGACCCAAACAGTACCATGCTAAGATATATCATAAGTAAAATGCCAAAGGTTAAAGATAAAGAGAAAATCTTAAAAGCAGCAAGAGAAAAGCAGAGAGTCACCTACAAAGGAGTTCCCATAAGACTGTCAGCTGATTTCTCTAAAGAAACTTTGAAGGCTAGAAGGGACTGGCAAAAAGTATTCAAAGTGATGAAAAGCAAGGACCTACAACCTAGATTACGCTATCTAGTAAAGCTATTACTTAGAATTAAAGGGCAAATAAAGTGCTTCTCAGACAAGATAAAGCTAAAGGAGTTCGTCATCACCAAGCTATTATTACATAAAATGTTAAAGGGACTTATTTAAGAATAAGATCAAAACTATGAACATTAAAATGGCAATAAATTCACAACTGTCAACAACTTAATCTATAAAACAGACCAAGCAAAAAACCAGAATGGGAACAGAATCATACATATAGAGATCATTTGGAGGGTTATCAGCTGGGAGGGGGAAGAGGTAGGATGGGGTAAAAGGTGCAGGGAATAAGAAGCATAAATTGGTAGAAACAAAATAGACATGGGGAGGTTAAGAATAGTATAGGGCATGGAGAAGCCAAAGAACTTATATGCATGACCCATGGACATGAACTAAGGTGGGGATTGCTACAAGGAATGAGTGTACTGGGTGGAGGGGCAAAGGGGGAAAATTGGGAGAACTGTAATAGCTTAATCAATGAAATAAGTAAAGCAGAACCTTTAGATTTTTCTATATAGATGATATCATTTGCAAATGAAGATAATTGTACTTTTTTTTACAAACTATATTTTTATTTTTTCGATTTGCCTTATTACATGGCTATAAATTCCAGGACAATGTTGAATAGACCTGAAAGAGTGGCATTCTTGCCTTTAGTTTAATCGCAGTGATTGATTTTCAAATATAAGGCCAACATGGCATTTCTGGAATAATGCCATTTGGTCATGTTGCCATTTGGCCTTTATATATTGATGGAATTGATTCAATAAAATTTGGAAGAACTTTTGCAACTATATACATGAAAGCTGCTGGTCTTCTATTTCATTTTCTTGTAATTTTTGATATAAGAATAATCCTGCCTTCATAAAATGGGCTCTTCTAATATCACTAAGTTTATGCAACATTGGTATTATGCCTTCCTTAGAAATAGAAGGTATTGGGATTATTTTAAATATTTTTGTCCTTTTCATGCCTTGAATTTGTTTGAGAGGCTTATGAAACCCACTTGTTCATGTTGTTTTACACTGCAGTAATTTAAAACAACAATTTAAAACAATCTGCAACCAGCTGATTACCATTTTCTTTCTTAAAATTCTTCCAGATCATAATAATGGCTATCTAAAAATGTTTAAGAAATAAGAAGCATTGAGTTTAGTAGTATTAATAAAAGATTACAAGTCTATAATGAATATTCAAACACCAGAAAACACTAGGGAATATTTTGGGTGTAGTTTTCAACCTAACATTAAGATCTACTAGCAAGGCTGACAACACTACACAAAATCAGTTGAAGAACATATTTTACTTCTAAAACTCATTTATTGCAATGCCACTAATATGATCTGTATAAAGTATACAATCCTTTTTCTTGCAAGAATGACTCACCTGCACCCATTAGGAGGGCTAGTATAAAAAATAAAAAAACAGGTATTGGTGAGGATATGGAGAAACTGGAATCTTTGTGCTTTGTTCATGGGAATGTGAAATACTGTAGCTGCAATGGAAAATGATATGGTGGCTTCTCAAAAAATTAAAAAATAGAACTACAATATCACTAGCAATTCCACTCTGGGTATATACCCCAAAGAATTAAAAGCAAGGTCCTGAAGAAATATTTGTATACCTAAGTTGACAGCAGCATTATTCATAATAGCCAAAGGGGTGAAGCAACCCAAGTGTCCATGAGCATATAAATGGATAAACAAAATGTGGTATATACATACAATGGAGTATTATTCAGCCTTAAAAGGAAAGAAAATTCTGGCATACAATGCCCCAAGGACATTGTGTAAGTTAAATAAGCCAGTCACAAAAAAGATGAATAATTATAGGAGGTAGCTAGAGTAGTCTTATTCTCTTTTTTTGTTTTTTGACAAGAGAAAGTAAAATTTATTTATTTTTAAATTGCATTTTATCGATTATATTGTTATAATTGGCCCTATTTTTCCCCCTTTGGCCCTCTCTACTCAGCCTTCCCCCACTCCCTCCGACAACCCTCATACCATTGTCCATGTCCACGGGTCATGTGTATGTGACCTTCAGCTACTCTATTTCCTATGCTATACTTTACATCTCCATGACTATTCTGTAATTACCAATTTGGTAAAATTCCTTCAACTTCTTAATTCCTTCACCTTTTTTGCCCATCTCTTTTGGCCCCCTTCCACCTGCAGTGAATTTAGTGAGTATTTCAGCAACATAATAAAAGGGCACGGAAACCATAAAAAAGAACCAGTCAAAAATAAAGGATATACTAATTAAAACAAAGAACAATTTATGGGGAATCAACAATAGAATGGATGAAGCTGAGAATCAAATCAGTGATCTGGAATATAAGAAGGCAAAAAAATACCCAATCAGAACAGCAAGAAGAAAAAATAATTTAAAAAATTAGGATAGAATAAGGAGCCTTGAGGAGAAAATCAAGGGTCCAACATTCCCATCATGGAGGTGACAAAAGGAGAAAAGAGAGAGCAAGGAATGGGAAACCTATTTGAAAAACTAATATCAGAAAACTTCCCTAACTTGGGGAAAAAATAAACTCATAAATCCAGGAAGTGCATAGAGTCCCAAACAAGATGAACCCAAAGAGGCCCATCCCAAGATACATCATAATTAAAATGCCAAAGGTTAAAGACAAAGAAAACATCTTAAAAGCAGCAGGAGAAAAGTAGGTAGTTGCTTCAAGGGAGTTCTTGAGACTGTCAGTTTATTTCTCAAAAGAAACTTTGCAGGCTAGAAGTTAATTGGCAAGAAATATTAAAAGTGATGAAAAGCAAGGACCTACAACTGAGATTACTCTACCCAGCAAAGCTGTCATTGAGAATCAAAGGACAGATAAAGAGCTTACCAGACAAAAAAAAGCTAAAAGGTTTCATCACCACCAAACCAGAGTTATATGAACTATTAAAGGGTCTTCTTTAAGGAGATAAAAAATATATAAACAACAAAGTGGCAACAAATGCATATCTATTAACAATTGAATCTAAAACACAAAATAAACAAGTAGAGCAGGAATGGAATCATAGATACAAAGATCATAGAGTAGTCAAATTCATAGACAGAAAATAGAATGGTGGTTGCTAAGGGCTGGGTGTAAGGGAGTAAGGAATGTTGTAGAATGGGTATAGAACTACAGTTTTGCGAAGTGAAAAGAATGCTGGAGATTGGATGTACAACCATATGAATGCATTTAATCCTACCAAATTGTGAACTTAAAAATGCTTAAGATGATAAATTTTATATTGTGTGTATTTTACCACAATTTTAAAAAATAATGATTCACACTTTAGTAGCAGACCAGCTATGATAACACACTTGTAGCATTGCAAAATCAAGGTCATTTCCATCATACATGTTTCTGTTCCAGTTTAGAAATGCTGACCTTAACCTTTAACACTACAAGTCAGTGTTTCATGCTCTCACCATGTCAGTGATGACAAAAATTTTCTTCAGATATTGCTAAATGTTCTCTGTGTATGTGAAGAGGGAGGAAGTTAAAACTACTTTCTTAGAACCATACACTGTATATTAGTGTACCTAGGGTTGTACATTAAAAAAATTATGTATGTTTACTTTATGGGCAAATGGAGGAATTATTTATGAAATAAATTTCATTATATAAGATTTTCACCTTACTCACCGAATCCTTAATTTGATTCTTTAAAATATTTTATTTATTTTAATTTGATAGAGAGGAAGGTAGGCAGAAAAAGAGGGAGAGAAATATTGCCTCTTGCACATGCCCCACTGGGAACCAGGCTTGCAACCCAAGCATGTGACCTGACCAGGAATGGAACTGGCAACATTTTGCTTTGTGGGACAATGCCTAACCAGCAGAGCCATGCAGGCAAGGGCTCTGAATCTAATCTTTGTTAAAGCTTTGACTCTATGTAAAATTCATTTTTTTTCAGAAACTAGACTAAAGAGCCTGAAACTCTGAAGCAGACTAATTTTTTAATTAAAAAAATAAATGTGTCTTCAAAAAATATTAGCCAACCTAATTCTGCAGTATATTAAAGAGATTATACACCATGATCAAGTGGGATTTATTATGGAGATGCAAGGTTGGTACAATACTTGCAAGTCAATAAATATGAAAGTGTGATATACCACATAAGCAAAATAAAGGGTAAAAATCACATGATAATATCAATCGATGTGGAAGGAACATTTTCTAAAACCCAGCATCTATTTATGATAAAAACTCCCAGCAAAGTGGGAAAAGAGGAAACATACCTCAACATAAAAAGGGTCCTATATGACAAACCCACGGACAACATCATAGTCAATAGGCAAAAACTAAAACGTTTCCTGTAAGATCAAACACAAGACAGGAATATCTGCTTTCATCACTGTTCTTCAAAATAGTACTGGAAGTTCTAGCCAAACAAAAGCAATTAGACAAGAAGAAAAAATAAAAGGCAATCCAAATTGGAAAGGAAGAAGTGAAACTGTCATTATTTGCAGATGACATGATACTGTATATAAAAAAAAACCTTAAAGACTCTGCCAAAAACTACTAGAACTGATAAATTAATTCAGTAAAGTAGCAGGATACAAAACTAATTTTCAGAAATCGGTGGCATTTTTATACATCAATAATGAACTATCAGAAAGAGTGTTTCTGATCAAAAAAATCCCATTTAAAGTTGCAACAACAACCACAATTTGAATAAGGTACTTAGAAAAAAATTTAACCAAGGAGATAAAAGACCCTGTACTTGGAAAATTATAGGATATTGAATAAAGAAACTGAGGAAAATACAAGTAAGTGGAAGCATATACCATGTTCATAGATAGGAAAAATTAACATTATTAAAATGTCCATACCACCCAAAGCAATCTATAGGTTCAATGCAGTTCCTACTAAAATACAATGGCATATCTCTCAGAACTAGAACAAATATTCTATAAATTTATATGGAAACAAAAAGATATCAGATAGCCTCAGTAATCTTGAGAAAGAAGAACAAAGTTATAATTATCATGCTACCTGATATGAAACTATACTACAAGGCCATATAATCAAAACAGCATAGGGAAGTACTGGCATCAAAACAGGCATACAGATCAATGGAACAGAATAGTGAATCCAGAAAGAAAACACACAACTTTACAGTCAATTAATATTTGTAAAGGAGTCAAGAATGTACAATGGGGTAACGACATTCAATTCAATAAATGTTTGGAAAATTGGACAGATACATACAAAAAATGAAACTAGACCACCTTCTACACCATATACAAGAAAAAACTCAAAATGGGCTAAAGACTTAAATGTAAGTCATGAAACCATAAAAATCCTAGAAGAAATCATAGGCAGTAAAATCTCAGATATTTCTCATCACAATATGTTTTGATATACCTGCTAGGACAAGGGAAACAAAAAATAAACAAATGTGACTACATCAAACTAAAAAGCTTTTGCACAGCAAAGGCAACCACCAACAAAATGAAAAAGCAATGCACTGAATGAGAAAACATATTTGCCAATGGTGCATCTGATAAGGAATTAATTTCCAAAATTTATAAAAACTTATACAACTTAACACCAAGGAAAAATCAATCCAGTTAAAAAAAATTAGTAAAGCACTTGAATAGAAATTTATCCAAAGAGGATATATAGAGGGCCAAAAGACATATGAGAAGATGCTCAGTGTCACTTAATCATCAGAGAAATGCAACTTAAAACCACAGTGAGATATTATCTCATGCCTGATAGAATGGCTATCAGAGAGGATGTGAGAAAAGGGAACTCTCATGCATTGTTGGTAGAAAAGCAGATTGGTGCAGCCATTGTGAAAACTGTGGAGTTTTCTAAAGAAATTAAAAATGAAACTGCCTATCCATGAGCATGGTACATGCTTCTATTTGTTTGTGTCTTCCTTAATTGCTTTCTTCAGTGCTGTATAGTTTTCTGAGTACAGGTCTTTTACCTCCTTGGTTAGGTTTACAATTTACAATAGCCACATGCCGGCAGCAACCTAAGTGCCCATCAGTAAATGAATGGATCAAAAAACTATGGTACATTTACACAGTTGAATTCTATGCAGCAGAGAGAAAGAATGAGCTCGTACCCTTTGCGACTGCATGGATGGAACTGGAGAGCATTATGCTAAGTGAAATAAGCCAGGTGGTGAGAGACAAATACCATATGATCTCACCTTTAACTGGAATACAATCAACAAAAGAAAAAAGCAAACAAAATATAACCAGAGTCATTGAAAGTAAGAGCAATCTAACAATAGCCAGAGGGGAGGGGGGAGGGGACAGTGGGGAGAAGGGTTTTCAGGAACTACTATAAAGGACACATGGAAAAAACAAGTGGGAGGGTGGAAGTAAGGGAAGGAGGGAGGTCTGGCTGGGGTGGGGAGAGAGGGGTGCAGAGAAAATGCAGACAACTGTAATTGAACAACAAAGTAATTAAAAAATTGGAACTGCCATAAAGTCCTAGAGTAGAACATAGGCAGGAAAATCTCAGATATTTCACACAGCAACATTTTCACTGATATGTCCCCTAGAGCACTGGACATAAAGAGAAGAATAAACAAATGGGATCTCATCAAAATAAAAAGCTTCGGCATGGCTAAAGAAAACAGTATTAAAATAAAAAGAGAACCAACCATATGGGAAAACATATTTGCCAATGATACCTCAGACAAGGGTTTAATCTCCAGAATATATAAAGAACTTACATGACTCCAATCTAAGAAGACAAGCGACCCAATTAAAAAATGGGCAAAGGACTTGAACAGACACTTCTCCAAGGAGGGCATACAGAGGATCCAGAGACACGTGAAAAGATGCTCAGAGAATCTAGGACTTCGGGCCAAAATGGAGGCATAGGTAGACACACTGTGCCTCCCTGCACAACCAAAAGAAGGACAAAAACAACTTAAAAAAAAATAAAAAACAACCAGTACTGACAGAAAACTGAACTGTATGGAAGTCCGACAACCAAGGAGTTAAAGAAGAAACATTCATCCAGATTGGTAGGAGGGGTGGAATTGGGCAGCTGGGACAGAGGGGACTCGCAGCAAAGCGGTGGCTGGCAGACCTAGCGAGGCGGCAGGTTGTGGAGTGTGGTGCGATGGGCAAAGCGGTTTGTGGACTAGATAGTCCCACATTCGCATGCAGATAAATCGGGAAACTGGGGAGCAAGACAGACCATGCAACCCAGGTCTCCAGCGCCAGGAAATAAAGCCTCAAAACACCAATTGAAAACACCGATAGGAGTTGACGTGCCAGGAGAAACTCCCAAACTCACAGGAGAGTTTGTTGGAGAGACCCACAGAGTCCTAGAACATACACAAACCCATCCACATGGGAATCAGCACCAGAAGGGCCCAATTTGCTGGTGGAGAGTGGGAAAAGTGACTGAAACCTGGCAGAGAGTGGAATAAGCACCATTGTTCCCTCTCAGACCCCTGCTCCACATACAGCGTCACAACCCAGTGAATGGGTTGCCCCACCCTGGTGAACACCTAAGGCTTCACCCCTCATAGGTGTGTCAAGACAAAAAAAAAATGGCCCAAATGAAAGAACAGATCAAAGCTCCAGAGAAAATACAACTAAGTGACAAAGAGGTAGCCAACCTATCAGATGCACAGTTCAAAACACTGGTAATCAGGATGCTCACAGAATTGGTTGAATTTGGTCACAAATTAGATGAAAAAATGAAGGCTATGCTAAGGGAAAAAAATGTACAGGGAACCAATAGTGATGGGAAGGAAACTGGGACTCAAATCAATGGAGTGGACCAGAAGGAAGAAATAAACATCCAACCAGAAGAGCATGAAGAAACAAGAATTCAAAAAAATGAGGAGAGGCTTAGGAACCTCCAGGACATCTTTAAACATTCCAACATCTGAGTCATAGGGGTACCAGAAGAAGAAGAGGAAGAGCAACAAGTGGAAACATTATTTGAACAAATAATAAAGGAGAACTTCCCCATTCTGGCTAAGGAAATAGACTTCTAGGAAGTCCAGGAAGCTCAGAGAGTCCCAAAGAAGTTGGACCCAAGAAGAAACACACCAAGGCACATCATAATTACATTAGCCAAGATGAAAGATAACAAAAGAATCTTAAAAGCAGGAAAACAAAAGGAGAGTTACCTATGAAGGAGTGACCATCAGACTGTCAGCTGATTTCTCAAAAGAGACCTGGCAGACAAGAAGGGGCTGGAAAGAACTATTCCAAGTCATGAAAGACAAGGACCTACATCCAAGATTGCTCTATCCAGCAAAGCTATCATTTAGAATGGAAGGGCAGATAAAGTGCTCCCCAGATAAGGTCAAGTTAAAGGAGGTCATCATCACCAAGCCCTTATTATATGAAATGTTAAAGGGACTTATTTAAGAAAAAGAAGATTAAAAACATGTTCAGTAAAATAAGAGGAAACACACAATTATTAACAACCACACCTAAAACAAAACAAAACAAATAAAGACAACTAAGCAAACAACTAGAACAAGTACAGAACCACAGAAATGGAGATCACATGGAGGGTTAGCAACAGGGGAGTGGGAGGGGTAGGGAGGAAGGTACAGAGAATAAGTAACATAGATGGTATATAGAAAATAGACAGGGGGAGGGTAAGAATAGTATGAGAAATGTAGAAGCTAAAGAACTTATAAGTATGACACATGAACATGAACTAAAGGGGAGGAATGTGGGTGGGAGGGGGTGCACAGGGTGGAGGGGAGCGAAGGGGGGTATAGGACAACTATAATAGCATAATCAATAAAATATATTTTTAAAAAAGATGCTAAGTATTGCTAGCTATCAGATGCAAATTAAAACCACAATGAGATACCGCCTCACACCAATCAGAATGGCCATAATAAACAAAGCAACAAAGAACGAGTGTTGGAGAGGTTGTGGAGAAAAGGAACCCTAGGGCACTGTTAGTGAGACTGCAGACTGGTACAACCACTATGGAAAACAGTATGGAATTTTCTCAGAACACTAAAAATGGATCTGCCTTTTGACCCAGCAATTCCACTGCTTGGACTATATCCTAAGAACACTAAAACACCAACCCAAAAGAACCTATGCACTCCAGTGTTCATAGCACAAATAGCCAAGTGTTGGAAGCAACCTAGGTGCCCCTCAGTAAATGAATGGATCAAAAAATGATGGTACATTTACACAATGGAATTCTATGCAGCAGAAAGAAAGGAGGGGTGCCTATTTTTGCAACAGCATGGATGGAACTGGAAAGCATTATGCTAAACAAAATAAGTGAGGTGGTGAGGGACAAATACCATATGATCTGACCTTTAACAGGAACCTAATCAACAAAACAGAAAAACAAGCAAAATATAACCAGAGACACTGAAATAGAGAAGAGGCTGACAGTGACCAGAGGGGAGAGGGGAGGGAATTTCAGGGGAAAAGAAGAAGAGTTTGCAGGAAGAAGTATAAAGGATACATGGATAAAAACAAGTCGGGGTAGAAATGGGAGGGAGGTGGGGAGGGATGTAGGGGTGGGCTGGGATGGGAGTAAAGCACAGAAAACTATACTTGAACTATTAAAATGTTTTTGAAAAGGAACTGCCTTATTACCCAGCAATTCCACCTCTGGGAATACAGCAAAAGAAACGCGAACTGCTGATTTGAAAGAATACATGCACCCCTAAGTTCACTGAAGTGTTATTTACAATAGCAAAGATTTGGAAGCAGCCCCAGTGCCCATCAGTAGAGGCACGGATAAAAAAGCTTGTTACAAAAAAAAAAACTTGTTCCATTTACACAATGGAATATGCTGGGCCATAAAAATGAAGGAAATCTTACCTTTTGTGACAACATGCATAAAATATGCTAAGTAAAATAAGCCAGTCAAGGAAAAAAATACTGTACGTGGAATCCAATGAACAAAATAAGCTGGGAAATAAAATAGAAACAGACTCATAGATACATAGAACACAATGACAGTTGTCAAAAGAGAGAAGATTTTGGGGGTCTGAGTGAAAAAGATGAAGGAATTAAGTAAAAAAACACAACAACATGGACGACAGTATGGTGGTTGCCAGAGTAAAAAAAATAGTGGTGGAAAGAGACTTCACTTTAGGTGATGAGTGCACGATGCAGTGTCCAGATGGAGTATTTTAGAGTTGCACAGTTGAAATGTTTGCTTTTATTAACCAATGTCACCCCAATAAATTCAGTTTTTTAAAAAAGTAACAAAAAAGAAAAAATAAACATGTGGTATCCAAACTTCACATTTAAGATAGTCAAATCTTTGTATTTGTCAGTAGTAACACCTGCTTGATTGTGGTTGGTAGGGTAATAATATAGATGTAGTAATTTATCACTTTAATTTGAACATTTCCTGAAATGTCATATGGTGTGCTTGAGTGTGATGTTGTTATGTTACAGAGTTACATGCTTATCATTTTGTAATAAAAGGTTTTTTAATAAAAAAGGAGCATTATTTATTTCAGACCTTATATATTTTAGATTTCAGAAATGTTCATTAGATCACTCTCTAGGCCCCAAAAGCATTCATTTGCTTTTTAGTCATGGGGTAGTTAAGAAAAACTACCAGTCTATTTAGATTGAGATGCAGCATACCAGACAGGTTCTGAGTAGCAAGCTACCCAGTTCACACTGCCTATTAAGTTCCTGGTCTGACCTAGATTGAACTCCATAAGGACTGACCGTGCCTGACCTGCTCACTGCTGTTTTCCTTGGAACCAGCACTATGCCTGGCACACAGACCACACACAGGCTTGAATAAGTTGAATGAGTCTCAGCATACATTTTGTTTTAGAAATATTTATTAAAAAACAGGTGATGATATAGTAAAGAAATACATTCAATAGTACTAAAAGAAATCTATATAAAATATATCATTTCACTAAGGTGCAATTAAAATACTTGAAATAGCACATCTCTCTATTATTTCAAGCCAGTATTCTAACTTTCTATTTTTTTTAAAGACTAGCTTAATTAAGTCTTTAGTAAGTCCAAAGTTTTTCCTCTTTGTTTTTATTTGCTTTAGACTATATTTAAATTTTTAGCTTTTCAAGTTAGGGATTGTCCATGAACTTGTACATTCAATTCGCTATATTGTGGGCTTAATATACTTACTTTATTTATCCAAATTTTACTTTTCCCAGGTGTGAATGGAAATAACATCACTAATCATGCTGCATATAATATATGTCAGGTATTCAGCATACAATGAATATTCTATAATTAAAGAAACCTAAGTAATACTCATTTGTTCCCTATAAATTTCTATCGTATTTATTTTCTGACAGTGTTCCAGCTTGTCAAAATCTTTTAGAATTCTAATTTTTTTTACCTGTAAATTAGCAGTTCTCCTAGGTTTGTTATCTTCAGATTTGGTAAAATTTTCAAAGCCATTAATAAGAATATTTTAATAGGACAGGACCCTTATGACATACCATTCAAGGTTAAAGAGAGGATTCATGATGTTATTCAAAGCTCTTTGGATACACCAACTAGCAAAACTTAGTTACAAATTCATTTACCTATACTATCATCTAACTGATCATTTTTTTATTCATCCATGAGGATTTCAAGGCTTTCTTAAATAGAGAATTCTAAGTTTATTACATTCCCTCAATTTACTAATATTTGATATATACTGGTAGTTTTATTACTAATAAAGACAGCCTACAAGAAGATATACCAAGATAAGTTTGTAATTTGAAATGCAAAAAAAAAAAAAAATTAACAACAGTTATCCAGACACAAATCTAAGAAATACATAGTTCTCTTTGTCACCATGAAGGTGGGATACATGAAGGATGACCCCCTCAGTAAAAGGGGAGTCAAGAAAACATTCTGTCACTAGCACAGGAAGATGATGAGGAAAGTGTCTGTATTAGCCTGGGGGTTTTCTCAGTAATTCACACTACTTTTCAGCTCCGGAAACTCTGAAGCCAAGAAATTAAAATAATACTGATACTTTGTCAGTAATAGCCCTGGAAATATGACATAAGGAGACATAACACTTATCTGGAAAAATGTTATTCTTAACAAATTCACTCAAGATTTGTAAAGAAAATGCCCTGCTGAAAATAAGCTCACCTTTCAAAATTACAAAATTTCTGGGTAAACAGTCTACCAAATATAAGAATAAACACGTACAAACAATAGGAAGTTGATTTAATAGAGCTATTAGCTCTCTGAGAGACTATAAAGGATGTTTTTTAAATTATATTTTGTTGATTATGCTATTACAGTTGTCCCATTTCCCCCCTTAACTCCCCTCCACACTGTACACCCTCTCCCACCCACTTCCCCCAGTTAGTTCATGTCCATGTGTCATACTTATAAGTTCCTTAGCTTCTACATTTCTCATACTATTCTTACCCTCCCCCTGTCTGTTTCCTACCTACAATCTATGCTACTTATTCTCTGTACCTTTTCCCTCTCTCTCCTCCCCCCACTCCCCTGTTGCTAACCCTCCATGTGATCTCCATTTCTGTGGTTCTGTTCCTGTTCTAGTTGTTTGCTTAGTTTCTTTTGGTTTTGCTTTAGGTGTGGCTGTTAATAATTGTGAGTTTAGCAACACTGCTAAACTCACAATAATTGTGAGTTTAGCAATTGCTGTCATTTTACTCTACATGTTTTTTTTTTTAATCTTTTTTTCTTAGATAAGTCCCTTTAACATTTCATAAAATAAGGGCTTGGTGATAATGAACTCCTTTAACTTGACCTTATCTGAGAAGCACTTTATCTGCCCTTCCATTCTCAATGAAAGCTTTGCTGGATAGAGTAATCTGGGATATAGGTCCTTGTCTTTCATAACTTGGAATAGTTCTTTCCAGCCCCTTCTTGTCTGCCAGGTCTCTTTTGAAAAATCAGCTGACAGTCTGATGGGAACTCCTTTGTAGGTTACTCTCCCCTTATCTCTTGCTGCTTCTAGGATTCTCTCCTTCATTTTTACCTTGGCTAATGTAATTATGATGTGCCTTGGTGTGTTTCTTCTTGGGTCCAACTTCTTTGGGACTCTCTGAGCTTCCTGGACTTCCTGGAAGTCTATTTCCTTTGCCAGAAAGGAAGTCCTCCTTTATTATTTGTTCAAATAATGTTTCCACTTGTTGCTCTTCCTCTTCTTCTTTTGGTACCCCTATGACTCGGATGTTGGAATGTTTAAAGATGTCCTGGAGGTTCTCAAGCCTCTCCTCATTTTTTTGAATTCTTGTTTCTTCATGCTTTCCTGTTTGGTTGTTTCTTCCTTCCTTCTGGTCCACTTTATTGTTTTGAGTCTCAGTTTCCTTCCCATCACTATTGGTTCCCTGTGCATTTTCCTTCATTTCTTTTATGGTAACCTGTATTTGTTCATCTAATTTGCAACCAAAATCAACCAGTTCTGTGAGTTTCCTGATCACCAGTGTTTTGAACTGCGCATCTGATAGATTAGTTATCTTTTGGTCGCTCAAAAGGATGAATTTTGGGGCACTGATTTGTGCTTCTGTTTGAGCCATCTCTCTCTCTCTCTCTCTCTCTCTCTCTCTCTTTCTCTCTTTTTGGGGTCTGGTCACTCCTGTTATGGTGAGGGGTGGAACCTTAGGTGTTCACCAGGGCTGGGCACCCCAGTCGCTAGATTATGACATTGTACGTGAGGGCAGGGTCGAGAGGGAGCAATGGTGGTAGCTCCATTCTCCGTGGGGCCTCAGTCCCTTCCCTGGGATCCTGGGTTGTGCGCTCTGCCCTGTTCCACAATCGCCGCCTCACTGGGTCTGCCAGCTGCCGATTGCATACTCAGGGTCCACCTGCTGCGATCTTGCACACCCCAGATACCTTACGCTCTCCCGGTTGCCTTATGTGCCCAATTCTCCCTGTTCTCTGAGCCGCAACCCACGCCTGGCTGCTTGTCTCCACCCCTCCTACCGGTCTGGATGAACGGGTCTATTTCAACTTCTTGGCTGTTCGACTTCCACTCAAATAAATTTTCTATCAGTTCCGGGTGTTATTCTGCCTCTAAATTGTTGTTGTTCCAATCTTGGTTGTGTGTGGAGGTACAGTGCGTCCACCTATGCCTCCATCTTGGCTGGAAGTCCTTAAAGTAAGGATGTTTAAAGTGGGTAGTGACATAAAAGGAACTGAAAAGTTAAAATATACTAGATATCATGAAACAATAGGCAGATCTGAAGAATGAGACATGGTTAGAAATTAAAATAAATTTTGGAAAGAGAAAACTCAATGAACAATTTTAAAAGAGATTATACACACAGCTAACAAGATAATTCATGAACTAGAAGACAGATATGAAGGCCTGACAGAAAGATTAATGGGAAACATAGAAGGGCTTAAAAGATAAATAGTATGAGTAGGTCCAGTATACATTTTTAAATATATTTTATTGATTATGCTATTATCATTGTCACATTCCCTTCTTTTATTTCTCCCCTACTCCCTCCTCCTACCCACATTCCCCATTCCCCCCTGCTTAGTTAATATCCATGGGTTGTACATATAAGTTTTTTGGCTTCCATATTTCTCATACTATTCTTAACCTCCCTCTGTCTATTTTATACCTACTAATTATGTTTCTTAGTCCCTGTACCTTTCCTGCATTCTCCTTGCTCCACCTCCCTGCCAATAACCCTTCAGGTGATCTCCATTTCTGTGATTCTGTTCCTGTTCTAGTTGTTTCCTTAGTTTGTTTTTGTTTTTGTCTTTTTAGGTTCATGACTCGGCCACCAGCCTGCAGTGATCGTGGAATGCTGCGGATGGCTGTTCGAAACATGAGAAAAACATACACAGGGACAACCGAGTCCTGTGGAGAAATAGGGATGAAATAGCCACTCTCTCTAGTGGAGAGCTCCATGGCCACCCTCTCTAGTGGAGAGTGCTCTGAGCCCCTGCCTAAATAGGCTTTTATTAAGAATACAGACACAGTTTGTGGATTCCAGTCTGGCAGGGAAGATCAAACAAGTAGGTGTTGACAGAACTCCTGCTGGTATTCTGGGCAGAGAGTTTGTGTTTTATCACTTAAAAAGACTACAGGACCTAAAAGGCTAGTCTCGTTTCCTGCCCGTGCCTTCATATTCTAATTCAATAGCATTCTCCAGCAAGCAGATCTCACAGGATCTTGCATATTCTATGTCCCAGGCCTGATTACCCTGGGGGTCCACCAACTCTGGTCTGGACTGCACCGCCCCTGTTATTTCTGCAGGCCTCAGTTGGTCAGAGGAGACAAAGGCAGCCAAGAGACTTGGATTTCTCACAACTAAGAACAAGGACTCAGGCTTTGACAAAGCTGAGAGGACAGGGGTCAATGTCGATCACCCCTTCATTTACACAGCCCTGAATCTCTTCCCTGAGGCCTCATAGTGATAATGCCTGTCTTAGGCGATTCCCTTCATGGGAAATCATACCCCTCATTGGCTAACTAATC
This sequence comes from Phyllostomus discolor, assembly GCF_004126475.2. NCBI lineage: Eukaryota > Metazoa > Chordata > Mammalia > Chiroptera > Phyllostomidae > Phyllostomus > Phyllostomus discolor. The sequence continues at coordinate 105,828,852 of NC_040903.2, read as the reverse complement.
AAGCATAAGAGGCTAGACACAGAACAGGCAGTGTTCATTGACAGGGAAATAAGTTTTGTCTCCTTAGTGGCTCCTGGTTTGGAGGTCTCTCACTCAGCTTAAGTCATGGGGAGTTATAGTTTCCTGAGACCAGGCAGGGCAGACTCCAACAGGTTCAGTTGTTGATAGTTGTGAGTCTGTTGTCATTTTACTGTTCATGTTTTGATCATCTTGTTTTTCTTAGGTAAGTCCATTTAACATTTCATATAATAAGGGTTTGGTGATGATGAACTCCTTTAACTTGACCTTATCTGGGAAGCACTTTATCTGCCCTTCCATTCTAAATGATAGCTTTGCTGGATAGAGTAATCTTGGATGTAGGTCCTTGTCTTTCATGACTTCAAACACTTCCTTCCAGCCTCTTCTTGCCTGCAAAGTTTCTTTTGAGATATCAGCTGATGGTTTTATGTGAACTCCTTTGTAGGTAACTCTCTCCTTTCCTCTTGCTACTTTTAATATTCTCTCTTTCTCTTTAATCTTGGGTAATGTAGTTATAATGTGTTTTCATGTGTCCTTCCTTGGGTCCAACTTCCTTGGGACTCTCTGAGCTTCCTGGACTTCCTGAGAGTCTATTTCCTTGTCCAGATTAGAGAAGTTCTCCTTCATTATTTGTTCAAATAAGTCTTTAATTTTTTGCTCTTCATCTTCTCCTTCTGGCACCCCTATGATTCAGATGTTAGGACATTTAAAGTTGTCCCAGAGGTTCCTAAACCTCTCATTTTTTAAATTATTCTTTCTTTATTCTATTCTGGTTGAATGTTTATTTCTTCCTTCTGCTCCAAACCATTGATTTGAGTCCTGGTTTCCTTCCTGAGACTGTTGGTTCCCTGTACATTTTGCTTTATTTCACTTTGCATAGCCTTCACTTTTTCCTCTATTTTGTCACCATACTCAGTCATTTCTGTGAGAATCCTGGTTACCAGTGTTTTGAACTCTGCATCTGATAGAGAGGCTATATCTTCCATGCTTAGTTGTATTTTTTCTGGACCTTTGTCTGTTCTTTCATTTGGGCCATATTTTTTTTTGTCTTGGCACACCTGTTATATAGCAAGAGGTTGAGCCTTAGGTATTCACCAGGTCAGGGCAACCCACTTCCCTATGTTGTGGCACTGTATGTGGGGAAGGGGTCTGAGAAGGAACAGTGCCACTTGTTCAGCTCTCGGGTGTCTTTCAGTCACTCCCTCCACTACCCACAAGCAAATTGGGCCCTTCTGGTGCTGATTCCCAGGTGGGTGGGCTTGTGTACATTCTAGGACCCTGTGGCTCTCTCCAACAAACTCTCCTGTGAGGTTGGGAGTTTCTCCCACTGCCTCAAGCCCCAAAGATGTTTTCAATCAGTGGTTTGAGGCTTTATTTTTTTGTTTTTAAATTTGTTGTTGTTCTTCTTTTGGTTGTGCAAGGAGTCAAAGTGAGTCTGCCTATACCTCCATTTTGGCCAGAACTCTATATATCTGTATCAAAGCTCACACAGTCACTTGTCAGTGTTATAACTGGAGTGAGGTATAGTTCTTGCATCCACACCTTCTTTGGAGAACACAACTACTGCTGCTCAGGTAAGTTTGAAGGCTATCTTCTTAGACTGCTGCAGCTCAGCATAAATAATGCAGGTATCTCTCTCTAAGCACTTGCCTTCTTATGTTCAGGGGAGTCACTGCCAGCTATCAGAGTCTCATATTCACATAGTTTTACTGCTGTTGATGCACACAGAATTCCCAGTGTGGAATGGAATGTACAGAGTAAGATGAAGAGCTTGAGGTGTACTAATAAGCATTTCAGCCCTTATCATAAAATCTAAAACAACCATTGTTGCCGGATATTCTCTCCTGTTACTCTAATTTGTCATTATCAAATGTATGAATTAAGCATTGGGATTATCAATGATTCAAATAAGGCACAAAACATCTCCATAAAAATATTCATATAATTTAAACAGTGAAGGTTTTGCCTTAAATCCCAATATCTGTTACATTTCTTTAATTTTTTTTAATTAAACTTATCTGGGAAGCATTAGTTAATATCAGTTTCAGGGGTACAACTCTGTAATACATCATCAGTATATTTCATTGTGTGCTCAAAACCCAATATCTAGTCTCCTTCCATCACCATGTGTTTGACCTCCTTTACCCTCCTCATCCTCCCTAACCCACCTTCCCCTCTGGTAACCATCATACTCTTGTCTCTGTGATACTGTTTGTTCTGTTTGTCTGTTTACTTTATATCCCACATATGAGTGAAATTATATGGTTCTTGTCATTTTCTATCTGACATTTCACTTACTATGATCCTCTCAGGATCCATTCATGTTGTCACAAATGGCAATATTTCATCTTTTTATGGCTGAGTAATATTGCATTGTATATTATATCACATCTTCTTTATCCATTTGTCTACTGAAGAACAACTAGCTTGTTTCCATGTCTTGGCTATTGTGAATAATGCTGCAATGAACATAGGGGTACCTATACCTTTACAAATAAGTATTTTTAAAAAATTTGGGGTAGATACCCAGCAGCGGGATTCCTGGGTTGTATGGTAGCTCCCTTCTTGATTATTTTAGAAACCTCCATACTGTTTTTCATAAAGGCTGCACTAATTTACAATCCCACCAGCAGAGCACAAGAGTTCCCTTTTCTCTGTAGCTTTTCCAACATTTGTTTTTTCTTGTATTATTGATGATAACATTTCTAACAGCTATGAGGTAGTATCTCATTATGGTTTTGATTTGTATTTTTCTTGTAGCTAGTGAAGTTGAGCATCTTTTCACACATCTGTTGGCTATCTGTATATCTTCTTGGTAGAAATGTTTAGGTCCTCTGCCCATTTTTTAACTGGAATATTTTGTTGTCGATTATATATGTGTATGTGTACAACAAACTCACAACTATCAACAAATGAACCTAAAAGAAAAGACAAACAACAAAAACAAAAACTAAATGAACAACTAGAACAGGAACAGAATCAGAGAAATGGACATCACATGGAGGGATTTCAGTGGGGAGGTGGAAGGGAGGAATGCGGGGAAAGTACAGGGAAGAAGAAGCATAATCAGTAGGCATAAAATAGACAGGGAGAGATCAATAATGGTACAGGAAACAGAGAACTCAAAGAACTTATATGTACAACATGGACATGATCTAAGGGTTGGGGGAATGCTGGAGGGTTGCAGTGGCAGGGTGGAAGGGTGATAAAGGGGGAAAACTGTAATAGCATAATAAATAAAATAAGCTAAAAAAAAGAGGGAGAGAAACATCAATGTGTGGTTGCCTCTAATGCACCCCCAACTTGGCATCTGGCCCACAACCCTGGCATGTGCCCTGAATGGGAATTAAAGCAGAAAGCCTTTGGTTCGCAGGCCCTCAGTCAGTCCACTGAGCCACACCAACCAGGGCTAATTTTGCTCTAATTTTTATGAGTTCCTTCCTTGCCTTGATATTGGGCTTCATTTGTTCTTTTTCTAGTTTTTTAAGCTATAATATTAGATTGTTATTTAAGATTATTCTTATTTCTTGAAGTAGGCCCATAATGCTATATAAAATTCCTTCTTAGGAATTTTACTTTAGGAAAAGTATCACTTTTGCTGCATCCCCAAAATTTTGCTGTGTCACATTGTTATTCTCATTTATCTCTATGCTTTTTGGTCCCATCTTTTATTTCTTCTTTGTCCTTATAGTTGTTCAGTAGCATGTTGTTTAATCTCCACATATTTGTGGTATTCCAACATTCTGCTTGTAGTAATTTCCACTTTCATACCATGGTGTTCAGAAAATATGTGTGGTATGATTTCAATCTTCTTAAATTTATTGAGACTAGTTTTGTGTCCCAAATATGGTCTATCCTTGAGAATGTTCTGTGTGCACTTAAGAAGAATGTATACTCTGTTATTTTGGGATGAAAAGCTGTATAAATGTTGATTGTGTCTGTTTAATATGCCATTTAAGGTCATTATTTCTTCATTGATTTTCTTTTTGGATGATCTATCCATTGCTGTCAATGGGGTATTCACATCCCCTACTATGATTGTATTTTTTCAGTTTCTCTCTTTACATCTGTTAGTAATTGCTTTATAGATTTTGGTGGTCTCAGGAGGGTAAATATGGATGTGTTATGTCTTCTTGATGTATTGTCCCCTCTATCATTATAATATGTCCATCACTGTCTCTTGTTTCCTCTTTTATCTTGTAATCTGTTTTGTCTTATGTAAGTACAACTACACCTGCTTTCCTCTGGAGTCTCACCTTCTACCCCTTCATTTTGAGTCTATGTTAGTATTTGCAGCTAAAATGGATCTCATAAAAGGCAACATGTAGTTGTGTCTTGTTTTTTAGTCGATCCCACTACTCTGTGTCTTTTAATTGATTAGTTCAATCCATTTACATTTAGGGTTATTATTGCTATATGAGGACTTACTTCAGCCATTTTATCTTTTGTTTCCTGGATGCTCTGTATCTCCATTGTTTCTTTTCCTTTGTGTTTCTGCTATTTTAGTTTGGTAGTTTTCTATGATTTTTCCCCTTCTTTTTTGTTAATATTTTATTTTTATTTATTTTTAGAGAGAGTGGAAAGGAGGGAGGAAGAGAGGGAGAGAAACTTCAATGTGCAAGAGAGAAACATCCATTTGTTGCCTCCCGCAGGTCCCCAACTGGGATCTGCCTGCAACCCAGGCATATACCCTGACTGGGAATTGAACTGGTGACCTTTCAGTTCACAGGCTAGCACTCAGTCCACTGAGCCACACCAGCCAGGGCTGCCACTTCTTTTTATGTTATATGTCTCAGTTCTAGATTTTTGTTTTGTGACTACCATTAAGTCTATGCCAGAAAGAAGTTTTATATGTAGAACAGTCCTTTTTCTTCTGATTGCATCTTATCTTCATTCACCTGTGCAAGTTCAGTTCTTTCCCCCTCTCCTTTTTTGTTTTTGTTGATACAGATTATCTTTTTTATGCTGTCCATTTGATTATAAATTGCAGAAGTTTTTTAAAAACTTCTTTTAAACAGTCTTTTAAAATGCTTTTCCCTTTAACTTTTATGTTATAATTAAGTATTTAGTATCCTATTCTGAAATAGAATCCCAATTTCCTACTTCTTTCTGTCGCATTACTCACATTTATATCATTTTTATCTATTTATTTCAGGTAGAAGAGCTCCTTTCATCATATTTTTTACAAACATTTTTTATTCTGGAATATTTCATATTTGTAAGAAAGCAATTAGTAATTATCTGACATTGTACAAGAACTGGAAGGTTGTGAGTGACTTATAAATTACAATTTTATCTAAAATATCAGTAGGGAAACCTCTAATTTTCCATTCAAAATTATGATGTCTTTAAGTACTTTCCAAAAACAGAGACAATTTTTATTAGTTTGAATAATGGATGTAGAAATGAACAAAAGACTATCCCTAAATGACTGATGCATTAGGCTGGTAATAATGTAAATGTAGTTTTTGCAACTGTTTCTTTTTGGTTTTCTTTCTTTCCTGGTTTTTTTTTTTTTTTTTTGATGATGGGGGAAAATTATATTGTAATGCCTCACATCATAAAGAAACACTTTGACATTTTCTTTTTGTTCCCCACTGTCCTATATAACCGAGAACCAGCTTAGGGCTGCCTCAGCTTTTCTCCAGTCTTTTCATAGAACTGCACTTGCTGTTTCAGGTTCAAGCAGATGACACATTTGTAATCATGAATGTGATTCATCTTAGCTTGTAATTCATAAGACATTGTGTAGATGTGTTTCATCATGTTCTGTTTGTTTTGTGGAGTGATTTGCTAATGTGGACCCTGAGAAAAAGATACCTACTAAGAAGGGCTCCTGGTGGCTAACTGGGCTCAAATTTAAAAACAAAACAAAACAAAACAAAACAAAAAACCCCACCTTACTAGTTATTTCTATACAGGGGCCTTTCAAGCAAACTGCCCTTTGAGGAGAAGCCCACACTGAACTACCTACCTCTGTTCTGAACTGCCTGCCCGCATTGTGTTTCTTCCATCTGAGCTAAACCTTATAAAGGAGTTCCTGGAATCCTATGTCAACCAATAGGACTGAAGCTTTCCCCATCTAATCAGAGCTGTGCAGCTTCAATCAACCAATGCAGCTCTATTCTGACCAATCAGAATAGTGCCTTTTGGACTAATCAAACAGTGAGGATTTGGAGCCCTCATTTGCATGAGGATGCACCAATCAGACACCAGGGGTGGGTACTTCTGTGTATATAAGCCGGCTCCCCTCTGGCTCTGGGAGCACACTTCCTCTTTCCACTGAAGACTACATTTCCCCTTTGAATCGAAACATCATGGATGTCTTGCCAGAGCAGAGTGGAAGTGGAGTGGACCAATATAGCACAAAGCATACCAGCACAGAGCAGATTTGTCTAACCAGAGAGGGATCTAGCCCCAGTGCTGACTCACAGTTGCATTGTTTTCACAGCAATCCTGTATCACAACTGAGTTATTTTGCATTGAATAAAGTTTCCTTTTTCACCACACTCTTTAATGGGGATTCCCCTTGCCATTGAATTGGTGCCAATGACTATTGGTTGACACTCATTGCAACCAGTTAATCAGCTTACTTTTTCTTCTTTAATCCTCACCCAAAGATATAGAGAGAGAGGAAGGGGAGAGAGAAAGTGAGAGACACATTGATTGGTAGCCTTCCACATGCAACCCAATCAGAGAACAAAACTACAACCTAGGTATGCGCCCTGACCTGGAATTGAACCTCTGACCTTTCAGTGTATGAAATGATGGTACAACCAACTGAGCCACGAAACCCAGGACATTCACTTTCCTTTTTCTACTGTTCCCATATGAGCACTAGTAATATTAAGGAAGCAGCCAAGGAAACCTTTATATTCATGGTTATATCACACTAGGAAATGGAGATCTTTCTTTGGCTGTTTTCCCATGAGACTGGCAATTTCTTCATAAGTCTTTCCTGCTCTGTTACTGCATCATTGAGGATGGTTTCATCTTGATAAACACTAGAAATGAACACTTGCTAAACTCTTCAAGGCCTTTCCTACTTTCTGATATTCCTTGGTTAACAGTCCTGTGCATTGCTCCCACTGCTCCTGCCTATGGTCAGAAGCAGCCTCACACCATCCTCCACGACTTTGGTGAACTTACTAACAGCATCACACTTCTCTTTCTAATAAGTCCAAGTCAGGTGCCTCTCCTTATATGGTGGAAAATATAACTCCCACCAGCTCATCTATCTCAGCGTTCCTCTTCTTGGTTTTCCATTCCTTTCCTTCCCCAAAATATGGAAATTGCTGGGGAAATCTCACTTTCTGAAATTATTAGATGACAGCACATCCTGGTCATCCATGTCCTGAGTCTCTCCATGTTCATTTTGGTAAATTCTTCTTCCAAGTGACCTGTAACTTGCTTATCTGGAAGAGGGGATAGGAATGGCTGACCCAAATTTAACCAGAAGAAGCTGACAAAACCAGTCAAAGTGCTTATACCTGTGTTTGGAGATCAATCAGTGCTAGTAAGTGTTAAGTGACATTCAGTGCAGCTCCTCAGCCCAAACATGTTGGAGTCTTTCCTGGGATCTGCTACCACACAGTCAAATATAAATGTAGGATAAACCCACATTGGGCCAAATTTCAAACAATGAAAGGAAATTTCTTTTGGGGTTTTTCAAGTTGCTTGGTCCACTAATTTCATTCCATTCCAGGTTTTGCAAGTCCAGGAAATTTATTAAGTGGCAGCTTCATGGAATAAGCTCCAACACACTCTTTTCACTCTAAGCATGTTCTGCTTTGGCTAACTAGAAAGCCTTGAACTAGTGAGAATATGACTTAGGGTCATCCCAGCCTTCATCCCAGTTATCATTGTCACCAGTTGGTGGTCCTTGGTAGAACTGGGCATGACCAAAGGCAGTTTTCCAGTTGTTGGAAGTATTTTGGGGGCTACAGCTCTCCCTGGCTTCATTCCTCAGTTATCTGGTCTGTCCCAGTGTTATATCTGGAAGCTCTCCAGGATGACCAGGGGTCATTGCCACTGCTGACCTGGTCAATACCGTTGGCAGCTGATGAATTGGCTTCAGCTGTATTTGCTGAGAGGGAATAGAGAAAGGCTTGGTCAGCACTGAATTTCCACAAGAAAAATGGATCTTTTTCATCACTGGACAAAATTTCAATATAGTCTGTGGGAACGAGACCTCATTCTTGTTTTCTGTTTCTTTTTTCTAGCTGTCCTCCACTAACATCTGGATTTGTAATTGTGATAATTTCAACATTAATTATCAGTTAATTATTTCAGCAGTGAAATCATATATATAACCCAAGTCATGGTGGCCATTGCAGGCAGCTCTCCTGGCTCCTTTCCCCCTCACTCCACAGCTGTTAACCCAAGATGGGCAGGTGAGGGTGAGAGCAGCTATGGCTGGGCCCTGGTGTGGAGACAATAGCGGCAGCTCTACTTTGGTCAGAGCCTGGGTGTTCAACCACTCTAGCCACTACCTGCTCCTCCCTCAATATTTACTGTAATATACGTCTTGTGGTGAATTCCCTCAGCTTTTGTCTGGAAAGTCTTTATTTGTTCTTCATATCTAAAGGATAATTTTAGTGGCTATATTATTCTTGACTGGTGATATCTCTCAATATTTTGACTATTTGATTCTACTCTTTCTTAGCGTACAAAGTTTCTGCTGAAAATCCAATGATATTCTAATGGAGGTTTTTGAAAATAGGTTACAGTCATTTTTGGGGGCTGCCTTGAGAATTCTTTGTCACTAATTTTTGACAGTTTTAATATGTTTTGGAGGTCTTTTTACATTGAGGCTATTTAGGGATTCTGATAGTTTCTTGAATTTCATGGTCCAGTTTTTTTCATGGGCTTGGGAAATTTTTTTATTGTTGTACAAGTACAGTTGTCTCCATTTTCCCCCACCACTCACCCCCAATTCCAACCTCCCACCCATCCAAACCTACCACTCTCAATCCCCCACTTTGGCTTTGTCCATGTGTCCTTTATATATGTTCTTTGACCCTCCTCCTTCTTTCCCCCATTATCTCCTTCCCCCTGTCCATCTAGTTAGTCAGTTTGTTCTTTATTTCAATGTCTCTGGTTATATTTTGCTTGCTTGTTCATTTTGTTGATTAGGTTCCACTTATAGGTGAAATCATATGGTGTTTGCCCCTCGCCACCTGACTTATTTCACTTACCATAATGCTCTCCAATTCCATCCATGCTGTCATGAATGGTAGGAGCTCCTTCTTTCTTTCTGTAGTATTCCATTGTGTAAATGTACCATAGTTTTTTGATCCACTCATTTTTGATGGGCACTTAGGTTGCTTCCAACACTTGGCTATTGTAAATTGTGCAGCTATAAACCCGGGGGTGCATAGGTTCTTTAGAATTGGTGTTTCAGGATTCTTAGTGTATAATCCCAGCAATGAGATTGCTAGGTCAAAAGGAAGTTCCATTTTCAGTTTTCTGAGGAAATTCCATACTGTTTTCCACAGTGGCTGCAGCAGTCTGCATTCCCAGAGATCTATCATAGAATCACCCTGCCTGGGTTGGGGTACCATTGGGATTTCCTTTTTAAAATTTATTTTATTTTTAAGTATATTTTATTGATATGCTAATATAGTTTTCCCAATTTTTTTCTTCCCTTTAGCCCCCCTTTGCCCTGCACCCTCTTGCCCTCCAGCATCCCTCCCCCACACACACTTAGTTCATGTTCATGGCATGTAGATATAAGTTTTTTGGCTTCTCCATTTCCTACACTATTCTCAACCTCTCCCCATCTGTTTTATGCCTACCAATTATGTTTCTTATTTCCTGTACCTTTCCCCTGAATTCTTCCCTTCCCCATCCCCACTGAAAACCCTCCATGTGATCTGTATTTATCTGGTTCTGTTCCTGTTTTAGTTGTTTGCTTAGTTTTTGTTTTTGTTTTTCAGATTCCATTGTTTGTTCCATGAGTTTGTTGTCATTTTACTGTTCATAGTTTTTCATCTTCTTCTATTTCTTAGACAAGTCCCTTTAACATTTTATATAATGAGGGCTTGGTGATGATGAACTCCTTTAACTTGACCTTATCTGGAAAGCACTTTATCTGCCCTTCCATTCTAAATGATAGCTTTGCTGGATAGAGTAATCTTGGATGTAGGTCCTTGTCTTTCATGACTTCAAATACTTCTTTCCAGCCTCTTCTTGCCTGCAAAGTTTCTTTTGAGATATCAGCTGATGGTCGTATGTGACCATCAGCTGGTCTTGGTGTGTCCTTCCTTGGGTCCAACCTCTTTGAAACTCTCTGAGCTTCCTCAACTTCCTGGAAGTCTATTTCCTTGTCCAGATTAGGGAAGTTCTCCTTCATTATTTGTTCAAATAAGTCTTCAATTTTTTGCTCTTCATCTTCTCCTTCTGGCACCCCTATGATTCAGATGTTAGAACATTTAAAGTTGTCCCAGAGGTTCCTAAACCTCTCCTTGTTTTTTTTGATTCTTGTGTCTTCATTCTGTTCCAGTTGGATGTTTATTTCTTCCTTTTGTTCCAAATTGTTGATTTGAATCCCAGTTTCCTTCTGTTCATTGTTGGTTCCCTGTATATTTTGCTTTATTTCACTTTGCATAGCCTTCACTTTTTCCTCTATTTTGCTACCATACTCAACCATTTCTGTGAGCATCCTGATTACCAGTGTTTTGAAGTCTGCATCTGATAGGTTGGCCATCTCCTCACCACTTAGTTCTTTTTCTGGCATTTTGATCTGTTCTTTCATTTGGGCCATACTCCTTTGTCTTGGCACACTTGTTATGTTCTAAGGGTGCAGAACCTTAGGTATTCCTCAGGGCGGGGCAGCCCTCTTTGGTGTGTTCAGGTGCTGTCTGTGGAGAGGGATCAGAGAGGGAACAATGCTGCTTGCTTTCTCTGCTCTAGCCCCACTTTCCAATGAACTCTCCTGTGAGAGGGAGTTTCTCCTGCCATTGCAACTCCTGCAGTATTTTAAAGATAGTTTTTAGTCTTTAATTTCCCATTCAGCCAGCCCTGCCTTGCCTGTGCGGTCTGCTGCCTTGCTGCATGTCCTCTCTGCTCTGCTGCCCATCTCTGGTCCCCACTCCTCCTACCAGTTCTGGGTGAAAGTTTCTTTAACTCCTTGGTTGTTGGACTTCCATGCAGTTTGATTTCCTGGCACTTCTGGTTGTTTATTACTTTTAAATTGGTTGTTATCCTTCTTTTGGCTGTGCAAGGAAGTGAAGCATTCCTACCTATGCCTCCATCTTGACAGGAACTTCTCCAGACCTCTGTTTTCTTAAAGAAAAAGTACAGGGAAACCAGAAGGAGAGGTGGGGCCCAAAATGAAGGATAAAAGTCCCATTAGGTGCCAATCAATGTGCCTATTGCAAGGAGAACAGCCATTGGAGAAAGGACTTCCCAAAAACTCTAAAATAAATATAAAAAGGATACAAACATTCATCTTGAAATATTAGAAAGGAATGACAAATTTGATGATGATGATTGAGGAGGCCCAGGGACTCCCATAGACACCTCTCAGCTTATTACTATTTCCCCGCAAGCGCCTTGGGTAAATTGTCGGGAACAAGCTAACTGACTCTCTCCTAGATATGGCAGCAACATGTTTGGTGCTAAATACAAAACCAAGAAAAGTTTAACTGTGGTGTCATTTACTGGAGTGACTTGACAATTACAAAAATAGATGTTCCTTTAACCTCTACAATACCAGCTTGGGGATCAAAAACTTACACATTTTTCTCTACATGCCCAACTACCCCATTACATTTTGGGGCTGAGATTTACTTTGTAAATTGCATGCACAAATAACTTTTTTCCCCTGAGAAGCACCAGACGTGTTTAAAAGTAGCTTTGAACATACTTTCTAGCTCCAGGTTTTCCTGACTTGTCCAGAAAGACCCAGAGGTGACCTCTTCCCATTGGGGAGAGCAGGTTGATTGAGCTGTTGGGGCCAGCAGAACCCCCAGGTAGATTGGCTAACATGCATCCCATAAAAATTAACCTAGAAGAAGGGGTGCAGAGTCCATGGAATAAAAAATACCTCTTTAAAAAGAAAGCTTTAGAGGAAACTTAATCAGTATTGTAGAAATTCTTAAAATCAGGATTAATTAAGCCATGCCTTTCTCTCTATAACAATCCCATTTTGCCAGTCAGAAAGTGTCACTATAATGAGTATTGATTTGTTCAGGGTCTTAGGGCTATAAATGACATTGTCTGGGACCCTTATATTTTGCTGACCACAGTGCCCAGAAATAGACTTGAAGGATGCTTTTTTCTGCCTCCCAATGGATGAACAGGTTGAACTATTATTTGCCTTTGGGTGACAGGACCCAGAAACCAAAGCCACACTCCAATACTGTGGACTCTGTTGCCACAAGGATTTCATAATTCCCTGACTATATTTGGGGAAATATTAGCAAAAGGTTTAATAGGTATTCAATTGAAATTGGGAATTCTTCTACAATATGTAGATGACTTATCAATAGTTAACAATACTTATAAAGAGGGGTTGCTCAACACCATCACAGTTCTGTACCATTTAGCAAAGAAGAGAGTATAAAGTATGGTCCCACAAGGCCCAGATTTGCAAACAGGAGTGGCATATCTGGGATTCCAACTGAATTAGGGCACTAGGATCTTGACAGCAGATAGAATACAGGCCATTGCTACAATAAAAATCCCAGAGAACCAGAGACAGCTTTGTGGATTCTTAGGGATTACAGGGTTTTGCCAAACTTGGGTTCTAAACTTTGGCCTCTTAGTGAAACCATTGTATAATTCTGTTATACATATGTAATTTTAATTATATACATATAATTTCTTTGAAAGTACTAGGCTCAGAATCCTCAAATAGAGGAGAGACTGTCAGACAGCGTTTGACACCTTGAATGAAAAACTAGTTTCAGCTCTCACAGTAGAATTTCCCAATTTACAAAAACCTGTATAATTATACATTTGTGAAAGGCAAGGAATTGGACCTGGGGTACTAACCCAGACCCTGGGAAAGTACCCCTCAACCCATAGCCTATCTCTCAAAGAAACTAGATCATGTGACAAAAGGATGGCCACCATGCTTCTGGGCAATAGCAGCTACCTGTGACATCTTACAGGAAGCTAAGTTCACCCTGGGGTAACCTACTACTGTATTTGTACCACACCAGGTCCTAACTCTGGTAGAACATAAAGGAGGGAATTGGCTGACAGCAGGGCACATAGAAAAATATCAGGCCATTTTATTAGACAACCCAAACATTACCTTATAAACCATCACTACCTTAAACCCAGCTACCTTACTCCCAGACTATAGAGTAGCTCAGACCTCCAACATGATTGCTTAGAAATCATTGACCAAGTTTATTCCAGCAGACCAGATCTACTGGACCAGCCTCTGACAGAACCTGACTGGGAATTATATGTGTATACAAATGGGAGCAGCTTTATGAAGAATGGTCAAGAGTGAGCCAGGCACACTGTAGTCACCATTGACAAGGTAATAGAAGCCCAGGCCCTTGCCATACAAACTTCAGCACAAAAGGCTGGACTGCTAGCCCCCACCAAAGACTTAGAATTATCTCAGAGAAAGAACATTAACATCTACACTGACTCTAAATATTCCTTTATAATACTCCATGCCCATGGGGGCAATGTGCAAAGAAAGAGGGTTCTTAACCTCAAAGGGATAAGGACATCAAATGCAAAAGAAATTTTAAAAGTACTAGAGGCAGTGAATCAACCAAATTAGATTGCCATAATGTACTGCCCAGGACACCAGAAGGACAGTTCCCAAACAAGCCATGGCCACCAAACTGCCGATAAAGCAGCAAGACAAGCTGTGCAAGGGCCTCCACTTCTTGGGGCTCTAATTCCCCACCTGGACTTCTCAGATTTTATACCCCATGACACAGAACAAGATAAGGAACAGGCCCATGAGTGGGAATTCTCTAACACTGACCTTAATTCTATATGGTAGAGCAACACTCATGGTATGTTCTTACTCCCTAAAGCTCTAGTATATCCCCTCCTCAAACATCTACACGAAGGAGCCCATTATGGAAGGGATGCTTTAATGGACCTCATCAGACCACATTGGAAGGGTCCTCCTTCACAAAGGACCATTCAGAAGATTATTTAAGCCTATCAGATATGAACCAAAAACAATCCTAAGACAGAGTGCCTCAACAGGAAAGGGAATACAATAAAAAGGGATATGCCCATTTGAGGACTGGCAAATAGATTTTGCACAGATGCCTAAAACCATAGGAAACTTTAAATTTTCATTAGTTTTTGTGGACACCTTTTCTGGATGGGTAAAGACATACCCCACTAGAATTGAGAAAACAATTGAGGTAGCAAAACTTCTACTCAAAGATATAATCTCTGGGTTTGGACTCCCTTACAGCATTCAAAGCATCAAAAACCATCATTTGCTTCAGAAATCTCCCAGAAGAGAGGGCAGGCACTATAGATTCAATGGAAACTAGATGCATTTTGGAGACCTCAATGTGTATGGAAGACTCAGAAAATTAACTACATGATAAAGAAGACCCTGGTGAAAATATGCCAGGAAACACATGTGAAATGTAACCAGGCACTCGCTATTGCCTTGTTGTGGATTAGGGTAGTGCCCCAAAGTGGTCTTAAAGTAAGTCCTTTTGAGGTGGTTTATGGGAGACCCTTCCAATTTTCTGTTTTAGGAACACCCTCTATAGATTTAGAATGTGAATAAAAAATTAAACAATATGTAAACATTTAGGGCAAATACTAACAACTTTACACAAGTTTTCTCATTGTAGGTCCATCTACCCACCTGATGAGCCCTTACACCTGTTCCAGCTGGGTCTTACTAAAGATCTGGAAGACTCAAGGTCTTGAACAGCAGTTAGTCAGCAATGGACCCATCCCTATGATGTTCTGCCAACAACACACTCTTCTCTAAAGCTCACAGAATCAAGTTTTGGATCCACCACATGTGAGTAAAGCAGGTGCCACCTGAGGAGGATTCATATCTCGCTGCTTCTGTTCGTACTGCAAGGGAAAGGTGGACCTTCACTAAAGGAAATTTAAAATTCCTCTTTTGGAAAGGAACAGCACTTCCCAAAGCTAAGTGACAATGTTACATTTTATTTTATTATTTTGGAGAGTTCCTGTACTTTATGCCCATGCCTGGACTGATAATGCCTTTGTCTGCATTTCCCAGATAGTGGCTTCCTTAGCAAATTCATCCTACTGTTGGGCGTGCTACCCAAAACCCCACTCAGGGTTAGATCATGGGGATCCTTTGTCTCTCCAGTTTCTGACTCCATGACAATTCCCTCTGCACTACTAAGCACACTCATCACTAAATACTTGATTGCTTGTCTACACAATAGGTCTCACTTTGGAAGCCCATCTGCCAACACTGCCTCTTGAAACATGAAGTTGTCCAGTAGCTTTGCTTGTTCAGTAGTGCCGTCTTCTAGACACCACGTATGCTGCCTTCCAAAGAGAACAATTTCCCTCATATAAAGACTTCCCTCCATTCTTGGCTCTCTTTCTTGCTTTAATAGATAGCAAGAATCTCTGGACCCAGGGATTTACTTTACCATTCTTTGTAGCACAGCAAGCAAAGCACAACCAAATTAGTTAACTATAAATGTGCATGAACAAATTATTGAGGTAGTGGAAGTGTTCTAAATCTGGATGACAGTGATGACTGCAAAATTGGGTAAATTTGCTAAAAGTCATTGAATTGTACCCTCAAAATATTAAACTTTATAGCATGTAAATTATACCTCAGTAAAGTTACACACACCAAATTACTTGCAATCCTTCATATAACCTCAGAATGTTAACAAAGACAGCCATGAAGGCATTTTTTATAAATCTAATTTTCCACGGAGAATGCCACCAGCCACTAGATGTAGCTGTCTTTCACTGAAGAAATTTCTTATTTCTACTCTCAGGAGCTTGAAGTAATCAAACACTACAGTCATGTATCAGAAATAAGAAAATATTTCAAATACTGGCTTATGCAAAACTACAATGATAGAATCTATTAGATAATTTTATCCATGGCACATACAAAAAAAAATCCCACACACCACAGTAATTTTTTTTCCCTTTATGGACACAGTACGTATCCTTTTGGACACCACAATAATTTTCAGTGAGCAAGCTAGGAATTCTTGCCTATTGAAAATATTAAAATCACTTAAAACTCATTTTCAACTAGTTATACATTTTAGTAACATGTTATACAAATTTTATCATGACCATTGCACATTTTTAACTGTTTATTTTAAAGTACAATATTAAAACTTTCAATCTAACTCACTTTCAGTTTGAAGACAGGTAATCAAACTTTCTCTGTTTTTTACAAATTTTGTTCAATTACAGTTTACATTCAATATTACTTTGTATTACTTTTGGGTATACAGCATAGTGGTTAGATAATCATAAACTTTACAAAGTGTACCCCCCCCAATATTTCCAGTACCCAGCTAGTACCATAGAGTTATTACATTATTATTTACTATATTCTCTATGCTGTACTTTACATGCCTGTGACTATTATGTAACTATCAATTTCTGTTTCTCTTAATTTCACCTTTTTCACCCAGTCTCCCACCCCCCTTTCCCTCTGGCAACCATCAGTATGTTCTCTGTATCAATGAGGCTGTTTCAGTTATGTTTGTGCATTTATTTTGTTCTTTAGATTCCACATATAAATGAGATCATATGTTATTTGGCTTCCTCTGACTTATTTTACTTTGCATAATACCCTTTAGATCCATCCAGGCTGCCACAAATGTTAAGATTTTATTCCTTTTTATGGATGAGTGATATTCCATTTGTATATATAAACTTGTATATATGGAAACACCTGGGTTGCTTCTATAGCTTGGCTATTGTAAATAACACTACTGTGAACATAGGGGTTTATAGATTCTTTCAAATTAGTGTTTTGGTTTTCCTTTGATATATAGCTAGAAGTAGAATTATTAGGTCATAAACAGTTTTATTTTTAATTTTTTGAGGTATCTCCATACTGCTTTCCACAGTGGGTGCACCAGTCTGCATCCCACCAACTGTGCACAAGGATTCCCTTTTCTCCACATTCTTGCCAGCAGTTGTTGTTTGATTTATTGATGATGGCCTTTCTGACAGGTTAAAACTTTTCAAAAAACTAGTTAAAATGGAGGAGTCTTTTGAAAGTAGTGTAATCTCTCTTGTTACTTCTTTAGTTCTTTAAATAACATTAAAAATAATAAATAGGGTTATGGGAAGGTCAACCTTCTTTCTAATACACATTGAAAACTCAACCATTTCTGGGCTGGTGACACCTCCTTTGACTCATTGACCCTGTTAAGAAGGGCAGAAGAAGCTTGTGAATTGGAAAATTTTCAGTCTGTCACATTTTGAGCATATTTAAAAATAACTATAAGTGAAATAACATTTGTCCAAAAAATCTTAATATGTCAAAGTCCTAACCAAGTTTTCCAAATCAAAGTAGACACCCCGGCCTTCATTGTGAGCCCAGTTTCAGCCTAAGGCCATATTGCTTTCAAATTCTGGTTAATATCAAAAGCGACCTGAATGAATTTTTGGATTGACTTGAGTACCAAGAATCTAGAAGCTGTGCTCATAAGGATAAGAAAATATAGGGTCTGATTAACTGTTTCTTATAATAGCTCTTCTCAGAAATTTGAGTATCAAGTGTTTCTTCACAGTATCACTAAATGTCGAGGTCAATGCAGAGGAAACAGAGGTCTAGGCACCATAGGAAGAGTCAGGACTAGCACCTATGTCTCATGGCTCTCAGTTAAAACATTATTCCATTACTCAGTATACACTTTATGTTATCTGTAACAATGGTTTTTGTTTTGTTTCTGTAGTTCTTTTTATCCAGGATGGATGTTTAAAAATAGATATTCACTGCCAACTCGAAAGCTTTGAAATCAAAGTCATGAGACTGATTTGGAGATGCTAAGTGATCTGGAACTATTTAAGTAATTAGTTATGGTGAGAATGCCTTATGACTACAGATCTATGCAGTGAGTCCTGATGTGCTTTGGGACATGAAGTCTGTGCCCTCACTGTCCTGTAAAGCCTCTGCAGTAACCTGGGCTTCTTTATTCTCTAGCATTGCACTGGGCATTCTGGCTGCCCTTCCTCTAAGTATTGCTGGAGCAGGAGCAACCAGATAGTTAATGACATAAGTCATGTTTCTTGACTATAAAGACTAACGGGTGAAGTTGGTGACCTAGTTTCTTTTCCTTTTCTTTACTTTTGTTACTTTTTTTGCATGTACCTGTCCAATTTTCCCAGTACCATCTATTGAAGACACTATCTTCCCTTTGTCATATGCTCTTGTCTCCTTTGTCAACTATTGACCATAAAGATGTGGATTGATTTCTGGGCTCCCTGTTCTATTCCATTGACCTATATGCCTATTCTTGCACAAGTACCAGGTTGTTTTTATTACAGTGGTCTTGCAGTACAGTTTGACATCTGGTATTGTGACCCCTCCAACTTTGTTCATCTTTCTCTAGATTGCTGAAGTATTCAGGTCTTTTGGGTACCATATAAATGTTTGGAATATTTGTTCTAGATCTGTGAAATATGCCATTGGTATTTTATTAGGGGTTGCATTGAATCTATAGATTGCTTTGGGTACAACAGGGTGGTGATGACCAGACGGAATGCTGTGCAGGGACTGTGTGGAGGCAGGCAAGGGGAGGGGGAAATAGGGGCATCTGTAACAGTGTCAACACAAAAAATAAAGAGAAAAGAAAAAAAGGCTAATGGGTGGAACATATTATATATACCCTTGATAAAGTAGATTCATTTTTCTACTCTTCGACATCTAAACTCCAACAAACTCCACCTGGATTATACCAATTCAGACAGCTCAGTACAATGAAACCACATACATAATAGAGACATACACATGCCTGCAAAAAACCACACTGCTTAAAAGCTGCAAGCTTTGTGGCATTAAATGTATTTTAACATTGGCTGGTTAGGTGAGGAAAGGATACTAAAAGTTTTGGCTAAAATAGTATGTGTGTCTGTGTATTTATTTTATTTTTAGAGAGGAAGGGGAGAGAAACATTGCTTTGTTTTTCTGCTTATTTATGTATTCATTGGTTGATTCTTGTATGTGCCCTGACTAGGGATCAAACCCACAAATCAGGACAGTACTCTAACCAAGTGAGTTACCCAGCTAGGGCTGTGTATTTATTTTAAACAAATTAATACCAAAATGGATTAAAGGTCTAAAAATTAGAATTTCTAACATGCCCTTATTATTCATAATTTCATGTCATAAAAAGTCCCTGAATTTAAATTGTTACAAAGTGGGTACCATTATCATTACTTTAAGCCAAGGGTGTCAAATTCATTTTCACTGGGACCACATCAGCCTCGTTGATGCCTTCAAAGGGCCGAATGCAATTTTAGGACTGTATAAATGTAACTACTCCTTAACAGTTAAGCAAGAGCTTGGCACTGCCACGGGGTAGAAACAAGGTACTGGGCCAGATAAAAGAATGTGGAGGGCCAGATTTGGCCCACAGGCCTTGTGTTTGCCACCTGTGGTCTAAGCAATCACCAAATGCCATTAGTGTCTTAATCTCCAATTACATTTTCTTGATCTTTCAAGCTATAATAATAAGGCAAAAATGGCTCCCGCATGTAGGATATAGTATATGAGTATATTTTAAACTATTCAGATATCACTGCTCTTTCACAGTGAACAAAACTCTTTTTTTCCCAGGATTTTCCAATGATATGATCACACACATCTGGTCCTCATAAGACCAACAGTCTGGTCACAGGTTGAGATAAGAACTAAAATGCCAGGACAGAAGGACAGCCACAGGTAGTGTGGTGAGTAAAAAGTCCTTAATCTCATTTTCCATTTTCAGTTTTACTGAGAAACTATCCATTCATATTAAAGTCACTCATTTGCTGAAAATATACAAGCTGGAAGTCATTTATAAGGTTCCTCTATAAAGTAGCTCATTCTTTAGGCAAATAACTGTGTATTTATGTTCTCCTGGGGGCAAATAGGCATAGGTGTCCAAACTGTGTCAAATTATTGCCCTTCCCCACACAACACTACCAGAGATTTCCCAGAGTTACTATGAACACAATTCACTAAGCTAGATCAGAGAAAACTGCTTTTACCCCTTACCCTCATGGGGTTTGACTTAAATCGGAGAGTTCATGACAGAACACACCACCCATTCATTTTAAGGTCTTCATAGACTAACAATGTTTCAAGAGAAATGAGGAATTACAGAAATAGCACATACATTCTGTAAGGCTGTGGCCTTGATATTAAATGGTCTTTGGTGCTCAAGAAAGGTGGAGTGTGCAGCCATTGGACACTCAGGAACACTGGGTAAGACCCAAGCCCAGACCATAGAGGTCACTATTCTCCACCACTAGAGTGCATCACAAACATGCATGGAAATGGTTAAAGATAGAAATACCCAGAGCTACTGAATCAAAATTCAAGATATGTAGAATGCCAACTGGAGTAAATATGTGGGCATACTCATGTTCTCCTTTATCTAAAAAGCCCTTTTTCATTAAGAACCTCCTTACTTGGGTTACTTACTTTCTCAAAAGTGTACCAAAATTTAGTTATAGAAGAATTTAAAAAATCCGTTCCTATGTCAAGCCTGATGCTATTTTGCCACAAGCCAATGCTTCACAGAGTTCCAAAACACTAAAAGCAAGATCGAGCATAAGCCCTGAGTCATTTGTTCTAGAAAACACTGTCCTGTGTCAAACACCCTTTTATAAACTAGTTGGCCACAATGCTTTAGAGACCAGACATGAGTTTTGTACAGTGAGTGACAGTTTCCCTTCCAGGGTTTCCATCTATTCAGACCACAAGGCAAATAAATGCTTTCTCAGAGAGCTATGCTTTCACCAAAAGCTGGTTTATTATTGTTTATAGAAAGATAGCGTGAAGATTCTGTTTCAGTGTCTACAACTCTAGCTTTGATATTCCAATAGCCAGTCCTTCAACTGTAGAATCATTTTCTCCTGGTCAGTATCAGGGATTTTAAAAACCAGAGAGAAACTAGCACATGCTTTTGTTCATTAGGACAGGAAAGACTGGGGTAGTCCTGATCTAACCACTCAGAACCTCAGCAGCCACACCTACTTGGGCCCTTGCCAGCTTGCACTTCACTGGCCAGCTCTGTCTGTGGGTCTCACCTGGGCAAGCCACCAAGATAAAGCATCATTCACCCTGCCCAGCTGTATAGCTCTATGACATGGGGCATGTTACTTACCCTCTCCAAGCCTGTTTCCTCATCTGCAAAGTGAGGTTGATAACATCTATTGGGTTGTTATACAAATTAGATGAGCCCCATATGGTGCATAGTGTGGTGCCTGGCACAAGGTGAGCACTCAGTAAATGGCAGGGATGCTTTTTATTATTATTATTATTTTTATTTTAATCATTGTTCAAGTACAGTTTTCTCCCTTTTACTCCCAATCCAGCCCACCCTCCCAACCCTCCCCTCTTCCCTCCCATTACCACCTAGTTTTTGTCCATGTGCAGGGATGCTTTTGATGCCCACCCTGCATCCATGTGAGTAAGTATCTAATTGTTCAAAGTCCACAAAGGTGCTGGTAGTCACAGTGTTACCACAGCCTGTGGTCCTCTCTTCTGGACTTAGTTTCCCCCCACATTACATAAATTACCTGGTTTATTATTTTGTACTAAGGTATGTAACTTTTACCATGGACACTAAAATACCTATGTCAGCATATACAGTTTGTTTCCTTTCTAAAGACAGTTACATAGAAAAACAGGGTATTATCAGGTTATCTGGCAAATATGGAACCCAAAGGGAGGCTAATCTTAAGACCCACACCTCACCTGGGAAGCTGCGCACATGTTCCCACCACAGGGATAGCCCAGGCCCACACCAGTGGTCTTTGACTCTCCTGTTCCCTGTGTTGTTCTGGGCAAGCAGTGCCACCCGGGCTTGCTCTTACTAATGTAGCCTCACTTGTTGACTTTGAGGGAATGAATGAATATGATTACCCCTGTGTCTCTTTCCAGAAACTTTACATCACACAACTCTGAATTTGGGACAGTAATTTAAGGAAACAGGTGGCATAATTAATTATTAACTAAAGGTCTTTCTCTCTCAAAAAAGAAAATGGTAACAGAAATTGCCCCAAGGACAACTGGGGAATTGGAGCCAGGGATGGGAGATTGACTTTTCACTATATGCCACTTTATCTTTAGAATTTTGAACATCAAAAGTATTTTTAGCCTATTAATTTTTGAAAAGTTGTAAGACATAATTTGTATTTTTAAAAGTTATGCCTCAGCATAGAGAATATTGTAATAAGACTTATCAGGGTAATTGCTCTGTAAGGTATATAAATGTCTAATCACTATGTTGTACACCTGAAGCTAGTATATTGTTTGTCAAAAAACTTTGACTTATAGGCAAGGAGTATGGAGGCTTATAATTCATGACTTTATGCTGGTCACTACTTCATTTACATGAGCATATTATAACCCAGTGAGTTTTGCTTAACCAATCCAGTTGTCACATGAACAAAGAGAGATACATAAATGATATAACTCTGACAATGATACTAATATATGAATACAGAGCTTCAGTTGAAAATGACGGAACAGTTTTGGAGGTGAAGGGCGGCGATGGTCACACAATAATGTGAATGAACGTCCTTAATGCCACTAACCTCTACTTGTAAGTGGTTAAAATGAAACTCTATACACATTAAGCAACTCCTTTTTTATGGTATATTTCAGTTTTGCAAGGTGAGAAAGTTTTGGAGATTTGCTTCACCATGCGAATGTACTTCATACTACTAAACTGTATACTTTAAACATTGGTAAAGATGGGGAATTTCATGTATTCTTTTACCACAATTTTTTAACAAACCTTTTGAAAATGATTAAAATGGTAAATTTTATGTTATGGACATTTTACCACCATTTGTAAAAAGTTCTTTGTGATCTGTGGAGACGGAAATCAGAGGAGTGGTTGTCTGGCCCTGGCACAGAGGGAGTGAGGGGCAGTGACTGCTGGTGGGCATCAGGTTTCTTTGCGGGTGATGAAAATTTCTAAAACTGGACTGTGGTGATGGTTGAGCAACTCTGAATATGCTACTAAAATTATTGAATTATAAACTTTAAATGGGTAAATTGTATCATATGTAATCTCTAGCTCAATGTTTTTTAAACCAACAAACAAGTTTTGTCTTACCTGTGAGGGCTGGGGAGCTTGTGCAGTCTCCTCCACGTGCCCCCAGCTGGAAGGGTATGGAAGCATGGGAGGACAGAAAAGGCAGGGAATCTTACGGGTTCAGGATTATTCAGATTTTGACTGGTTTCTGTACAAGGTAACCAAATGAATTCCTATTATAGATTTGGCATAGGGCTTTCTCTCTAACTCTCATTTACTGCCCAAGGAAGGTAAAGGCCTGAATTAAAAGAACAGGGCAAATGCAGCGTGTGTGGGTGTGTCATTCAAATAACCCACTCTGGCTCACCCTTCAATGCTGTTTTTTCAAAATATTATCATAATAAAGAAAGATCTGGAAAAAACTCTGTATCCTCTTAAAAATTGACTGGCTTAGAAATAACAAAGGTTGCATTTTATTTGATCAAGTACAGTCTGGTATTACAAAGCAGTTAGTTTTCTCCTTTTAGTCATCATTTTCCACCCCTGATGGAATTGTGTGTGCATAAAGAGAACAGTCCTGGAAAAAATCTTAAATCTCATTATACAGTAGCCCATGGCAAAATGGGGTTTTGAAGAACAAGTAGTGTTAAAAATACATCTGGAAATGTGAAACGTATATTATGAAATGCACTTATGAGGAAATGAATTTATACAGAAAAAAGCTACACATAAAGCAAAAAGACTGAGATATGCCAAGCTTACGCAGTTCAGAATCAGGCCTGTGTGTATGGGGTGGCTTTAGAGAAGAAGAGGAACATTTAAGTTTCTGAGAGTCTTGTCCTACTGCCAGGAAATGATGCCAACTGGCAACAGCTCTGCTTGTCTCAGGCATGTCCCAGCTGCTTCACTGATTTTGATGCACTCCAGATAAACAGTGTTGGTGTCACAAATCCTCACTGTGTGTCTGAAGGTGTCCTTTAGGTGTACAGGAAACATCAAGTACAGGATAGAAGGATGTATGAAGAAAACTGAGCAGTGTGGTTACTGAGGCGACATGGCGTCAGTTTCAGGCAAGTGTGGTTCTCTAACATGTTCAAATACAAAGAAGTTCATTTCTTTTATTTTCTGATTTCGAATGATTTAGAATTATGAACTACCTAGTTAAATATGACAAGGTGGCATAATCCCATGATCTAGAATCAGTGATTTCTATATTCAAAAGTCTTGATTCTGAGAATTTTAGAATTAAAAAACCCACAAAGGCCACTGTGGATTCTGTGTTATACTAGATGTATGATATCCATGCAGCTTCCAACTTTCTGCTTGCTGTGTTCAGCAAGTTTGTAGGCAGTACCTATGGAGGCTGATTGGAGAGTTGTAAAATCATGCTATTTTGGTAGCAAGAGCTTTGGCATCAGGGACAAACTGCATGAGCAAGAATTCAGTTCTGATGCCCCTTTGAGAGCTCAGCTGAAGCCCCCAGGCCTCACAGCTGTTCCCACCTTCAGAGCAGGGTCAGCGCTCACCATCTCTTGGTGGTTACCGCCACCAGTTGCCTGCACACCTTTCTCCCAGAAGCCACTTTGTTCAATATTGATGGCCAGGCTTCAAAGAAGCCTGAACCATCCCAGCCCCAGGGGTTGAATGTGCACTAGTTTATCCAGTGCTTTTGAGTTCCATTGCTGCCAGAGTGACTGGCCATGATGAAAAACTAGCTAGTGAGACTCAGAGGGGGTGTGCTGGTGAAGGTCCCTTGAGCCAGTTGTCCTTCCTCTTAAAACAAGATAAAAGGACAAGATGCTGCCTATCTCCTCTCTGGTTCCTGCAGCTATGGGGACAATATTAGCAACAGGGGACCCAGCCTAAACAGGGAGTGGGATGGGAAGGACCTGGTCATGATGCCATTAAGTCATTACATTGAGCAACCTTAGGATTTCCTACCTCTGGACTTATGTGGTGAGGTAATAAAATGTTCTTATTTCTAGAGCACTGGGGAGTGGAGGGGACATCTGCTATTTCTGGCCCCAAGTAATCAAACACAATCCTCTTCCCTGAAATGACCACCTATTCTATAGAGTGGAGTACACACACGCATGCACATGCACTCTTTTACACTAAACTAACTGTGGTGTGAGCATGAACTTTACCCCCCATCTCCTAAATTCAAGCCCCTGGGAGTGGAGTGTGTGTCTGGATTCCCTGTCTGGTTGCCCTCCTCCCCAGCATGATCACATCAAGGTCCAGTTCAGAATCTGCCTCTTATGGGGTCAGTCTCTTATGAAGTCCTGCCTGCAGCTTTCTCCGATTCTAACACACAGCATCTACAGCCTCTAATCTGCCTCCATGGTGTCTGCTGATTCCTGAGTCTGCTCGGTGTGCACCACTGGGTACTCATTGGGTTTAGTGACTGACTGAATAGAAGACTGAGTGCAAAGCACCATATCCCTTCACCTGAAACTTGGGGTTTCCCTTTCCTCTTTTTGTTCTTGTCTTCTTTCCTCATCTTACTTCTCTGTAAAGACAAAAATTGAGATAAAAGAAATTCAGAGCTCAGATTCTGAAGGAAGGAAAACTATTTCTAAACAAAGTCCCAAGTGGTATGCCCTGCCTCTGGGAGTTACAAATAAGTGACAGAATTATGAAATGGGGGAATAGCAGTTAGATGCTATGTAAGTGACCTCCTGTTTCTGTACCTCCCATACATATTGACCATTTCCACTACTGAAACTAGGGGTGGGGTGGAGGCATCCTCAGCAAATCATGACTTATAGCAGAAAATACAACAGAGCTCCTGGTCAAGATGGAGGCATAGGCAGACACACTTTGCCTCCTTGCATAACCACAAGAAGGATTACAACTAACCTCAAAACAAAAATACCCATAACTGCCAAAACATCGAACTGTAAGAATTTAAAGAAGATATATTTATACAGGCAGGTAGGAGGGGCAGAGATGGGGAGCTGGGTCGAAAGGATGTGATGTGGCAGCAGTGAGGTGGTGGAACAGGCCGTTCATTTTAGGGATACCTGGGGTGCAAGCCCTAGGCCAGCCTATGAAGCCTAGGGTTCCAGTGCAGGGAAAATAAAGCCTCATAATTCCTAGCTGTAAAAACCAGTAGGGATTGGGATGGCGGAAGAAACTGCGGGTCTCTCAGGAGAGTCTGTTAAAGGGCTCAAGGTGTCCTGGAATGTTCGCAAACCCACCCATTCCAGGAATCACCACCAGGGCAACAGCTAGCAGAGCACCAGTTGTATAAGTGACTGAAAGTTGCATGAGTGCCAAACAAGCCTTCAGCAGTCAGGAAATAGCATCACCCACTTTCTGCCCCCTCACAAACACACAAAGCCATAAAGTGGTGAAGTGGGCTGCCCTGCCCTGGTGATTACCTAAGGCTCTGCCCATAAAATGTAACAGGTGTGCCAAGACAGGGAGTCAAAGCAGCTCCACCTAATACACAGAAACAAACACAGGGAGGCTGCCAAATTGATGAGACAAAGAAATATGGCTCATATGAAAGAACAGAACAAAACCACAGTAAAAGAACTAAGCGAAACAGAGATAGCCAACCTATCAAATGTGGAGTTTAAAACACTGGTTGCTTAGAGATCTCAGAGTATAACAAAAGCATAAAGGAAGACATGAAGGCTACACTAACTGAAATAAAGAAAATTACACAGGGAAACATTGAAAACAAGGTTCAGATCAAAGAATTGGAACATAAGGAAGAAATAAACATTCAACCAGAATGGAAAGAAACAAGAATTCAAAAACATGAGGAAAGAATAAGAAGACTCTAGGATGTTTCCAAATGTGCCAACATATGAATCATAGGGATACCAGAAGGAGAAGAGGAAGACCAAGAAATTGAAAACTTATTTGAAAAAATGATGAAAGAAGACATCCCTAATTTGCTGGAGGAAATAGACATACAAGTCCAGGAAGCACAGAGTCCCAAACAAGTTGGACCCAAAGAGGATCACACCAAGATACATCATAATTAAATTGCCAAAGGTTAAAGATAAAGAGGGAATCTTAAAAACATCAAGAGAAAAGCAGAGAGTAACCTACAAAGGAGTTCCCAAAAGACTGTCAGCTGATTTCTCTAAATCTTGCAGGCTAGAAGGGACTGGCAAAAAGTATTCAAAGTGATGAAAACCAAGAACCTACAACCAAGATTACTTTATCCAGCAAAGCTATCATTTAGAATGGAAGGGCAGATAAAGTGCTTCCCAGACAAGGTAAAGCTAAAGGAGTTCATCCTCACCAAGTCCTTATTATATGAAATATTAAAGGGACTTGTTAAGAAAAGATCAAAATATGAGCATCAAAATGATAAACTCACAACTATGAACAAGTGAATCTAAAAAACAAACTAAGCAAACAACCAGAACAGACTCAGAATCATAGAAATGGAGATCACTTGGGGGGTTATCAAAGGGGAAGGGAAAGGGAGGAATGGGAGGGAGAGGTACAGGGGATAAGAAGCATAATTGGTAGGTACAAGATAGATGGGGTTGGGGGTAAGAACAGTATAGTAAATGGAGAAGCCAAAGAACTTATATGTATGACCCATGGACATGAACTAAGGGGGAACAGGATGGTTGGAGGGAAAGGGGGTACCAGGCAGAAGAGGGCAAAGGAGGGAAAATTGGGACTACTGTAATAGCATCATCAGTAAAATATACTTTAAAAAAGAAAATACATCAGACTGTAGCACAGAGTAGGCCTTCAACAAAGGTCTCATGAGTGAAGGAGAGAAGACATAGCATCATATGGTTAGGGCTTTGGGCTTATATCATGGAGCTTTTTATTGTAAACATAGAATTAAATGTGGATACCAGTAATAAAGCTGCTGTCTCAATGTAATGAACTTCATCTAAATGTGTGACATAAAAATATTTGATATAAGGTAGATTTCAAGATGTTTTGAAATGGAAAATAAAATCTTGGGTTGTTTTTCCTTCAAAATTCCCACACAGATTTCCAGACCATATGCAGAAAGGCCTATTCCACCACACAAGCTGAACTTCTCATAGTGGCTCTTCTGTGTAAAAGGTCTGGGGAATCCTTCTGGTGAGAGTGCAGAGCATTTCCAGAAATCAGACCCTGTGTGCAGATCAGTTCACGTACCTTTGAAGGTATGCAAATGCCGTTCTAAGTATAATTTTCAATTCTTTCCAGGTACTAACAACTTGTAACTTTCATTGTGTAGTATCAAACTGGCACTAGAGGTTCTGTGAGATATTTTCTATTATATACGAGTAAAAATTGTAGAAAATGTTCATATAGTTAAATGACTGCCAAACACTACAAGTGTAACCAACATGGTTCTATTAAAAATGCTCTCCAACTATGGCATCCGAGGACAACAATACAATGTTTTCTTTACAAAACACTAATGTAAAAATATGCCAATGGCATAAATTCACTTATAGTCTATTTTTTTCATATAGGCATGTTATTAGATTCTCTCAATTCTTTTCTGAGGTATTTTTTGCAGTGTACTTTTATTGTACTACTGGATGCATTATCTTTGATCATCCTTTCTTAAAATACTTTTAAAAGACCTGCAGAAAATTTTATTGTCTAGCACACTATTCAGGACATAGAAATTGGGAACTGCAAATATGTGCCATTGGAGAAGTCTTACAAATGCTGCATTTAATATTTTGCTAAAAACAGACTTCTGGCCAAGATGGAGGCATAGGTAGATACACTTTTCTTCCTTGCACAATCAAAAGAAGGACAATAACAAATAAAAAAAAAAAACACCCAGAACTGCCAGAAAATCAAACTGTATAGAAGTCTGATAAGCAAGGAATTAAAGAAGAAACATTGATCCAGACTATATCACAATGCAACGAAGTGGGTTGCCCCACCACAGTGAATACCTAAGGCTCTGCCCCTTACAGTGAAACAGGTATGCTGAGACAAAGAAAAATGGCCAAATCAAAAAACAAATCAAAACTCCAGAAAAAGAACTAAGCGACAAGGAAGTAGCTAACCTATTGTATGCAGAGTTCAAAACACTGGTAATCAGGTTGCTAACAGAAATGATTGAATACAGATGCAAAATAAAGGAAGAAGTAAAGGCTATACAGAGTGAAATAAAGCAAAATATACAGGGAACCAACAGTGAAGGAAAGGAAACTGGGACTCAAATCAACTATTTGGAACAGAAGGAAGAAATAAAAATTCAACCAGAACAGAATGAAGAAATGAGAATTCAAAAAAAAAAAAAAATGAGGAGAGGCAGAGGAACCTCTGGGACAACTTTAAACATTCCAACATCTGAATCATAGGGGTGCCAGAAGGAAAAGAGGAAGAGCAAGAAATTGAAAACTTATTTGAAAAAATAATGAAGGAAAACTTCCTCAGTCTGGCAAAGGAAATAAACAGGCAAATCCAGTAAGCTAAGAGAGTCCCAAAGAAGTTGGGCCCAAGGATGAACACACCAAGACACCTCATAATCAAATTACCCAAGATTAAAGGTAAAGAGAAAAATCTTAAAAGCAGAAAGAGAAAAGGAGGCAGCTACAGACAAAGGAGTTCTCATAAGACTATCAGTTGATTTCTCCAAAGAAACCTTGAAGGCAACAAGGGGCTGGAAAGAAATATTCCAAGTCATGAAAGGCAAAGACCTACATCCAAAATTACTCTATCCAGCAAAGCTATTACTTAGAATTAAAGGGCAGATAAAGTGTTTCCCAAACAGGGTAAAGCTAAAGGAGTTCATCAGCACCAAGCTCTTATTATATGAAATATTAAAGGGACTTTTCTAAGAAAAAGAAGATGATCAAAACTAAGAACAGTAAAATGATGACAAACTCACAACTATCAACAACTAGACCAAAAAACAAAAACAAACTAAGCAAATAAGTAGAACAGGAACAGAATCACAGGAATGGAGATCACATGGAGAATTATCAAGGATAAGGGGGAGGGAGAGAATGGGAGAAAAGGTACAGGGAATAAGAAGCATAATTGGTAGGTACAAATTAGGGGGAGGTTAAGAACAGTATAGTAAATGGAGAAGCCAAAGAACTTATATGTATGACCCATGGACATGAACTAATTGGGGTGGGGAGGAATGATGGACAGAGCGGGCATACAGCTCAGAAGGGGATGAAGGGGAGAAAAAAATGGGACAACTATAAGAGCCTAATCAATAAAATATACTTTCAAAAATTTTCTAAATACATTTTTTTAGTTTGTCTCTTTTTAAAAATTGAAGTTACAGCTAAGAGTTCACTAGATACAATGAAGTATTTTAGGAATGTTAGAGGTTAGATAATATTATGAATGATACAAAGGAAAAGAGCCATAATTCTTGCCGACTACATATTGTATTGCTTTTGAAAGCAACTGTACATGTAATCAGTTCATAGTAAAGTACTATACTAATCTGTTTTAGGAGAGCAAATATCTTTCAAGGTTTCAAGTTCCTCTATAAGCTTCTTGTTCTGAACTTCTAGCACTGCAACTCGACTCTCCAGACATTTTACATATTCTTTCTTTCGACGTCGACATTCTTTAGCAGCTTCCCTGAAAAAAAAAAAAAAGAGAAGCAAAGGGCAAACAAAACAATTTTTGCATGCTATTGACTGAAGAGACTGAAGTGAGCTTGGTGTATGTGATCATGGTTGCATTCCAAATTTGGTACAACACTCCCCACTCAATTTCAAACACTAAGCCAAACTGGATTCTTAAGGGTCACAAGTGTCCCTTCCATATGTCCACATGGCAATTAGTAGAATTGCTGCATCTCCTGCCTTGATTTGAGTTCACAGTAAACAAGGTCCAAGTCAAAGAGTTACTCTGCTTTATGGCAATAAAGATCTTTAAGGGCCTTGAGTTCCTCAATGAGAGTCTTGTTTTGGTTTTCAAGCACAGCCACACGATTTTCAAGACATGTGACATATTCTTTCTTCTTCCTGCGACACTCCCGGGCAGCTTCCCTGCAACCAACACAAGGCAAATGACTCAGGAACGACCTCCCAGCACAGTCCAGAGGGGCTCCGCAAATTTTGGGCCCCCAAACTCAACGGCCAATCAATCCTAAGTAAGGTCTGCACGAAGCCACACAACAAATGTACCCAAGCCCATGCCTTTTTGTAAGGTGACTCTGAGACAACAGGAATGATTTGAGAGCAGAGTCCATTTGCCCAGCATTCATCGTAAATGGTGTTTTCGTAGGGTACACATTCCATGACAACAATGACTAGAATGGTTTTCAGCAACCTAAAACATTAGCACCACATTTTCAAGTGGAATTTCTACAAAAACATTTACAGATCCTTTTGAATCTCTTAGTTATTTTTGTCCACCAAAAGCTCTACATTCCATCATAATGAGTTAACTTTATTTTATCAAGAATGATTACTAAAATTAATCCCCAGAGATCTTAAATATCAATAGAGATTTTCATTTTTCAAGATTAAATCACAGTGAGACAAATAAATTAATCAGGACTGCGAGACAGTTGTTGTCTGGGAAACAACATGGATAAAAATAACAATAAATGAATCATAAATCATGCACATTTTCATAAACCAAAATGAAATGGACTCTGCTTCTGAAAATTAAAGATGGAAAGAAGGAGGGTACAAGATACAATACTCAATAGTTCAGACAATTGAAATCCAGGAATGTGAAAACACCAGGAAAATGAAAAAAGGCTACTTAATTACTCAAGGCTGTTCTCTCATCATAGGCATTTACTATCCAATCTACTGAATTTTAACATACTCTAGGCATACCCAAAGGAAAGAACAGACCAGCAGCCAAAGCAACAGACACAAATAAAAAGATGAGCCACAGTCATTTTCATGCATCATCCCACCAAAAGAAACACAATGAATACAACCAACATTTTCTCTCTCCTTTCTTTCTGGGTGGGAGAGGTTGGCAACTACATCACTTAATCCTCTATAGATTGTATTCTTCTAACAGTTTTTTGGAGTTTTCAATTCAGAAAAACTGCCTTAGGGATATTTTTCATGCCAAAAAAATCCTATTGAAAGATAATTCAGGCCCTGGCAGGGTAGCTCAGTTGGTTGGAGCATCGTCCTGATACTCCAAGGTTGCGGGTTCAATCTCTGGCCAGGGCATGTACAAAAATCAACCTATAAATGCATAAATAAGTAGAACAACAAATCAGTGTTTCTCTCTCACACACACTCTAAAATCAATAAATTTTTTAAAAATAATTCAACTATATTTAATAAAAGTTGTGTCGGATGTCTAAACACCAATTTACTGCCAATTACCACTGTTGCAAGTCTGAACTAGCAGTGAGCGTACAACATATCTGGCCAATTCTGTTTTATTTTTAGGATAGTCGATTCTCACCAAAAACTGATTATGTGTTTTTCCCTGCAGGAAGCAAGAGTCAGCAGAAATTAAAGAGATCCTGAAATGCCAATAAACTGCAGGAAAAGATCAACCCCTATTTCCTAGCCAAGAACAATGCGCTCCTCTGTGAACCCACAAAGTTCTCAGACTTCTCAACTGATTAGCAAAAAAGTAACAATGTATAAATGAATTGAATCTGATAAGTACTGATTAATTTAATCTAATGATGTGTGGGAAAAAGCTAAGAATAAACCCAAGGACACTTAAAAACATGCCAGTTTGGGAACAGAATTCAACTATTCCATAAAGAAACTAAAATATACATTTAATGAATACCAAGGTTTTCATAATTATATCATTACATTAAATTCTAAATCTAGAAGGAAGATGGTCATTTTATAAGGTCACCATTAAATGAAATTTTAAATATCTAATAGCAGTGTTATGGGCTATTTAACCTGAGTTTTTTTTTTTTACCAAGGTGTACTATGTACTGTAAACATCCATACTAGGTGTTTCACATGTGTGCATGTGCTGCTACCAGAGTGGAACGTTCCAAGCACAAAGCTCTAGTAGAAGGCACAATCCTAAGAACTTAACTTCTCAGCTATGGAAAACACCTGTTTCTTCTATTAATAGTTAGAGCTCAGTTTTCAGGCCTTGCTTTTGTCTGGATATATCTTCAGCATGGAGAGAAAAATACATGGCAAACGGGAAAAGCTGACAAGGCTGTAAAGAAAGAAAAACTGTGGCCGGATTGGTAGAAATATAATTAAATATCCATTATAAGGGCTAAACAAAGAATAAAAAGACAAAAATGTATAAAAGATCTTTCACATTATTGAATGAAACCTACATTCTTTCCATAAAGTTGAATCTGAAGCTCATGCTGAGGTCTTTCAGGGGTGACTCTGGTGTTAGTGTAGTGGATAGGCTCTGGAATAGAGACTGGCTGGTTGCATATCCAGGTTTGGTCTAGTTTGCACTGTGTGATAAAACCAACTCATGTAAAGTCTCTGAACCTCAGTTCCTACCTGTAAGGTAAGGATAATAGCCAGACCTATTCTCATGTGAAAGTTATGTGACAGTTATGCAAACAGTAGAAACAAAGCACTTAAAATGTGCATATGGTACTCACTCAACAGATACTGAGCAACATAATAGCCATTCATTTTCTGCTTTTCTCTTGTATTGCTTCAAAACTGAGATTTGAAAAGCTAAAACAGACCCCTCTCAGAATCCCTTGAAGCTGGGGATTCTATTAGCTATTTCTAGTCATTGAAATGTGGGTAAAAGTTGCTGGCAGAGCCTTCCAGAAAAAGGGTCAGACTCAACCAGCCCCCAATTTAAGCTTCAGTTCTTCTTTCCTCTTCCTGACTGATGAAAAATGGCTGGAGGGGATGCAGCCACACTGGATCACAGGAACAAACGTTGGGCACGGGAGATGGCAGGGCAGGTGGAGGAGCCTGGATCCTGGATGATACCATGGGGCCTTGGTTCTGGATGCCTGTACCTCTGGACCCACAACGTGAGATCAAATACCACCTACACCCTGACCAGCATGGCTCAGTTGGTTAAGCATCACTCTGCAAAGCAAAAGGTCACTGGTTTGGTTCTAGGTCAGGGCACATGCCTGGGTTGCAGTCCAGGACCAAGTTGGGTGTGTATGAGAGGCAATGGATTGATATTTCTCTCCCTCTCTTTCTCCCTATCTTCCCCCACTCCCTAAAAATAAATAAATAAATAAATAGATTGATAAATAAATAAATACATAAATAAAATCTTTTAAAAAATACCACCGGCAAGATTAAGCTTCCATTCCCTTGGGTTATTTAGAGTCCAAACACAAATGCTATCCAATAGTTATTAACAAATTGCTTTTTAAAATCCCAATATTTTATAATTTTTCCCACAGGGAGAGCTCATATGTATGTGTAGGTAGCTGTGGGGCACCTTTTATAGGAATCCACTGCTGAATGTTTTATCTATTTCATTTTGGTAGTTCTGACAACATTTTTAAACCTAAAAATAAAGGTATAAAATGACACCAGGGAGATAACAAGGCTAAACTCCTAGTTCTTCCTTTTTTATTTTCTTTGGGAAAATAAGACATCGATAAACAATTCTGTGTTATCATCACACTTGACATTATAAACTGAACTTCACAATGTGCATTCTGTGACCAGGAGAGGCAATTATATTTGTAGCTCCTTGGATCTCTGAAAGTGCAGTTTTAAAGTATCCACAATCCTCCATCTGATCAAAGTTAGGAATCTTCGATGGCAAGATCTCCACACACCAACTGTGATACTATGTGAGCCCTGCCCATTCAGCCCCTTCAGACTTTCTGAGCAAAATACTGGTGGTGTAAAAGGTGAATCCAGCAGGACTTACAACCTGGCACAACCACTGACAAAGATGTGTGTATCTAATGGTCCTATTGCCGGTAATCTGTCGAGTTCCACAGGGTACAAAACTCCATCTAGTGACTTGTGATAAGCCTGGGAACTGTAGCAAAAATACAAAGTACTGTAATACATCAAATTGTGACATTTAAAAGGCTATTAGTAAACTGAATATAGCTGCTACTTGCTTCATACTCAGTTACAAAGGACAGTGATGAACTTATTTCTGGATTTGAGAGTCTTTTTTTAATTGTTCAATTACAGTTGTCGTTATTTTCCTCCTATTACTCTCTCACACCCTACCCACACCCACCTCCCCCATTCAATCCTCTCCCAACCCATGTTTCTTTGTCCATGGGTCCTTTATACATGTTCCTTGATGATCCTTCCCCCTTCCCCTGTTATCTCCCTCCCTCCTCCCCTCTGATGAATGTCAGTTTGTCCTTTATAACAATGTCTCTGGTTATATTTTGCTTGCTTGTTTGTTTTGCTGTTTCGGTTCCACTGATAGGAGATCAGATGGTATTTGTCTTTTACCACCTGGCTTATTTCACTTAGCATAATGTTCTCCAGTTCCATCCATGCTGCCACGAAGGGCAGGAGTTCCCTATTTCTGCTGTATAGTATTCCACTGGGTAAATGCACCACAGCTTTTTGACACATTCATTTACAGATGGGCACTTAGGATGTTTTCAGCACTTGGCTATTATAAATAACACTGCTCTGAACATTGGGGTACATAAATTCTTTTCAGTTGGTGTTTCAGGGTTCTTAGAGTGTAATCACAGCAGTGGAATCACTGGGTCAAAAGGCAGTTCCATTTTTTATTTTTTATATTTTGAGGAAATTCCATATTGTTTTCCACAGGGGCTATACCAGTCTGCATTCCCACCAACAGTGTGCAAGGGTTCCCTTTTCTCCACATCCTCTCCAACACTTGTTGTTTGTTGATTTGTTTATGATGGCCATTCTGACCGGTGTGAGGTGGTATCTCATTGTGGTTTTAATTTGCATCTCTCTGATGGCTAGTATGCTGAGCAACCTTTCATATGCCTCTGGGCTCTCTGTATATCCTCCTTGGAGAAGTGTCTGTTCAGGTCCTTTGCCCGTTTTTTAATTGAGTTGTTTGTCTTCCTGGTGTGGAATCCTGTGAGTTCTTTAAATGTTTTGGAGATCAAACCCTTGTCTGAGATACCATTGGCAATTATGTTTTCCCATAAAGTTGGTTCCCTTTTCACTTTGCTTATATTTTCTTTAGCTGTGCAGAAGCTTTTTAATCTGATGAAGTTCCATTTGTTTATTCTTTCCTTTATGTCCCTTATTCTAGGGGACACTTCACTGAAAATATTGTTGCATGGAATGTCTTAAATTTTCCTGCCTATATTCTCTTTAGGACTTTTATGGTGTCATGACTTATATGTAAGTCTTTTATGCACCCTGAATTTATTTTTGTGTATGGTGTGAGTTGGTGATTGAGTTTCGCTTTTTTTTTTTTTGCATGTAGCTGTACAGATCGCTCAACACCATTTGTTGAAGAGGCTATTTTTCCGCCATTTTATGCTTCTGCCACCTTTATTGAATATTAATTGACCATAGACATTTGGGTTTATTTCTGGGCTCTCTAATCTGTTCCATTGTTCTATGTGTCTGTTCTTATGTCAGTACCAGACTGTTTTGATTACAGTGGCTTTGTAATGTAGTTTGATATCAGGTATTGTGATCCCTCCTACTTTGTTCTTGTTTCTCAGAATTGCTGAGGCTATTTGGGGTCATTTATGGTTCCATATAAATGTTTGAAATGTTTGTTCTTTATCTGTGAAATGTGCCATTGGTACTTTAATAGGGGTTGCATTGAATCTATAAATTGCTTTGGGTAGTATGGACATTTTGATGATGTTACTTCTTCCATTCCATGAACATGGTACATGCTTCCATTTGTTTGTGTCTTCCTTAATTTCTTTCTTCAGTGTTGTATAGTTTTCTGCATGTAGGTCTTTTACCTCCTTGGTTAGGTTTATTCCTAGGGACTTTATTTTTCTTGTTGCTATATCAAATGGGATTTTTTTTTTAATGATTTCTGTTTCTGATGTTTCACTGTTGATGTAAAAAAATGCCTTTGATTTCTGAATATTGACTTTGTATTCCACTGTTTTGCCAAATTCACTCATTAGGTTGAGTAGTTTTTTGGTGGAGTCTTTAGGGTTTTCTATGTACATTATCATGTCATCTGCCAACAATGAGTTTTACTTCCTCTTTTCCCATTTGGATGCCTTTTATTTTTTTTTCTTGTCTGGTTGCTGTGGCTAGGACTTCCAATACTATGTTGAATAGAAGTGGCTAGAGTGGACATCCTTCACTCATTCTTAATCTTAGTGGGAAAGCTTTTAATTTTTGCATGTTGAGTATGATGTTGGCTGTTGGTTTCTCATATATGGCCTTTTTTATGTTGAAGTATGCTCCCTCTATTCCCACTTTGCTCAGTGTTTTTATCATAAACGTTTTTTCTGCATCTATTGATAAGATCATGTGATTTTTGTCTTTCCTTTGGTTTGTGTGATGTATTACATTTATTGATTTGTGAATATTATAGTGTGCTTGCATCCCTGGGATGAATTCCACTTGGTCATGGTGAATGAGCTTTTTAATGTATTGTTGGATGTAGTTTGCCAATATTTTGTTGAGAATTTTGGCATCTATGTTCATCAGCTATATTGGCCTGAAGTTTTCTTTCTTTGTTGTGTCTTTATCTGGTTTTGGGATTAGGATGATGCTGGCCTCATAAAAAGAGTTGGGGAGTCTTCCATCTTCTTGGATTTTTGGGAATAGCCTGTGAAGGATAGGGGTTAGCTCTTCCTTAAATGTTTTGTAAAATTCTCCTGTGAAACCATCTGGTCCAGGGCTTTTGTGTGCCAGGAGTTTTCTGATTACTGCTTCAATTTCACCAGCTGTTACTGATCTGTTCAGGCTTCCTGCTTCTTCTTGATTCAGTTTTGGAAGGTTATATTTTTCTAGAAATTTGTCCATTCACCTAGGTTTTCAAATTTCTTGGCATATAGTCGTTCACAGGAATTTCTTTTTTTTAATATTTTATTTATTTTCTTTTTAGAGAGGGAAGGGAGCGAGATAGAGAGAGAGAGAAACATCAATGTGCGGTTGCTGGGGGCTGTGGCCTGCAACCCAGGCATGTACCCTGGCTGGGAACGGAATTTCTTACAATGCTTTGTATATCTGAGGTGTCAGTTGTAATGTGTCCTCTTTCATTTCTGATTGTATTCATTTGGGTCATCTCTATTTTTTTCTTGATGAGTTGGTAAAGGCTTTTCAATTTTGTTTATGTCTGCAAAAAAAAAAAAAAAGAAAAGAAAAGAAAAGCTCCTGGATTTATTGATCCTTAGAATTGTTCTCTTAGACTCTATGTCATTTAATATTCTTCTGATCTTGGTTATTTCCTCCCTTTTACTTGCTCTGGGCTTTGCTTGTTGTTGTTCTCCAGTTCTTGTGGATGTAGGGTTAGGTTGTTTATTTGAAATATTTCAGTCCTTCTTAGATAGGCCTGTATCACTAAGAACTTCCCTCTCAGGACTGCCTTTACTGTGTCCCATAGGTTTGGGACTGTTGTGAGTTCATTTTCATTTGTTTCCAGAAACTTTCTGATTTCTTCCTTGATCTCATCATTACCCCGTTCATTGTTTAATAGCACACTATTCATTCTCCATGAATTTGAATGTTTTGATTTTTCCCCCTTAAGGTTGCTTTCTAATCTCAGTCCCATATGGTCTGAGAAAATGCTTGATATGATTTCAATTTTCTTGAATTTTCTGAGGCTTGTTTTGTGCCCTATCATGAAGTCTATCATTGGAAATGGTCCATGTGCATTTGAAAAGAATGTGTATTTTGCTTCTTTGGGATGAAAGGTTCTATATATATCAGTCCATTTGATGTAGGCCATTGTTCAATGCTGTGATATCCTTGCTGATATTTCGTTTGTAAGATCTATCCACTGCTGACAGTGGGGTGTTAAAATCCCCTCCTATAATTGTGTTGCTGTCTATATCTTTCTTGAAGTCCTGCAACATTTTCCTTATGTATTTGGGTGCTCCTGTGTTGGGTGCGTATGTTTACAATGTTTATGTCTTCATGGATCTGATGGATTCTTCCCTTGAGTATTTGAAGTGTCCTTCTGTGTCTCTTTTTATGGCCTTTGTTTTGAAGTCTATTTTGTCTGATATGAGTACTGCTACCCCAGGGTTTTTCCCTGTCCATTTGCTTGGAATATTTTTTTTCCAGCCCTTCACTTTCAGTCTGTGTAGGTCTTTTGTTCTGAGCGGGGTCTCTTGTAGGCAGCATATGTGTGGGTCATGATTTCTTATCCATTCAGCTACCCTATGTCTTTTGATTGCAGCATTTAATCCATTAACATTTAAGGTTATTATTGATAGGTACTTTTTCATTTTATCCCCTTTGAACCTGTGTTCCTTTCTCTCTCACTCTTTTCCTTCCTCTTCTTATAGCAGCCCCTTTAGAATATCTTGCATTGCTGGTTTGGTGGAGATGTATTCAGCCTTCTTTTGTCTCCTTATTTGGCCTTCCATTTTAATTGAGAGCCTTGCTAGGTAGAGTAGTCTTGGTTGCAGGCCTTTGCTTTTCATTAGTTGGAATATTCCTTTCCATTCTCTCTGGGATTGGAGTGTTTCTGTTGAGAAATCAGGTGCTAGCCTTATTGGAGCCCCCTTGTATGTTACTTCTTGTTTCTCCCTTGCTACTTTTAAGATTCTCTTTTTGTCTTTAAAATTTGGCATTTTAATTGTGGTGTGTCTTGGAGTAGGTCTCTTTGGGTTCATCCTGATTGGGACTCTCTGTGCCTCCTACACTTGTGTGGATTTTTCCCTCTCCAGGTTTGGAAAGTTTTCTACCATTATTTTTTCAAACAGGGTTTTTATCCCTTATTCATTTTCTTTTTCTCCTGGTATTCCTGATTCGAGTGTTGTTGTGTTTCATGTTATTTTGGAGTTCCCTTAAGCCATCTTCATATTTTTTAGTCTTTTTTTGTGCAGCTACTCTACCTGGGTGTTTCTTTTCACCTTGTCTTCCAGCTCCCAAATTTGGTCCTCTGCTTCATCCAGCCTACTTGTAATTCCTTCTACTGTATTTTTTAATTTCAGAAATTGTATTTTCCATTCCTTCCTGGTTCTTGTTTATAGTTTCTATTTCCGTTTTCATGATGTTGTAGTTTCCACAAGTTCCTCATAATCATTCTTTTGAATTCTGTGTCTGATAGTTTGCTTGCCTCAATTTCATTTAGCTCTTTTACTAGGGTATCTTCCAGTCCTTTCGATTGTAGGTTCTTTTTTGTCTCCCCATTTTAGGTGACTCTCTTTGTTGTTTCTGTGATTCTGGGTGCTCTGCTTTGCCAGCTATCTTCATAGGGTGAACTTCTGTGGTAAAAGTTCTGTGGGATTGGTACGGTCTCTTTGATATTCTTGTCTGGATGCTCTAGGGTTGCCCTTTCTTCGATTTGTGTGGGCTCGCTTGTAGCTCTTGAGCTTTACCTGTTGGTGGCTTCCTTGCTGGT
Organism: Phyllostomus discolor; assembly: GCF_004126475.2. Classification (NCBI taxonomy): domain Eukaryota; kingdom Metazoa; phylum Chordata; class Mammalia; order Chiroptera; family Phyllostomidae; genus Phyllostomus; species Phyllostomus discolor. The sequence continues at coordinate 105,788,323 of NC_040903.2, read as the reverse complement.
GGTTGCTCCCCTCCAGCTGGTTTACTGGTAGTTGTAACTCCCACCTTGTCTTGTATGCTGATGTACAGGTGTTGGTTAACAAGCAGTAATACCAGATGACCAAACCTATGCCAGGAAAAACAACCACCTACCACATATGTAGTCTCAACTGCAATAGGACAAGGAGTAACAAAGGTGAAGAGAGATTGCTGATACTATAAGAAATGTCAAAGGGCATATGAGATGACTGAAAGAAGGGAAAATGTTATTGCATGGTAAAAGGGAGGAGAAATGATTAAGAGCTGGGATAGAACCAAGGTGAAGAAAGGGAGAGAAAATTTTTAAAACATAAGTAAAACACAAAAGGGTGATGGGGAAAATGGGGTAAGAAGAGGGAAGAGTATACTATGAAGTTTAGAGTAAAATTGGAAGTTTGGAGTAAAACTGGATCAATAGGAGCAAATTTGCAGAACCACAGCAGGGTCAATATCAATGACAGCTGAATCAAGTTTAATAAAGGTAGATTGGTAATAAGAATGTTGTAGAAAAGTGAAAAGTGAATATGAAATGTCCACAGTAAAGAAAAATGGTTTTGAGAGGATGGGGTGGCAAACTAATAGAAGTAAGGAGTAAAGATCAGGTTGCGAGAGCAGGTAAAAAAAGGGAGAGAGAAAACAATGAAATAAAATTCCTCCCTCAACTGATTAGAGGCAGGTGGAAGTCAAAATGGAGTAAGACAGTGGGAGAGTATTCTATGGGATTTAAAGTACATACAAGTAGTAAACAAATAGGAGTTCCTTTGAAGAAAAACAGCAATAACCCTGGTAGTTCACTCAACCAGCCACTGTTTATAAAAGGTGGAATAGAAATAAGACTCATAGGAAAGGATAAAGAACGTGAGCTGACCTAAGAAAGAGGAGTGCTTGTGCAAGGTTAGATGGAGGAGAAAGAGTGAGAGTCAGGGATAGGAACTTGGCATAGTGTGAGAGAAAATAAAGTTTACAACAACAGTGATAAAGCTCAAGAAGACAGTGAAATGGATTAAGACCAGGGAAGGGTGCTATGTGGAATTTGGAATAACAATAGTATGATAAGAAATACATAATTTGATTAAAAAGAACAAAAAGTGAAAGACCAAGAATAGTGTGTTATTTGGAATATGAGGGAAGTGAAAGAAGAAAGATTAAAATGCAACATGAAAGGGAGAATAAAAAATCAAAACAAACAATCAAAAACAAACACAAACACAAAAACTAAATAAGCGGAAAGAAGAAAGAAATTAAGAAAAAACAGTCAAGTTCTGAAAGAGAGCAAAGTGAAATTTGTCTCAGCTGTTGGTGTTTGCCTTCTGACTTCTTTCTGGATCTGTCTGTGGTTTTCTCTCAGCCCCAGGTCTTACTGTCTCACTTTTGAGAAAACAGAAAGCCTTTCCAGCAGGTTTTGCAGGTCTTCCGGTTTCCTGAAGGCAGAGGAGGTTGGGCTCCGTTTTTTCCATTCCCACGGGTTCCCCCAGGACGGGGGCTCAGTCTGGGCTACGATAATCACAGGCGCCCAGTTTCCAGCCCAGGCTCTCAGAGCACTGTGCGTCCTGCACTCTGCACTATGCTCATTTGAGTTCAGCTGACACCAACAGACCACTTCACTTTGCACCCCTTTGATCAGTCCGTGAGGCACACGGAGTGGGAGCAAATTGCACCCACACTCTTCCCTCTTTGTTGGCTGGACCGCTGTCACATGTGGTCCCTTCATAGTGTGGTGCACCCTTTTGAAAAAAGTCTCCAGGGTGCCACTGCTACTCGAAGCCACAGCCTGGCTTTCTACACCCTCTCTGCAACCCTCTGGCAAGTCCAGAGTCTATGAGGGTCACAGCCAGTCAAGGCCCTCCTCCTCTCCCAGCTCCAGGTGTCATTAGGATCCCCCAAATTCTCTGGCAATGTTCCAGGCAGCAACCGCCACCCCAGCCTTGGTACACAGCTGGCTGTACTTAGCTTGCTGCCTTTCCCCCCATCAACTTTATGCATCCAGGTCTCTCCTGGGGTGGGTCTGGGGCTCCCTGCCTTGGGAGGGGAGGGAGCAGCTGGGCTGCTGTAACTGATCCGTCTCTCCTCCAGGGTTCCCACAGCAGCCACGGTTTTGGCAGCTGGTCCAGAGACCTTCCCCTAGGCCTATAAAACCTCCTTACTGCCCGTTTCGAAGCACCCTCTGCACACTTTGGCTTCCAAACTCCCTATCAGCCGAGATTCTGTCAACTGTTCATTTCATTTTTCAGATCGGCTAAGTGTCCCAGTTGACTGTAGGAGCAAGTGGGCTCAGCTCCCAGCTACATCAACACCATCTTTTCCTCAATTTGAGTCTTACAAGCCACAATTTCTACATTAATCTGGTTGCTAACACCTAATAAATTTACTCCCATGTATTCCTGATCATAGGCAAACACATGATTCCATCTGAAATGTTTGACTCTCCTGCAACAAGGACTTAGGAGTAAGGTGACAAGACTACTGGGAAAAGACTATTTTTATTCTGTTCATTTTGAAAAAGCAGATTCATTTGCACTATTTTCTCTAATAAAAAAGAAAACCAAGAAATAATATGCAAATTAGATTTATTTATTTTAAATCGTCACCAAAGGATATGTTTTATTGATTTTAGAGACAGAGGAAGGAAGGGAGAGAGAGGGAGAGGATGAATATTGGTGTGAGAGAGAAACATCAACTGGTTGCCTCCAGTAAGATGTGCTCTAACCAGGGATCACACCCACAACCTTTTAGTGTATGGGACGACACTCCAACCAGCTGAGAAAACTGGCCAGGGCTCAAACTAGATTTTAAAAAGAATGTTGGAAAGCAGTGTTTGTATGATATACTGCTCTTTAAAAAATAAAGTTACAGAGAGACAGTACAAGAATAAGTGAGAAAATGAGAGAGAGCAGGTTGGAAATGTATATACTATAATATTAGTGGATATCTCCAGGTGGTGGGATTATAGGTAATTTTAATTCTGTTGTTTTGTATTTTCACTTGACTAGAATTTATCAGAATAAAGGTGTATTTCAGTACAATTGGAAAAAACAGTTGCAAAAAAAGTAAATGGAAACATGTAAAAGCCAGAAAATTCTTAACTCACACTTAAAGTTTTTTGCTCATAAACTAGGAAATTATACTTACCGCCTAATTTCACAAAGTAAATGCCAAGTACAAAATAAATTTTTATTTGTAATAAAGTCCTCCCATGATCATTAAAAAAATTAATGCATCTTACAGACATTACCTTTCTAACACCTAGGGATTTACCTCCTGTTGATGAAATAGTTGCATGTGTAGCAGACAATTATCACATGCAGAGCACAAGCCCAGATAAAATGCCACTTAACACTGAACTTTGGGAAATAGCTTAGGAAAAGTAATTTTTTAAAAAGCCCCACAGTTACAAATTATATGTCCTCTAAGTTGTTGCTGATTTCTAGTGAACCATCTTACCTGTTTTTCATCAACCTCAGCTCTCGTTTGCGTGTGGCTTCTTCTGCAAGTTGCTGGGGGCTGTGCAAACTTCCTGGGGAGGCAGCCACCACCACTCCCTGAGGCAAAGCAGTTGGAGGAGCTCGGATCTGGTAAGTTGGCATGTCACCAGTGGCAGCTGCAATGAAATATTACATGCTCATATAAACATTTTACAACTTGGTATTTTATATAAAACTGACCTGGAAAAGCATACTTCTCATGTCTTAAGGGGTGATGTTGCTAACATTTAAGATGATTATTTTGAGCATTATAGGAATTGTAAGTATCAAAGATCTTCAGCACTAGGAACAATGATATTTAGCATGCTCTACACATTTAAAGAAGAAAATTGCCCTAATGCATTTCAGATAGGTTTTTATCAAAGGCTAAAAGTAGAGAGGCTTTTCAACTGAGAGTTTGTTGAGCCTAAAATCAGTGGTGTGCTGATGAAGGTTTAATAACCAGCTTTCCTGGAGCAAGGTGAGATCTGTAGCATGTTGATGCCCATGATATAAATACTTTGACCATGGTCAACTGGAGGCTACCGGTATGAATTCAGTGAATGCAGAACTGGGAAGACATACACAGGAAGTAGCATAGCATGCAGATAAAACATGTAAATAACAGCAAGAGCATAGATTAAAAGTTATAAATGATAAATTTTGAGTATTAATATTTTAAGTAACTTTTAAAATATATCTTTAAAATTTTAATAGCTATTTTAACAACCAGCTCATAAAAATCCCCAAAACTTAACAATTAGCTCTAGCAAATCAGTGAGAGCTTGTTCCAGCACACCACTGCAGAAATTTTAATTAAGCAGCACACTTCCATCTATTTGAATTTTCCTTTACCCTATAACTTCACCTAACGTCTTTTAGTGCAAGACCTATTGCCAGAAAGAGTACTGGCAGGCAAATACTCACTCACTATATTTTCATCTAAGAGCAAAAAATAACATACAAAAAAGCAAAGCTCTGCTTCAAAGCTTCAAAGCTGTGGTTTGTATGGGAAATGGTAATTTTTGTTTGTCTTAGGTTTCTTGGGATAATAATATATTCCTAAGTATTCATTAAAAAAATATTGTCCAATTATAATATAATCATAGTTAAATGAAAGACTTAGTATTTATTTATTGAGATTGAATCCTACAGTCCTCAAAGTGTCCTAATTTACATTCTGCATGATTGTATCTACTGCAATAAACAGCTTCCTTAAGACAGATGGGTTAAACTGATGAAACATGTTCCTGCCACCACTGTTTCAACTTTGAAAACATACAGTCCAGAGTTCATGTGACATTCTGATGAGATATGACCAATACATGCTCTCTCAGAACTTAATGCAAGAAAATGAGTTAAAAATGATAAAATCCTATAAGAGTTGGTGGGAAGCAAATGCCAATCAAATATGAAACATATCGCTTCCATATTCCACTAAGAACTAAAATTTTACTCAAAAGAGAGGCAAAGGCTTTTTTTTTTCAGGTAAATGGAATATAATCACTGAAAATAGCCAAGTGGTTTAAAGGGTTAATCAAAAATTGATCTACATGTTTCTTTTTGAGTAAATGCCAGATTTTGTCCTCCCTGGACTAAAGAATTAGATGAAAGAATAAAATGATAAAAACATGGCTTTGGGAGAAAACCACTTAAAGGTCTTCATAAGATTGTAAGGCCGTACTGCTTCTTCCTTCTACACATAATTTAAGAAACAATTATCACAGTTGTAACTGTGATAAATATAATGATGATCACCAACCTGGGGATAATCCTAAATTTGTTTCTGTGACAATTTAAAGTACTATATACACAGATGTCTTAGAAAATTTTATACCTTTGAAATATTTCAGAAGAGAATTTTAAAGTCAGCTATAAACTGTTAACTGACAAAATTTTAAAAATATGTATTTAAATCATAGTGTAGAGGAGAGAGATTGGAGCCTGGGGTAACAGTTCTCTTCACCGACATCAGGGAAGAAGGTTATGGGGTAATGAAGGCTGAAACAATGGGACAGCTGGAGGAGACAAAGGCTTTCTAAAACTGAAACAACGGCAGTGACAAGGGGAAGTTTCCTGTCATCATGTTGACATATGTAAGCAGCAGGGATGCAGGCCTTGGTCTAGGGTTATTCTTGCCAAATTGCTCACAAACAAGTGCAATAAAATAATACAAAGGTACAGAAGTGTTTGTTATTCTCTCTCTAGTTTTGTATACATCTGCTTTTCTCTGTACTTAAAGTTAGAGCAGGATGTTTACACAATATACAAAAGTTAGTTGGAGAGTACTCATTAAAAAGTTAAAAAGGAAGGCAGGAATACTTCACAGATGAAAAAGAAAATTCGGCCCTTATTGGTGTGGTTCCGTTGGTTGGCATCCTCCAGCAAACCGAAAGGTCGCTGCTTGCTGCTTGGATTCCTGGTCAGGGCACATGCCCGGGTTGCAGGCCAGGTCCCCAGTTGGGGATGCACCAGAGGCAACCAATTGATGTTTCTTCTTTCCACATCAGTGTTTCTCTCCTTTTCTTTCTCCTTCCCTTCCCCTCTCTCTAAAAATAAGTAAATAAAATATATATTTTTAAAGTTTATTGGTCTTAGAATCAGAACAGGCTCTAAATTCTTGCCTGTTTCCAAAACTGAAGCCACCTTACAAAGACCAAATGTGGCACTGTGAAGGATCATGGCAATTCCAAAAGAGGCAGGCATATTTAAAACATTTTGAGCAACAGCTTAGAAAAAAATACCCTAACATGGTATTTTGGAAAGGATTATATGTATGGATGTATTAGTCCTCAGATGTTAGCTAACACACTGAGTTTTATTATGATTTTTCAGATATACTATCTATTCATTTTATCTCTCTCAACAAAAATCACACTGAAGCTCATTGGTTCAAGCCAGAAATATGATTAGTATAAATTAGCAGAAATTAGTGTAACTCTCTGGTGATGGTATAGTTCTAATGGTCACTGCATAAATATCAATGGATAAATTTCAAATATTCAAATGATCTTATTACATTAAAGTTAATACATTAAAAAGATATGGGCAAAGAGAAAGTCTTGTTTTAAGAAAATCCAAGAGTTAAAAGTTTTGTTATTGAAACAAGTGATAAAAAGTTTATATACAAAAATTCAGTGGTAATTTAACGCAGATGAGATACCCGGCATCACAGTTGAAAGGGCATCCTGCATTCTTGGATGTCACGTTCTTACTCCGGTATGCTAATAAAGGCCAATTTCTGCTCCATCTAACTACTAATGTGCCAAAAAAATTTTTTATTCTAAAATTTCACTTCATAAATTATTTCTAAAAATAAATGGGTCATCAGTGGGGAGTTTAAACTCATGATTGAAGAAAGGTAATAAAAAGATACACTAATTTAACTTTGAAGCAGCAAAAGTTTTAGACAAGCTGCGATATCTTTTGTGCCTTGCATGTAGTCCCCTAGAACCCAGCAACACTTGGCATATAATGGATGGCTGGTGGGTTTACTTGTGCACTAGGAAGGAAATGTTGAACTTCCCAGGGCTTGCACAAGTCCACTGTCAATTGGAATGTCTCAAGTAAGCAGTCTTATAATTATAAGACTATCATTAGCCATTATCATAACTAAGTCTGTAACACTAAGACATGGAAAGCTCTAAAAGATGCTATGTATTTATTCAAACTGGCCTTTCTTGATAGAAGGCATTATTTCCTAAGCCTTCCCTTAGGTGCTACTCAAATAACTTGCCATTTTAGAAGCAAAGGAGTTCTAATTACTGTATAGTGTTTCCAACCATCTAACTCATTTTAGGTTTGTTATCAAATATTTCATGAGAAAAGAAAATTCCTATAACTCTCCAACTCTGGTCATTAACTTCATACCTCTCTGTGTGAGCTTTAAACACAGTACAGAAGAAAAAGTATGGTATTTGGAGTCTGGGTTCTGGTGCAGCTCTGCCACTTACCAGTCATGTGACTTGGGGCAAGTTCAGTTTCCTCATCTGCAAAATGAGGATACATTATCTCATTTAATACTCACAATAAATTCTGTAATGTATGTCAAAGTGTCTAGTACAGTGCCTGGCTCATGGTAGACATTCAGCAAGTGTTAGTCCCCTTCCCCTTCCCTCCCTTAAGTTCTGGAAGGCAATGTTCCAAACTATGCTTATACTGCATATTAATTAAAAGGCAAATAACATCCATAATTATTTCCCTGGAGTTCTCCTTCTAACAAAACCTGGGTAATGGAATGATTGAAATGTATGACTCTCATTATTTTGTTAAAAAATATGCCTATTAATAACTTTAAAAATCTATACTATATTTTATTATATCCCTTTATAGAATAAATTATTAAAAGATAGAATTATAAAATATCCCTTTAAATGTAGGTAATTATTTAAAATATGTAACTGTAAAGGTGAAGAATCACAAAACACTGAATGATACAATCTCATCAGACTCGTAATAAGAAAACTGGAAAACCCCACAAGTCAAAGAGGTGCTTGCTTCCTCCTAACAGAGAAAGAAATGAGCAGCCCAACCCAATTCATATCTTGATAGCTTCCAATGTGAAAGTTTATCAACATCCCACAATGGTGACTTTATTTACTGATTGATTGATTGATTGATTGATTGATACCTCTATAGTACTGAGCACATTAACTGAACAAAACCATTTTTATATGTGGAGCTCCTATCTTCATAGGTCTTTTTTGCTATGTGTCACTAATCACAAATACACCGAAGTAATAAGCAATAGAGGTAACTTAGATGTCATACTTAGAAGCAGGGAGCTCCAGAAAGCTACTGACATCTTCACCTTTCTGTGTTGGTTCTCTCCCTCCCTATGACCACATCAGTGCTCCTAATGCCGAAGTCAGGCTTGTCCTTACTAGGGTGCCTCACTCTGTCAAGAAGGCTCCCCTCCTCCTTGCTCCAAGTTTTCCAGGAAAATTAAATCCCACGTAAACAGGACTATTAACCACCAAACAGTTCAAATGTGTTACAACACATAGACCACATAGAATCAAGTCATTAAGTAGTTTTTACTTTAAGTTACACATGAGTTATGCATTCAGTGAAAATCATAAGAGTAAAAAAAATTGTAAAAATGAGAAATTATATGGATATTTTTAGTTGTATGTAATGGCAAACTTATGCTCTGTTGTCCTATGAAAGTAATAATGCTAGAAAAAATCTATTTTGTCTACTTAAAATGATGCAAACTTTACTTTGTATGTTTTATAAGCAATGTGTAGTGTGCTATTGTAACTCACCTAACATCAGCTTTAGTTTATCAATGTCAGGTGAATTCTGAGAAGCAGCATAATGTAAACAGAATCAGATAAGGACTCTGAAGAGCCAAATTGGTTCACCTCTTGCTAGGTCTATAAGCTTGTAACAGTCATATACCCACTCTGATCTGTGTGATTATATATACAATGAACATAATAATGTCTGCCTTGAGTAAATCAGGGGGTATGCGTAGAAAGTGCTTTTCCTTGTGAGTATTTAAATATGGCTTCTTCAGCAAGGCCTACCCTGATCCTTCAACCTATAGTAGCTGTGAGTCTCTCATAATCTGATAGTTTGATAGCACTTACTACATTTATATTTATTTTTATTTGTGAGATTAAGAGAGTTTTTATTTTAAAGTTTACATAAGTTCAAAGTATTATTTTATTAGTCAATATGTTTACACAGGCAAATATAACTGGGCAAAGTGAAACAATTATCCCAAGTGATCTTTCATTAAAGATTTTTCAAAAATAGTGGGAAAATAGCATATAACAATTTCATACAAATTCAGAGTTCTAATGAAACGTAAGGTAAGTGACTCCTATATTTTTACTTCCAACATGATTATATTTGCTTTGTTACCAACTTCAAGGAGCTGTTATACTTGATGCAAACCATTCTTTTATGTGAAAATTTCCAAAAACCTTTTCCTTTCACAAAGGTGAAATGTATCCTCATTCTTTTGTATCAAATATTAATTAAGATACTATTTTCTAAATTTGAATAAGTTGGAAGGTTTGTTAATTCAGATATCCAGGCTGAATATAATTCATTAGAGGTTTTTAGACTCAGAGACTAAAAGATGAAGAGTTAGACTCTTAACAATCAGCTTATAAATAAAGCCAAAACTATTTCTAATAAAAATTTAAATTACATCCAACAGAATAATATAATTCTGTAAACTGTAAGTATTCTCTTTTCAGATTCACTCCCTTGGCCCTGTAAGAAATGCTTCTAAAAACTCTCCCAGACTGTCATTATTGTCAGCAAACTGATGCTAGTCTAGATCAGTTTTCCAAACCATAAGTTGTAGAACATTGGTGAGTCATAAAGTCAACTTCATGGGTCAAGAATAACATTAAAAAAAAAGAAATAAAAAGTATGACTACATTACATATATTAAGCTAAGCATTACTTTTCAAGTAGATTTTAATATAGACCTAAGGTACACACAAGTCTACTGTTGTATAAATGTGGATCATGGTCAAAAAGTTTGTGAGCCAATAATCTATACCAATCAACCTTAGAGAGAGCGAGAGAAAGAAATGTCCTTTCCATTTTCAAATAGCACATTAAATAGAATTGATTCTGTGAGAACTGACCAGATTTCCAAAAACAATAATTTCCAAGGGTACAATGAGGTAGTGAAAAAGTTTGACATTTTAAAGTGTCACCATTTAGAAAATTTTGAATTGGAAAGGATAAATCATATATAAACATTATGGGTAAAACTGTGAAAAAAAATCTCTTCAAGTATGCTATATTCGTTCTGTAAATGTTTATTTTCAAGCAAAGATTAAAAATTTATGCAAATATTTATCTTAAATGTTCATATTTAGATATATCTTGAGTAATTTCAAATCATTTTCTTTTCTTTTTTGTTATGATATTCTCTCATGTTTAGAGAAGTCAAATGATGAATTTAAATTTATAAACCAATTACTATTTTTTAGGAAATAAATATATGCACAAAAGTGTTTTTTGGTTCTAAGAATCATATGACATGCACTATTTCAGGTTACTTTAAGTTCATCTATATCTTACAATAAATTTGCCATTTGAGAGCTTCTGCAATCTATACTGTCTCTAAAATTTCACAGAAGTTTTGAGAAACAGTAGCTCAAGATAATTTAAAAAACAATTTTATACAGGTGTTATTTGCTCAAGACAATGGAATGCTCCTGTTTAGGAGGAGGAGCTGAGATCCACTAACTGAAGACATAAATTGTGAGCAAGCTGTTTATAACTATCCATTCTTCGTGAACTCAAATGCAAATCAGTAGTGGGTTAGAAATAGGACACCACTCAATAAACACAGTTGCAACAACATAATGAACACTGGTGACTAAGTCAGGAACATTATCTATAACTAAGGAAACCGAACCACGGAAAGAACTGCGGATTTTCAGACTTGCACTTCCCTAACCATGCACGTAGGGAGCGGTGAGCGGCAGATCCTGCAGAGCAACAGGGTGGGGTGAGCGAGGGAGCCTGACCCAACCCGGATGGAGCCCACGCACATTCGGACCTTGGAGTGGTGCAGGGTTCCTGGTATCTGCCTACACAAGGAGGGGGGCGGGGGGGGGGGTAGTGCTGGCTTCCTACAGCAGATACTTACCTGCAGAGAAACGCTAAAGTGAGGCCCACAAGTCAAGCTACCCAGTCCAAGAGCTTCCACGGAGACAGGCAAGCAGCGAGCTAGTTAACAACCTCAAGCTGTCAGCTGCGCTCGGCAGAACAGAAGGGAACTGGCTCAGTCACAGCCTGGCTCGGGGCTGACGTCAATGTGCAGCCTGCTTGGAGTTTAACTTTTCCACTTCCCGAGGACCCACGATTCCAGGAAATGCAATGACGTCAGCCCTTTGAACTCCATTAGGGAGGAACAGACCATTTTAGACACTGGAGCAAAGAAAGGAGTAGGCATACAAACATCTCAACATTCTGGTCTGTTTGGAGCTACATTTGTACACAGCAATGAAATCGGAAGCTTAATTTTTTACAACTTGAACAGTACGTATGTTTAACTTGAAGCCACATTGGATATGCAACAGGTTGCTGATGAAGCAACAGCTTACTTTAGGGGCGGGGTGGTGGGTGGGGAGGGGAGAGAATGAGAGAGAGAGAGAGAGAGAGAGAGAGAGAGAGAGAGAGAGAGAAACCGTCTTGATTAAGTAACCAATGTAACACCAGGCAAAGAACCAATTTCACTAAGATGCCTTGCAGAAGTGTCCAACCTTTTGGTGTCTCTGGGCCACAGTGGAAGAGAAGAGTTGTCTTGGGCCACATGTTAAATACACAAACACTAACAAAAACTGACAAGCAAAAAAAAAAGGTTTTAGTAAATTTACTATTTTGCACTGGGTTGCATTCATAGCCATTCTGGGCTGCAGGTTAGACACCCCTGCAAGCATGCTATAGATATAAAACTCCTCAGCTACTAGAAAAGTAGTATTCTTTATATACTCAGAGGCTCCTAAATAAGTTTCCAAACCTTCACAAATAATTTTACAAAATTAAATCTTTCTCTAAAGGTTTTCTTACCTATTTCATCTCCAGTCACAGCCATGCCAGTCTTCTGCATACAGACCTGCCCACTCTTCCTTTCACAGGCCAACACAAAGTGTTCTGACTAGCAAGCATGTGCAGTTATAAGTGGCAGTGCTGACCTCACAATGACATCACTAGCCTATCACTGCCATAAATTTGCTTTGTCACAGACGAGCTCACTGAAACCAAAGCCCTATCAAAGTCCTGCAATAAACCACTGGATGTTCATTTTTCATTTTTACACACACAAAAAAAAATCTGAAAAAAAGAAGGGCTCTTTTTTTCCTGTGGGGCTATTTCTTTATTATTACTCTGTCCAAGGTTTCTAAGTAAGGGGCCATAAGTCCTATAGACTTTTCATTAAGTTGGGGGAGAAAAGGAATACTTGGAGATTTAAAAAATAAACAACTGCCATTCAGTTGAGAGAAATGCTGTGGAGCAAACAGAAATGTATTTCATAGATGCTTCTAGATTCTCCTACTAAGAAATAACTAGCCACCTTTGTTTGCTTATAATACATTTCTATCTGTTACACCAGAAAATCCAGCAGTTCCTAGGGTGACGTATAATTTGCTAATTTCATTTGAAAGGGATACTGAAATTTTAAAAATTCAAATGTAGCCAGTATAATATAGCAGTCTTCCATAAATATTAGATTTAACCATATGGGCCAGCTCATATTTGAACTTTTTGGCCCACAAAGACAGCAATAACATGTGGCTCAATCTAACACATCATTTTAGTAAATTAAAATCCCTTGAAACAAACTTTGTGATGTTTAAAAATTCATAAATAGGATTTCTGGCCAAGATGGAGGCGTAGATAGATATACTGTGCCTCCTTGCACAACCAAAAGAAGGAAAACAACAAATTCAAAAACAAAAAACAACCAAAACTGCCAGAAACTCAAACTGTATCAGAGTCCAACAACCAAGGTGTTAAAGAAGAAATGTTCTATCCAGACCTGTAGGAGGGGCGGAGATGGCAGGTAGGATGGAGAGTACTCGTGTCAAGGTGGTGCTGGAGGACCAGGGCAGGCTCACATTTGTGTGCAGATAAACCCAGAGGAACAACTGGGGAGCAAGACAGATCATGCAAACCAGGGTTCCAGCACCGGGAAATAAAGCTTCAAAAATCTCTAACTGAAAAAACCTGTGGGTATTACGGAGGCAGGGGAAACTCCCAGCCTCACAGGAGAGTTCGTTGGAGAGTCCCACAGGGTCCTAGAATGTACACAAACCCTCCCCACCTCAGGAATCAGCACCAGAAGGGCCCACTTTGCTTGTGGATAGCAGTTGAAGTGACTGAAAACTAGTGGGGAGCTGAGCTAGTGGCATTTTTCCCTCTTGGACCCGTTCCCCACATACAGCATCACAAAGCAGCAAAGTGGGTTGCCCTGCCCTGGTAAACACCTAAGGCTCCGCCCCTTAGTACATAACAAGTGTGGCCAGACAAAAAAAATGGCTCAGATGAAAGAACAGACCAAAGCTTCAGAAAAATACAACTAGACTTCCAGCCAAGATGGAGGCATAGGTAGACACACTGTGCCTCCTCACACAACCAAAATAAGGACAATAACAATTTTAAAAACAAAAAACAACCAGTGCTCACAGAAAATTGAACTGTATGTAAGTCTGACAAACAAGGAGTTAAAGTAGACACATTCATCCAGACCGGTAAGAGGGGTGGAACCAGGGAGCTGGGATAGAGAGGGCTCCCAGCAGGGTGGCTGGTGGACCCCAGGCACGCAAAGTGGCAACTGGCGAACCCAGTGAGGCAGCAGATTGTGGAGGGGTGCAGCATGCAAGGTGGTTGGCGGGTCGGGCAGTACCACATTCGCACACAGATAAACAAGGCAAAACTGGGGAGCAAGACAAATCATGCAGCCCAGGGTCCCAGCATGGGGAAATAAAGCCTCAAAACACTGATTGAAAACACCTGTGGGGGTTGAGATGCCAGGAGAAACTCCCAGCCTCACAGAAGAGTTTGTTGGAGAGATCCAGAGGGTCCCAGGACCTACACAAACCCACCCACATGGGAATCAGCACCAGAAGGGCCCAATTTGCTTGTGGGTAGCTGGGGAAGTGACTGAAAGCCAGCAGAGAGTGGAACGAGTGCCATGGTTCCCTCTCAGACCCCTGCCCCACATACAGTGTCACAACCCAGTGACTGGGTTGCCCCACCCTGGTGAACACCTAAGGCTCTGTCCCTCATATGTAACAGGTACATCAAGACAAAAGAAAAATGGCCCAAACGAATGAACAGATCAAAGCTTCAGAAAAAATACAACTGAGCAATGAACAGATAGCCAACCTACCAGATGCACAGTTCAAAACACTGGGAATCAGGATGCTCACAGAATTGGTTGAATTTGGTCACAAATTAGATGGAAAAATGAAGGCTATCCTAAGGGAAATAAAGGAAAATGTACAGGGAACCAACAGTGATGGGAAGGAAACTGGGACTCAAATCAATGGAGTGGACCAGAAAAAAGAAATAAACATCCAACCAGAAAAGCATGAAGAAACAAGAATTCAAAAAAATGAGGAGAGGCTTAGGAACCTCCAGGACATCTTTAAACATTCCAACATCTGAATTATAGGGGTACCAGAAGGAGAAGAGGAAGAGCAACAAGTGAAAAAGTTATTTGAAAAAATAATAAAGGAGAACTTCCCCATTCTGGCTAAGGAAATAGACTTCCAGGAAGTCCAGGAAGCTCAGAGAGTCCCAAAGCAGTTGGACCCAAGCAGGAACACAACAAGGTACACCATAGTTACATTACTCAAGATGAAAGATAGGAGAGAATCTTAAAAGCAGCAAGACAAAATGAGAGAGTTACCTACAAAGGAGTGTCCATCAGACTGTCAGCTGATTTCTCAAAAGAGACCTGAAAGGCAAGAAGGGACTGGAAAGATGTATTCCACCTCATGGACCTACATCCAAGATTCCTCTATCCAGCAGAGCTATCATCTAGAATGGAAGGGCAGATAAAGTGCTTCCCAGATAAGGTCAAGTTAAAGAAGCTCATCATCACCAAGCCATTAGTATATGAAATATTAAAGGGACTTTTCCAAAGAAAAGAAGATCAAAACTATGAACAGTAAAATGATGACAAACTCACAACTATCAACAACTGAACTTAAAACAAAAACAAAAACTAAGCAAACAACTAGAATGAGAAGAGAATCACAGAAATGGAGATCACATGGAGGGTTATCAGTGGGGAGGTGGAAAGGGAGAATGGGGGAAAAGATACAGGGAATAAGAAGCATAAACAGTAGGCAGAAAATAGACAGGGGGAGGTTAAGAATAGTATAGGAAAAGGAGAAGCCAAAAAACTTACATGTACAACCCATGGGCATGAACTATAGGAGGGAAATGCGGGTGGGAGAGCAGTGCAGGGTGGAAGTGAATAAAGGAATGGGGGGGTGGGGATGGCAAACTGTAATAGCATAATCAATAAAATATATTTATAAATTAAAAAATAAAATTTTGTAAATAAATTGAAATTACTAGTCATAAATTTTAAAAATATGTCCACTTAAAAAAGTATGTCTGAAATTATTTGGGTTACTTAATGAAGATTTGGCACAGGAAGAGCTGGATCACTGTAAATTTTACAATTCAAGGTTGGACACAAAATTGGCACTGTTCAACAGTATTATGGACCATAACCTGGGGAAAAATGATTGGCATCTCTAGGACACAAAAGTAAGTGACATGTCCTTGAGACCTTTTACTTTCATCAGTGGCTTGTACAAAGCCCAGCCCCTTGTATGGTTAGAATTCAAACTGACCTTAAATCAATGAAAGGACATCACATTTTTACTTTATTCAAAGAAGAATCTTCTTGTAAAGTCAGAGACACTCAGATGCTTAGGAGGAGAAACATCAGGAGGAGAACCTGTGTTTCTACTAATTCTCCAGAACATATAAACTGAAGACATCCTGCTACTGTGTAAGAAAATATGGGGAGCACGTTAGACATCAACCCCATTAGAGGCTTCATAAAAATATCTTGTCATTGCATCTACACCTAAGGGTGTGGATCTAAGACTACTAGTTGGTTTTATTCACATTTTAGAAAGTTTAAATTATTCTCAACATTTGTTTAAGTTGGCACTTAGGTGCCCAGTAAATATTAGTGTAAAAGAAGTGTAAAGAAGGAAAGGAAAGAGGTAAGTTGGTTGCTTGGCTGACTACTATTAGAAAGTTTTAATAAATTCCATGTGCCCCAAAACTCAGTTAATCAGCACACAGAACTAGTAACATTTTCACTAGAGGAAGTGTATTTTACTTTCATTCAGTAAATGGTTACTGAACCCACTTATCATATGCCAGGGACAGTCCTAGGGACTAAGGATCCCTGTCCAAGCAGAAGTTACCATCTAGGCAGGAGCCCGAGAATCACAATTCAGTGATACATGCTCTGAGAAGGTTCAGTGGAAGCTGCAGGGGGTGACCTAAGCCAGTTGTGGAGGTCAGGGAAGGCTTTCTGGGGAAGTGCTACCCAAGATGAAGCATGAACAACGTCTCAGGGCAAACAGCAATGTGTGAAGGCCGTAGAAGAGAGCAGGCACAACACAATACAGGAAATTAAAGAAATCCAGCATAAGAGGGAGAAGTGAGAAGGAGGAAGTAAGACCCAGATCAAGCAGAGGCTGGGCCATGTTAAGGTCTGACTCTGTCCAGCAAGTAAGAGGCATTCATCCATTGAAGGGTTTTGAGCGGGAGGCTGACATGATAAGATGTGAATTTTAGAATTACCACTGTGAACTGTAGAATTGAAAGTATAACAGAGAAAGGGAAATGTTCAAGAAACGGACTTTTGCTTTTAAGAACTATTAGCTCCTAGAATCATTGGGAGGAATGAAGAAGGAGAACCTAGCTGAACTTTCAGGGAGAATTCCTAAAAAAATGAGCCAAGAAATCATATGCTGTCCCCGGCATGATTAGGAAACTGAGGACACTGCTCCAGAGCTACCAGCTTGAGGCCAGGCACCTGGCAGGCCCAAGTCTGCTGCAGAAATCCAGGTGAGAGGGGACAGCAGCTAGAACCAGAATTATGGTGGGGGTAGAGAGGAGTGTAGGCAGTTGTGACTTAGCAAGAAGAAGAATGAATGGAGAAGGCAAGGGAGAGTAAGACATGACACCCATGTTTCTGAATTGAAGCAATAGGATGGAAGAATCCATTGCTGAAGTAGAGTAAACAAAGGAGAACTGGGGCTGTGACATGGGTGGGGGGGCTTTGGATTTAAGAAGTCAAGATGTATGAGGAATATGCCCATAGCCGACTGGAATCAGGGGCAGAGTCACAGTGAACTGGAGCCATGGGCAGGCATGAGTTCATCCAGGGACAGTGCCCAAGTCAGATGGAAGAAGGCCCAGGATGCAGCTCTGAAGACTGCCACTAATGCGTAGAGATGGGTGGAGGAAGGTTAGACCAACAAAGGAGCCTGAAAGAGAGGCAGGAGAGACAGAAAAAAATGGAAAGAATGCAGTATCGGAGATCTAAGATGGCGTCAGAGTAGGAAGGAGCAGATTCCGCTTCCCTGTGCTCAGGGGAGAAAATCCTGACCCATCTATGGAGTAGAGAAGCAAGCAACCAACATACTTCAGCATATGTGAAAATAAGGGACCAAGGATTGTGGCAGAACCGGAACTGAGAAACTGGACCCTAAGAAGAGTGCTGCAACAAGCTAGGGTCCCAGGGACCAGTGTGTGGTCCGGGGGCTGCAGCCCCAGGCCCAGTGCCCGCTGCTGGGTTTGCCACCGAGTCCTTGGGAGAGACCCGGAACAACTGCTCCCTCCCCAGCCAAATAGGGTCTGAGTGGCACTGGGAGGAATCCAGGTACTAGCAAACACACAAGAGCTGTGAGCACCTTTGGAGGCAGTGGACACCTGAGGGGCTGGGTCACACAGTGGGCCCTGATCCCCACAGTCACTGGTCTGGCTGGAGAGTTCGGCGGGCGGCAGGAGAAGCCAGGCCACTGTGGGGAGCGGCAGGCTTGAACAGGAGGAATTTCTCAAGAGGAAGGAGTGAATAGACAGATACTGTTTGGGGAATTCTCCTAAAGTGATCAATCACTCCAGCCTCCCTGCCACCTAGCCAAGGGCACACAGGCACGGGCGCACAGGGAGAGCATCCCCGCACCCCAGTCCACAGCAGTAACCCTGGGGAAAGGCCTGATTCCCACACCCAGGGTGCAGGGGCTGAGGAGCCACGTTAGCTTCCCAGACAGTGCGCACCACTGACGGAGGAAGAAAAGCCATACCAATCATCCCTCAGTCTGCCACAGCCAGCAAGAGCAGAAAAACCACTTTGGCCACTTTGAAACCAAGAGACTTTTTAATTTGATTCTATTTTTTTTAAACAATTCTTAATTTTTTAATTTTTATTATTTTTATCCTCTTTTAATTTCTTTTTCCTCTCTTTCCTGCATTCTTGTTTTATTCCTTCCTCCTTTCTTTCCTCCAATTTTATCTCTTCTTCCTTCCTTTGTCTGCCTTTTTTATTTTTATTTTTTTAAATACATACAAGTGAGACAAAATCCTGGATCTGTGAAAAGACCAAAGTTGAACCCAAAGAAAGGGCATCACAACACCTGGGACACTGAGACAAATTTCACTTTGCTATTACAGAGAACCTGCAAGTTATTGCATATTTGTATTATTATTATTTTTCCAGTATTCTTACATCTTTTTAAATAGTATTTTTGTATCCCTCTTCTTTTTTGTATAGTTTGCTTTGCTAGGCTGGTTATATTCTATGACCTGACAGCTTTCCCCTGATATCTCTTTCATAGTGTATTGCTAATCTACTGTCCTTTAATTCACCTGTGTCCCATTAGCACACTACTTGAGGTTCTGTACTCTCTATTCTTGTTACCTAGATCTCATAGATTCTGTCATATGATTGTTGACCTAATATTATTGTAAATAATTGCTGTTCCATGCAATTGTAATTACTTCACAACACCCCTCGCAGATCTTAACCCATTTCAAAGTTTCCTAAACTATAATACTGTAGTGGTTAACTCTATTCTCTCACACACTACACCTATTTACTATCCTTTACTCTCACCTTACCTCAGAATCTGACCTCCCACAACCTCACTGCTTTCTGGATCCAACTCACAATTCTTCCTTCCCTAACAAGAGTCTTATCTTCTTTCCATCCTTTCTAAAAATCAGCTAGCTGGGTGGAAGATCATGGTTAACAACTATACATAGTCAAAGGATCTCCTATCTCTTCTCTACTGGCTGCTACTGTAAATATCATAGAATACTATCTTGCTGTCTTAAGCTATTTTGCCTTCCCCCTCCAACTCATCACAAAAAAGAGTAGGTGGAAGAGGTGAACACCAGGATACCCACTGGAAGAGGAAACCCAACAACAAAGGAACCATTAACAGATAACAACAGAAGAAGGTGAAGGAGGGAGTGGTAACCACACAAACCTCAATCCAGGACCTATCTGGAAATACAACTAAACAGTAGAGACAGTACCCAATACAAACAACTGAACAAGAGCAAGAGAGAATCCTTAAAATCTTTTACACACAGAAGAACCAGCTTCCACACAACCTACCCTCACCAGTACAACAAAATACAATAGGTGGTGGACAGAGTGACCCTCATTTAACCAGCTGGAGGGAAGAAACCACCAGAGAAAGACCCAACAACAATCAAAACCCAAAGACAAACACAAAGCCAACTTAAATGACAGACCAAGACCAGTGACCTCGGGAGATCAAGGAAACTGCACCACTGAAACTCACTGCTATTCTACTAAAGAAGTTCACACCACAAACCCAGGGAGCCAGAACAGATCAACACAGGAAGCTGAGGCTAACAAGAAGAGTCTCACGAACAATGGGAAGACAAAGAAACAATCCCCAAATGAAAGGAAAGGAGGAAGCCTCAGAAGGAATGCTAAATGAAATAGAGGCAATTCAACTATCAGATATTGAGTTCAAAGCAATGATCGCCAGGAAGCTCAATGAGCTCACAATGAGCTACCAGAAACTACAGGGAAGCTACAATGAACTCAGTGGAAACTACATCAACATGAAAAAGGAAATAGAAACTATCAACAAGGGCCAAGAGGAAATGAAGAATACAATTTCTGAACTGAAAAACAGTAGAAAGAATGAAAAGCAGGATTGATGAAGCAGAAGATCGGATTAGCAAGCTAGAGGACAAAGTAGAAAACAACACCCAGAAAGAACAAGAAAAGGAAAAGAGGCTCAGAAAGAATGAAGAGGGATTAAGAGAAATGCAAGACAATATGAAATGTAATAATATTCATATAATAGGGATACCAGAAGGAAAAGAATAAGAGCAAGGGATAGAAAGCTTATTTGAATGAGTAATGATGGAAAACTTCCTTAATTTGATGAGAGAAAAAGTCAAACAAATCCAGGAAACACAGAGAGTCCCAATCAAGAGGAACCCAAAGAGGCACACCTCAAGACACATCATAATTAAAATGGCAAAATTTCAAGACAAAGAGAGAATATTAAAGGCAGCAAGGAAAAAACAGGAAGTAACATACAAGGGAGCCCCAATAAAGCTAACAGCTGACTTCTCAATGGAAACACTCCAAGACAGAAGAGAATGGCAAGAAATATTCCAAGTAATGAGAACCAGAGGTCTGCAACCAAGGCTACTTTACCCAGCAAGGCTCTCAATCAAGATAGAAGGCCAAATAAGAAGCTTCTCAGACAAAAGAAGTCTAAAAGAATACACCTTCACCAAACCAGCTCTGCAAGAGATGTTAAAGGGACTGCTTTAAGGAAAGAAAGGAAAAGGGAGAGAGAGAGAGAGAGAGAGAGAGAGAGGAACACATGTACATAAAAGGTAATGAATGAAAAGGTAAGTACCTATCAATAATAAGGTTAAACATAAATGGATTAAATGCTCCAATCAAAAGACATAGAATAGCTGAATGGATAAGAAAAAATGACCCACACATATGCTGCCTACAAGAGACCCACCTCAGGATAAAAGACCTTCACAGCCTGAAAGTGAAGGGCTGGAAACAAATTTTCCAAGCAAATGGACAGGAAAAAAAAAAAGCCGGGGTAGCAATACTCATATCTGACAAAATAGACTTCCAAAAAAGGGCCATAAAGAGAGACCCAGAAGGTCATTTCATAATACTCAAGGGAAGAATCCACCAAGAAGACACAAATATTGTAAATATATATGTACCCAACATAGGAGCAGCCAAATACATAAAGAAAATCTTAGAGGACTTCAAGAAAGATATGGACAGCAACACAATTATAGTGGGGGATTTTAACACCCCACTATCAAAAATGGACAGATCTTCTAAACAAAATATCAACAAAGATATTGTGGCATTGAACAATACCCTAGATGAAATGGGCTTTACTGATATATACAGAGCCCTCCATCCCAAAGAAGCTAAATACACATTCTTTTCAAATGTACACGGAACATTCTCAAAGATAGACCACATGATAGGACACAAAACAAGCCTCAACAATTTCAAGAAAATTGAAATCATACCAAGAATTTTCTTGGATCAAGGGACTGAAGCTAGAAAACAACCCAAAGGAAAAAAACCCAAAATACTCAAAATCATGGAGATTAAATAGCATGCTATTAAACAATGAATGGGTCAAGAATGATATTAAGAAAGAAATCAAAAGGTTTCTGGAAACAAATGAAAATGAACTCAACCCACTTTTGGATTGTTTTGAACAACCCAAAACTTATGGGACACAGCCAAGGCAGTCCTTAGAGGGAAGTTCATAGCGACACAGGCCCACCTAAAAAAGTTAGAAACATTTCAAACAAACAACCTAACCCTATGTCTACAAGAACTCGAGGAACAAGAACAAAGTCAGCCCAGAGCAAGCAGAAGGAAGGAAATACCCAAGATCAGAGCAGAATTAAATGACATAGAGACTAAAAGCACAATTCTGAGGATCAATGAATCCGAGAGCTGGTTCTTTGAAAAGATAAACAAAATCGACAAGCCTTTAAGCAGACTCATCAAGAAAAGAAGAGACAAGACCCACATAAACACAATCAGAAATGAAAGAGGAGAGATCACAACAGATACCACAGAAATACAAAGGATTGTAAGAAATTACTAAGAAGAACTGTATGCCAAGAAATTTGAAAACCTAGGTGAATGGACAAACTTCTAGAAAAATATAATCTTCCAAAACTCAATGGAAAAGAAGCAGAAAGCCTGAACAAATGAATAACAGCAAAAGAAATTGAAGCAGTAATCAAAAAACCCGCAACACACAAAAGCCCTGGACCAGATGGTTTCACAGGAGAATTCTACAAAGCATTTAAGGATGAGCTAACCCCTATCCTTCACAGGCTATTTCAAAAATCCAAAAAGACGGGAGACTCCCAAACTCTTTTTATGAGGCCAACATCATCCTAATTCCAAAACCAGATAAAGACACAACAAAGAAAGAAAACTTCATCCAATGTTGCTGATGAACATTGATACTAAAATCCTCAACAAAATACTGGCAAACCACATCCAACAATACATTAAAAAGATCATACACCATGATCTTTTTAAGAAAGAATCCCACCAAGTGGGATTCATTCCAGGGATGCAAGGATGGTACAATATTCGCAAATCAGCAAATGTAATACACCACATAAACAAAAGCAAAGACAAAAACCACATGATCATATCAACAGATGCAGAAAAAGCATTTGATAAGGTACAGCACCCATTTATGATCAAAACACTCGGTAAAGTGGGAATACAAGGAGCATTCCTTAACATAATAAAGGCCATATATGAGAGACCTACAGCCAACACCATACTCAATGGGCAAAAATTAAAATCATTTCCACTAAGATCAGGAACAAGATAAGGCTGTCCACTTTCACCACTTCTATTCAATGTAGTACTGGAAGTTTTAGCCACAGTGATCAGACAAGAAAAAGAAATAAAAGACATCCAAATCAGAAAGGAGGAAACAAAACTGTCACTGTTTGCAGATGACATGATAGTGTACATAGAAAATCCTATAGACTCCACCACAAAACTGCTTGACCTAATAAATGAATTTGGAAAAACAGCGGGATACAAAGTCAATATCCAGAAATCAAAGGCATTTCTGTACACCAACAATGAAACAGCAGAAACAGATATCAAGGAAAAAAAATCCCATTTGAAATAGCAAAAAGAAAAATAAAATACCTAGGAATAAACCTAACCAAAAAGGTAAAAGACCTGTATTCAGAAAACTACATAACACTGAGGAGAGAAATCAAGGAAGACACAAACAAATGGAAACATATACTGTGTTCATGGATTGGAAGAATTAATATCATCAAAATGTCCATGCTACCCAAAGCAATTTACACATTCAATGCAATTCCTATTGAAGTACCAATGGCATATTTCACAGACATAGAACAAACACTTCAAAAATTTATATGGAATCGTAAATGACCCCAAGTAGCTGCTGCAATTTTGAGAAAGAACAGTAAAGTAGGTGGGATCGCAATACCTGACACTAAACTATACTACAAGGCCACTGTAATCAAAACAGCCTGGTACTGGCATTAAAAGCAGGCACATGGACCAATGGAACAGAACAGAGAGCCCAGAAATAAACCCAAGCCTCTACTTGGGCAATTAATATTTGACAAAGGAAGCAGCAACATAAAATGGAATAAAAATAGCCTCTTCAACAAATGGTGTTGGGAGAACTGGACAGCTACGTGCAAAAAAAAAATTAAACTCGAGCACCAACTTACACCTTACACAAAAATAAATTCAAGGTGGATAAAAGACTGAAATATAAACCGTGACACCATTAAAGTCCTAGAAGAGACATAGGTAGGAAAGTCTCAGATATTCCACGCAGAAACTTTTTTACTGACATGTGTCCTAGAGCAAGGGACATAAAGGAAAGAATAAACAAATGGGACCTCGTCAAAATTAAAAGCTTCTGCACAGCTAAAGAAAACAGTATCAAAATAAAAAGAGAACCAACTGTATGGGAAAACATATTTCCAAAGAAACCTCAGACTAGGGTTTAATCTCCAAAATATATAAACAACTTACACGACTCCACTCTAAAAAGACAACCAACCCAATTAAAAAATGGGCAAAGGACTTGAACAGACACTTCTCCAAGGAGGACATACAGAAGTTCCAGAGACACATGAAACGATGTTCAATATTGCTAGCTATCAGAGAGATGCAAATTAAAACCACAATGAGATACCACTTCACACCAGTCAGAATGGCCATCATAAACAAAGCAACAAACAACAAGTGCTGGGGAGGTTGTGGAGAAAAGGGGACCCTAGTGCACTGTTGGTGGGACTGCAGACTGGTACAACCACTATGGAAAGCAGTATGGAACTTCCTCAGAAAACTAAAAATGGATCTGGCTTTTGATCCAGCAATTCCACTGCTGGGACTATATCCTAAGATCACTGAAACACCAATAGAAAAGAACCTTTGCACCCTGATGTTCATAGCAGCACAATTCAAATAGCCAAGTACTGGAAGGAACCTAAGTGCCCATCAGTAAATGAGTGGATGAAAAACCTATAGTACATTTACACAATGGAATACTATGCAGCAGAAAGAAAGGAGCTCCTACCTACCCTTTCGCAACAGCATGGATGAAACTGGGGAGTATTATGCTAAGTGAAATAAGCCAGGCAGTGAAAGACAAATACCATATGATCTCACCTTTAACAGGAACCTAAACAACAAAACAAAGAAACAAGCAAAATATAACCAAAGACACTGAAATAGAGGACAGACTGACAGTGACCAGAGGGGAGAAAAGAGGGAGTTTCAGGGGAGAATGGGTAGGGTTTACAGGAAGAAATTTAGAGGACACATGGACAAGAACTGGGGGTAGGGTGGTGATGGGAGGGATGTGGGTATGGTTGGGTGGTTGGGCTGGAATGAAAGTAGAGGGGAGAAAACTGTACTTGAACAATGATTTAAAAAAAAGAGAAAGAAAAAAAAGGATAAAAAAAAGAATTCAGTAACAGGGAAGTGAAGGAAGCGCAAGTCAACAGTGCTGAATACTGCTGAGGGATTCAATCAAGATAAGAACCGAGATCTCAAAAAGAAATTGCTGTCACCTTTCAATGGGATAGAGATTAAGAGAAGAATGTCCACCAACCTGCTCTGTTTATAACCAAACTAGAACTCCTGGCCATCATCATTTTTAAAAAGAAGAAGAAAAGAAAAAAGAGAAGCAGCAAGACAAGGAGAAAAAGAAAACAAGAGGAATAAAAGATCCAAAGGGAAGAAACAAAACATCTTATTTGTGTTTGATATAAATATTCACACAGTATCAGAGACAGAGTCACAAAGAATCAGTATATTATTGGAAGTAATTAGAGATTCAAAGGTTAATAGTCAAAAGATACTTTTTAAAAAATCAGTAATATTTCCCCACATCAGCAACAACTAGAAAATGTAATAGAAAGGTATCCTTCAAGAGAGCAACAAACTCCAAGGGACGTGACTATAGTTAATAATACTGCATGTATATTTTAAAATTGCTGAAGGGTTGATCTTAAAAGTTTTCATTACAAAAAAATTAATTTGTAACTATTTGTGGGGATAGATGTTAACTAGACCTACTGTGGTGATCATTTGCTGTGACTTATACAAATGTCAAATTGTTATGTTGTATACCTAAAATTAATATTATGTTATATGTCATTTATATCACAATAAAAAAGACATAAGTTATTTCTAAATTAATCTATAAATTAAATTCAATCTTGTCATTGGTTTTATATTATTATTATTATTTAGAAACTTAAATTTACTCCAAATGCACATGAAAGAGTAATGGTTCACAAAAACAAAGTCATAACTTTAAAAAAAAGTAAAAAAAAATGAACTTGTTCTGTGAGATAACAAACAAAGTTCTGAGACAGATTCAAGTGCACATGAGAACCTACTGTGTAATTAAGACTGCCTCAGAAATTAACAGAGAAAGGGCAAACCATGAGTAGGGGAAAATTGGCTCTATACTCCTGCCTAATACTGTATACAGAGGTGAACCTCATGTGAATTATGAACCTAAATGTAAAAGGTAAAAACTATGAAGCTAACAGAATTTTTGTAGAAAATATCTTTGTGACTGAGGAAAGAAAATAGTTCTTAAATAAACCCCCAAAGCACAACACTTGTGTGTTACCTATGCAAAACTCATTGTTAGGGTATCAATTAAAAACCTCTCATTGTTCAGGTATGAAGTTTGTGGTGGACTTTCTATATTTAACAGATTAGAAATGATGATTCTTTATGATTAATCATTTAGACATAGAGGTCTCACGAATATGAGGAATGCATACAGTCCCTGACTTAAGATGGTTTGCCTTCCAATTTTTGAATTTACAGTGGTTAAAAAGCAATATGCATTCAGTAGAAACTGCAGTTGGAATTTTGAATTTTGATCTTTTCCAGGGCTAGTGGTATGAGGTCTGATCCTGTCTCCTAATGCTGGGCAGGTGCCATGAGCTGCAGCTCCCAGTCAGCCAGGTGATCACAAGGGTCAACAGCCCAAGCTCTACAGTGTTCAGTGTGTGGCATGACTGAGCCCAACTGAGCATGCATCAGGCAGGTTGGCTAAGCTATGGTGTTTGGTAGGTTAGGTGTCTTAAACACATTTTCAACTTACTACATTTTCAATTTATGATAGATTTATCAGAATGTAATTCCACCATAAACTGAGGAGCATCTCTAATGGGTAGCTTTAATATACACTTAAAAGAAAACATTAACCCTGGCTGGCGTAGCTCAGTGGGTTGAGCATGGGCTGCGAATCAAAGTGTCGTGGGTTCGATTCCCAGTCAGGGTACATGCCTGGGTTGCAGGCCATGACCCCTGACAACCGCACATTGATGGGTAAGTACTATGAAAGTTTTTCATACTCCATAAATGCTACCACTACAGTTCTTCATATACCTTTATTATAGTCCACATTAACCTCCAAAATACCTAGGAGGGAAACTAATTAACAAGAGATTTATCAATTATATCTGCATTTTTCCATACTTGGAAGACTTTCAAACTAAAGGAACTAGTATTACTCTTCTTAAAATTAGTGCTATGTTGTAAGTCCTCAGCATATGGTCCAAGAATAATAGAATTAAGTTAAAAAAGAAGACTTCTGAAAGTTCTAATAAACACACTATAGTTATTATAAGCACAACTACATAAAATTAAAGTAATGCATAACTCAAATTTAATTGAAAGCTTAGGTTCCCCTAAAAGCTTAGGGCTACATTCCAACTGCTTTATTTCACTACTATCAGCTTCCATAAGAGGTAGAATGGGCACCTCAGATTTCGAACATACTGTGAATGATCTAAAGAAAAAAAAACTTAGCCATTTTTGAAATAAGATGTTTATGAGTGTAACACTTGAGTATAACAGTTAGGGAAAGACCCAAAGTCAGTGCATCATAGACTGGCTACCTCAATCATAAACTACAGGGTCTGGCAGAAACAATGCCTGCTTGAGAGTGGTTGGTAGGGTAATAATATGTGTGATAATTTATAGTTTTAATTTGAACATTTCACCTACCATGTCATACGGTATGCTTGAGTGTGACATTGTTATGTCACATAATTATATGCTTGTGATTTTGTAATAAAACAGGGGCATACCTGTTATTTGTGCTGGACCCTGTAGGTAATAAACATAGATATAACATTTGTAACCCTCTCAAGTAAAAAAATTATTTACTTAATTAAACAATTCACTTATGTTTTTAACTCCCTTTTTTCATTATGCTACTCTGAACTTAACTTTTCTTTAGCCAATAAAACCTGCTAAAAAATAAAAATCATGTAATGTATTAACTGACTAAATGTATTTAATATACTAAAATATTTCTTCTTCAAGCCTTTAAGGGCCCACCATCTACCTCCTGTATATTTCAGAACACCATAACACCACCACTGAGTGGTACGCTGTAGTAACCCACAGGTACTCTAAATGCATCAGGTTAATAAACTATACCTTGGACAACCACCTGGCTGCCTGGGACAAAGAACTGCTGTGTGCCGTCAGCTGCCTGTGCTGCATCCTGTACAATTGTAGCACCTGGTGGAAGAGCTCCTGAATTTGTCACTGTTAATGCTGGAAGTCCCTGAACAACATCAGATCCTGGTTTAGAAATCTGGATTGTTCCTCCTTGAGCTATAGCAACTTTACAGAAAAAGAAAAGAAATATTAGAGAATTCCAAGCTTCATTTTTAATAATCTCGTATTGGAAGGACACACTCTGGGTCTATGTATTACCAGTGCTTC
The DNA here is from genome assembly GCF_004126475.2 of Phyllostomus discolor. Taxonomy (NCBI): domain Eukaryota; kingdom Metazoa; phylum Chordata; class Mammalia; order Chiroptera; family Phyllostomidae; genus Phyllostomus; species Phyllostomus discolor. Next base: position 105,759,971 of record NC_040903.2, on the reverse strand, counting down.
TCATTCTCAATTTACCCTTATTTCTATGTGCTGAATTCATAAGGAGATCCTATTTCACAAGACACTATTCTGAAAGGCTCATAAATGCTTGAAAATATCTTTTTTCAAGATTATTTTTAACATATTCTATTGATTATGCTATTACAGTTGTCCCATTTTTACCCCTTTATTCCTCTCCACCCTGCACACCCCCTCCAACCCACAATCCCCCCCTTTAGTTCATGTCCATGGAACATATATATAAGTTCTTTGGCTTCTATATTTCCTATACTATTCTTAACCTCCCCCTGTCTATTTTCTACCTACCATTTATGTTTCTTATTCTCTGTATCTTTTCCCTCTCTCTCCTCCCATGCCCCTGTTGCTAACCCTCCATGTGATCTCCATTTCTATGGTTCTATTCCTGTTCTAGTTGTTTGCTTAGTTTGCTTTTGTTTTTGTAATAGGTGTTGTTGTTAATAACTGTGAATTTGCTGTCATTTTACTGTTCATATTTCTTCTTCAAGCCTTTATCTTTTTATCTTCTTTTTCTTAGATAAGTCCCTTTAACATTTCATATAATAATGGCTTGGTGATGATGAACTCCTTCAACTTGACCTTATCTAGGAAGCACATTATCTGCCCTTCCATTCTAATTGAAAGCTTTGGTGGATAGAGTTATCTTGGATGTAGGTCCCTGCCTTTAATGACTTGGAATACTTCTTTCCAGCCCCTTCTTGCCTGTCAGGTCTTTTTTGAGAAATCAGCTGACAGTCTGATGGGAACTCCTTTGTAGGTAACCGTCTTCTTTTCTCATGCTGCTTCTAAGTTCTTTCCTTATTTTCAGTCTTGAGTAACTTAATGATGATGTTCCTTGATGTGTTCTGGACTCTCTGAGCTTCCTGGACTTCCTGGAAGTCTATCTCCTTTGCCAGATTGAGGACGTTTTCCTTCATTATTTTTTCAAATAAGTTTTCAGTTTCTTGCTCTTCCTCTTCTCCTGGTACCCCTATAATTCAGATGTTGGAATGTTTAAAGATGTCCTGGAAGTTCCTAAGCCTCTCCTCATTTTTTAAAATTCTTGTTTATTCATTCTGTCCTGGTTGAATGTTTCTTTCTTCCTTCTGGTCCAAATCGTTGATTACAGTCCCAGTTTCCTTCCCATCACTACTGGTTCCCTATACATTTTACTTTATTTCACTTAGTGTAGCCTTCATTTTTCCATCTAATTTGTGACCAAATTCAACCAATTCTGTGAGCATCCTGACTCCCAGTGTTTTGAACTGTGCATCTGATAGGTTAGCTATCTGTTCATTGCTCAGTTGTATTTTTTCTGGAGCTTTGATCTCTTCTTTCATTTGGGACATTTTTTTTTTTTGTCTTGGCATGTCTGCTAGGTATAAGGGGTGGAGCCTTAGGTGTTCACCGGGGTGCGGCAACCCACATGGCTGCTTTGTGACACTGTATATGGGGGAGGAGTCTGAGAGGGAACAAGGGTGCTTGCTCTACTCTCTGCCAGATGTCAGTTACTTCCCCCACTACCCACAAGCAAAGTGGGCCCTTCTGGTCCTGATTCCTGGGTGAGTGAGCTTGTGTACATTCTAGGACCCCGTGGGTCTCTCCAATGAACTCTCCTGTGAAGCTTGGAGTTTCTCCCACTGCTACCTCTACACCCACAAGGGTTTTCAATCAGTGGTTTGAGGCTTTATTTGCCCACTCTGGGACCATGGGTTGCGAGGTATGTCTGGTTCTCCAGGTGTTCCTCCCGGTTTATCTGCACATGAATGTGGGACCACCTGCTCCACCAGTAACCACCTCACCATGTCTGCCAGCTGTGGCATTGCTGGGAGTCCTCTCTGCCCCACTGCTGATCTCCGCCCCTCCTACCGGTCTGGATGAATGTTTCTTCTTTAACTCATTGGCTGTTGGAGTTCCATACAGCTAGATTTTCTGTCAGTTCTGGTTGTTTTTTTGTTTTTAAATTGTTGTTGTCCTTCTTTTGGTTGTGCGAGGAGGCACAGTGTGACTACCTATGCCTCCATCTTGGCCCAAAGTCCAACACTTGAAAATATCTTATGTTCAGAATTATTTGAAATACATAGAGCCCATGGAGCCTCCCTCCTCCCTGTCATCCATCCAACTAAATTATTTAAGAGGAAGAATGGAGATAGAGACAGACAGGAAGTCTTGATTCTCTATTCTTTCAGATATTTTTAGATATATACAAGTAGCATTCTTCTAACATTTAAAAAATGGTCAGTGAAATTCCACTGAGCATCATAAATACAATGAATTTGTTACTTCACTCAGCTAACTACTTTTCTAATTTATCATCAAAATAAAATAGAGTTCTGGACAACATGGAGATGTAGGTAGAAACCCTTCACTTCCTCACACAACTAAAGGAGGATAACAACCCATCTAAAAATAATAAGCAACCAAAAGTGCCAAAAAATCAAACTGCATGGAACTCCAACAACCAAGGAATTAAAGAACAACCAGAACAACCAGACCAGTAAGGCAGTGGACAAAGAGAACCCAAGTCAAGGTGATAGACCACACAGGCAGGGCTGACTGAACAGGAAACTGAGACTCAGAGCTGACTGTGGACTACCTCAGTTGCCATGGTGGGAGAAACTCCCAGTAACACACAAGAGTTCATTGGGAAGGGGGGCAAGAGCTGAGGAGGTTCCCTCTCTGGCCCCTCCCCTCAGTGTAGAAAGGAGGTTTGCCCTGCCTGGGTGAATATGGAAGGCCCTGCCCCTTTACAACTTATCAGGAGCCCTGAGCAAAGAAATAGGGCCAAAATGAAAAAACAAAGTAAGCCTCAGAAAGAGAGCTAAGCAAAGAGAAGATCACCAACCTATCTGAAAGAGAATTTAAAGCCCTGGTAATCAAAATGCTCATAGAACTGATTAAGCTTCGTAGAAAAATGAAAGATATCCAAAATAAAATAAAGCAAAATATTCAGGGAACCAACAGTGACAGGAAGGAAACCAGGACTCAAATCAATGATTTGGAACAAAAGGAAGAAATAAACATCCAACTGGAACTGAATGAAGAAACAAGAATCCAAAACAATGAAGAGAGACTTAGCAACCTCTGGGACAACTTGAAACATTCCAATATCCAAGTTATAGATGTGCCAGAAGGAGAAGAACAACAGCAAGAAATTGAAAACTTATTTGAACAAGTAATGAAGGAAAACTTCCCCAGTCTGGCAAAGGAAATAGACTTTTGGGAAGTCCAGGAAGCCCAGAGAGTCCCAAAGAGGTTGGACCCAAGGAGGAACACACCAAGGCACATCTTCATTTGTTATCCAAGATTAAAAACAAAGAGAGAATCTTAAAAGCAGCAAGAGGAAAGGAAAGAGTTACCTACAAAGGAGTTCCCATAAGATGATCAGCTGATTTCTCAAAAGAAACCTTACAGACAAGAAGGGTCTGGAAAGAAGTATTCCAACTCAGAAAAGGCAAGGCCCTACATCCAAGATTACTCTATCCAGCAAAGCTTTCATCTAGAATGGAAGGGCAGATAAAGAGCTCCCCAGATAAGGTCAAGTTAAAGGAGTTCATCATCAGCAAGCCTTATTATATGAAATGTTACAGGGACTTATATAAGAAAAGGAAGATCAAAACTATGAACAGGAAAATGACAACAAACTCACAACTATTAACAAATGAACCTAAAAGCAAAGCAAAGCAACAAAAACAAAAACTAAGCAAACAATTAGAACAGGAACAGAATCAGAGAAATGGACATCACATGGAGGAATTTCAGTGGGAAGAGGGAGTGGGGGAAGGTACAGGGAAGAAGAAGCATGGTTAGTAGGCATAAAATAGACAGGGAAAGATAAAAAATGGTACAGGAAACAGAGGACTCAAAGAATTTATATGTATAACCCATGGACATGAACTAAGTGGTGGAGGTGGAGGGTTGAGGGGGTAGGGTGGAGGGGGGGATAAAGGGGGGGAAATTGGGAAAACTGTAATAGCATAATCAATAAAAATACTTAAAAATAGCTTTTCATGGAATATATGTTTTGGTTTTTAAAGCTCAAATTTACAAAACTTTAGCCTTTATCATTTTCACTATGTCAGGATAATCCTGAAATATAAAATGTTTAGTTGGAAAGGACCTTACAAAGTAACTATTGAAACCATTTGTGCTACAATATTTGCCTCTACCAAGTGTCTTGAAATAACTATCTCAGCTACTGGCAACAAATATGGGCAGGATTACTTCTAAATATGGAGGTTTTCCAGTTGTGTTTAAAAATTAACACATTAACTGAGAGTTTGAAAAGAAGAATTGATCAAGTGAGATGTTTCTAAATTTGAGTTGAACAGACAAATAAATCTAAATATCTGAAAGTTTGGTATATTCTAACACAAGGACTATCACTCCACATTTTGGTTTAGTTTAGTTCACACTAAAGATGAAATGGAACAAGGGCTATCCTTTTATTAAAAATCACATATAAACTAGCTAACTACATTTAACATGAAGATAAAAAATACATCATCAGAATAACACAACACTGATAAACCAATGTAAATGGTTTATTACAGGAATGTTACTGCAACATCTAAAATACACTCTAAACATTTCCAAGTCATTCCAAGACATTTTAACAGTATTTAAGCAAAGGACCACTTACGTGAAGACCTGATGGGATAAACCTGACACAAAAAGCTGGGCTAACACTTTCTTAAGAGTTCAACCCAGATACATTCTCTGTGTTTTAGTTTATTGACAGGCCGCTATTAGAGTAGGATTGACAGAAACTGAAGAATCAGTTACAAAATGTTATTAGTGCTGAGGTTGAGAAACTCTGATGTAACATTGCTTTTTCTGGCTCATCCAAAACTTTATATTCTGTACACTTTTGAAAAACCGGATTTCACCTTGACTCTAAACATTTCAAGAGTCTCAAGATTCACCTCTTACAATAAGAGGATTTGGGAGAGATCTAACTACATCTACCTTCTTTAAAAAGATGTATGAAAATGAAGAGATTTTAAATCTTCCTTAAATATCCATGGCTGAACATGGATAAATTTTATATGTTATCACACATTTGAATGTGTGATGATAATTAGTTTGATGTCACAGTAATAGTGCTTTAGAAAGAACAAGCACAGGCAGTGTAACCACAGTAGCACAAAGTCTAGTGTTAACCTAAATTTTAAAAGCCAAAATGAGACAACAAGCTTATATTTGGGCTCAAAAAATTGTAATTTTGGGAACACAGTTTCACAAAGAAAGTTGGCATCCTGATTACAGGGTGAAAGCAAGGGGTTTTATGAGAAAAAGGAAAGGGGGAATTATAAAAGAAGAAAAACTCCTATTGGTGCTGATAAGCTGAGCTACTATTGGCTACACTGACTCTGTCTTCAGATAGAAGGCGCATAATCATCAGTTCTTGTGATCAGAGAGTCCTGCTGACCTTCCCAACAACTGTTTATAAGACAGTTGTGGTTGGGCCCCAGTCCACAGTTCCAAGAAACAGCACGAGCAAGGCAGCTTCCTCTGGAATGGCTGCTCCGGCTGCATTTTAAAACAGCCCATTCCTGTTATTCTCACACTCACACATAGCAGGCACTCAATATGACAAATGAATGGCTGTCATTTCCTCATGACAGACCATAAGCCACTTGGGAATCTAGAAAAATTAAATTAAGAATGGTTTCAAATTCTGATAATAGAACTTAATTTTCAATACCAATTAGTAAGCTTTTGGACTAGTAAAAAAATCTAGGTGAGAGGAGTTGCTTCCACAGATAAGAACCATGAAATACACAGGTAACAGAGGTCCTTGCTTTGTCCTTTTTGCACTTTTTTCTTTTCTTCAATGTTTCCCCATAATTGCATCCAAAACTTACTGCTTTCACAGTCTGAAACGTTGATGTAGCAAGGATCTGTTACTCTCATCATTTAATTTTCTGGTTAAGTCATTATACAATGAGATGTAATGAACAAAAGCTAAATATACAGATGAAGTAGCTCTAGGGGGAAAACGTTTCAATTGATGTCTCATACTTAATCCTAGCTTTTATTCTATTTTTTTATAACAAAGGTACTCTCGATTTTGGCATTATCAAATGCTAGAGAACCTTTCCATTTCAAATGTCACCTCTCATGTGACAATACATAAGATTTCCTAATGCTTCAGGATACTGGAAATAGGCTTTGTGTGCACATACGTTTATTCAAAAGGTTTGAGAACACATTTAGTTTATAAAATATTCGAGAATAGTATGTGTTTTCAGTAAACACACATTAAGATAGATTAAATAGTAGGAAAAACCAAGACAAAATCAACGGAATGAGTTTAGTAACATCTTTCATTTTAGCTCATTAAAAAAAACTTAGAGGAATTTTCTAGCAAGAAGCTCATGTTGTTAACAATGAAGAGTCCACACTGGTCTATGCATGGTAATTGGGACTCAAGCAGAGTAAATCTGTTTTTCTATTTTAAACTATATGCACTTATTTTCATCTTTTAAGTAATCCTTAATAACATTAGTTTCATAAAATAACTAAAGTAAAAATGGACAGCTAGAATATATAATCAACTAAATTCTACTCCAATGCCCATTATTAATTGACTCAAGCCTGCTAGTATGTTATACGCTCATGGTAGTGGCAGGTAGAGGTTAAGTTCTGTTGTTCTAGTTGTTCTGGGAAGTGCCTATTTGACCTACCCCCCTCCAGAGTCTCAGGTGATTTATACCACATAATTAAGTAGCTTACTCAATACACACTAGTTGAATGTTGGACACACTGACCTTTCATCAGGAAAGCGTTTGTCTAGGTAAAGTGTAACTCATTAATTTATTAAGTGTTTTTCTACTAAGTTAGTTTTAGTGGTTACACAAATGTTTTTATATACTCAATATATCCTTATACAGTCATAGTAATTAGTTTCAAATCAGTATTAACCCAAGTATGGTTTCCTCATCTCCAACTTAATCATCTTTCAATGTTATCGGGATGCTATCATATCAACTAGTCCAGCCAATAAAATTTTTAAAAAATTCCTGGTATACAACACCAGATTTTAAAAATCTGCAATTTCCACTACTCATTGCCATTGAGCACTTCTCTCCTAAAACTATTAATATCATTGACAGAAAATATTATTTACAGGATGAAATCTCAAAAATATTTTAAAGTCTTGTAAAATCAATAAAGAAGGGAGAAAAGAAAGATAAATAAATGTTGAAAATGAGGCAGAGGAAGTTCATAAGCAAATGAGGAAAGAGAATTTATTTAAGATTTCATCTGCTCACCCTTCCTTGGTGTGGCTCAGTGGGTTGGGCATCATCACACAAACCAAAAGGACACTGGTTTAATTTCCAGTCAGGGCACAGGCCCAAGTTGTGGGCCAGGTCCCCAGTTGGGGGCACTCGAGAGGCAACCACACATTGATGTTTCTCTCCCTCTCTCCCTCCCTTCCCCTCTCTCTAAAAATGAATAAATAAAATCTAAAAAAAAATTCACATGCTCTCATTTTACTTGATGCTAAAATCTTTTAAACCCCAAACCAGTATAAATGAGCTGATTCAAATACATAAACATGTAAATGTTTAATTAATTATAGTTTAAAACCATCTTTATTCCAGATTACAATAAAAAGATTGATGATAAAATCTTCATTGAATTAATATATGTATCCCTACCTTAAAGGCAGAAGAAACACTAAAACAGCCTCAAGTTAGAACAAGAATAGCAACACCAATATTAAAAAGCCAGATTTATATTAAGTATAGCAAATAATACTTAATAGTTTAAGTATACTTAAACTTTTTTATATTAAGTTCCCTTACTATATTAAGCTTTTATATTAAGTTTAGTTTAGTTAATATATTAAGTAAAGCAAACTATGTTCACTTTGGAAATTACCTTGGGAGAATGTAAGCAAAGTAACCACTAAAAGTAATAATAAATGCAACTGCATTTACCTTACAATGCATAAACCTGTCATATGCAAATTATTTTAATGAAGAATTGGAATTAGTGTCTCCTGAGAATTATGACTTCTGCAGTGCACACAGCTCATATGTGTGTCTTTTTCATAACGGTGGATTTTGGATTGACCCACTTACCTTTAGTATATAAGAATTTCAGTAAAAAAATGAGTTAATAGAGACTCATTCTAAAAGTCCCTAGTAAAATAAAGCAGGCACAAGCAAAGAGACAAGAGACATTTGGGAAAAATGAAGACTTGGGTGATAGTGCTTAATTGGTAAGGGAAAGGTCAGATTAAGTAAAGCAGAGTAAGGGATTAAAAAAACAACTGTCTTTAGCCCTGGCCAGGTGGCTCAGTTGGTTGGAGCATCATTGCATACACCAAAAGGTTTTGGGCTTGACTTCTGGTCAGGGCACATACCTAGGCTGCAGGTTAGATCTTCAGAGTACATACAGGAAGCAACTGATCAATGTTTCTCTCTCCCTCTCTCTCCCTTCCTCCCTATCTACCTACTTCTTTCTCTAAAATCAATAAACATATCCTTGGGTGAGGATTTAAAAAATAATACTAAGAAAAAATTAAATTTAAAAAACTGTCTTAAAAGAAAGGAGATAAAAAAACAAATGTATTAGAGAAAACAATGAATTAGACTTTAAACATTTAAAACTCTTTAGTTGCTTTCACTATGCATTTATGAATTCACTCTGTTTAATTCATATCTTACATAGAAAGTAAATTCTTTGCTAATTAAAAACCACCACATTTAAAAATATTCTCCAGAGACAGGATGGATTTTCTTTGACCAGAATGATTTAATTGGCATAGAAATAGCAAAACTATAGTCAAGATCAGTAATTTCAGCAAGGATTTTGAAGTGTAGCTAATTTTCTTGGTTTTGCAGTAATGAATCCCTGACTATTTTAAGTTATTTTTCTACCCCCAGAGTAGAAAAATTAGTTTACTCTGACTTTCACTTCTTAGTTTTTGTGACTAAAAAAACAAGTTGAAACTGGTGATCATGATGCTCCCAGAAATGGTTCACTATGGTCACAAAATGGAACCATGATGGTAATGTAAAGTGAAATAAAGCAAAATATACAGGGAACCAGCAGTGAAGGGAAGGAAACCAGGACTCAAATCAACAATTTGGAACAAAAGGAAGAAATAAACATCCAACTGGAACAGAATGATGAAACAAGAATTTAAAAAATGAGAAGAGGCTTAGGAACCTCTGGGACAACTTTAAACATTCCAACATCTGAATCATAGGGGTGCCAGAAGGAAAGGAGGAAGAGCAAGAAATTGAAAATTTATCTGAAAAAAATAATGAAGGGGGACATCCCAAATCTGGCAAAGGAAACAGATTTCCAGGAAGTCCAGGAAGCCCAGAGGGTCCCAAAGAAGTTGGACCCAAAGAAGCATGCACCAAGTCCCACCATAATTACATTACCTAAGATTAAAGATAAGGAGATAATCTTAAAATCAGCAAGAGAAAAGGAGACAGTTATCTACAAAGGAGTTCCCATAAGACTATCAGGTGATTTCACAAAAGACACCTGACAGGCAAGAAGGGGCTGGAAAGAAGTATTCCAAGTCATGAAAGACAAGAACCTACATCCAAGATTACTCTATCCAGCAAAGCTCTCATTTACAGTGGGAGGGCAGATAAAATGCTTCCCAGACATGGTAAAGCTAAAGGAGTTCATCATCACCAAGCCTGTATTATGTGAAATATTAAAGGGACTAATCGAAGAAAAAGAAGATGATCAAAAATATGAACAGTAAAATGACAACAAACTCACAACTATCAACAACCGAATCTAAAAAACAAAAACAAACTAAGCAAACAACTAGAACAGGAACAGAATCACAGAAATGGAGATCATATGAAGGGTTATCACAAGGGAAGGGGAGCATAGGAGAAAAAGTACGGGGAATAAGAAGCATAATTGGTAGGTACAAGATAGGGGGAGGTTAAGAATAGTATAGGAAAAGGAGAAGCCAAACAACTTACATGTATGACCCATGGATATGAACTAAAGGGGGGAGGATTCTGCTATGGGGGTATGCAGGGTGGAGGGGAATAAAGGGAAGAAAAAATTGAGACAACTATAATAGCATAATTAATAAAATATACTTTAAAAAACAAGTTGAAATAATAAGACCAACTTCTGTCAAATCTAACTTTCAACTACTAAAAGTGTAACAGTTTTATATGAGGAAATCTGAACAGTTATTTTTATTTCTTCAACTTTGACACAGAAAGTTATTTACTTCTTTTTGTTTTTAACTTTAACTTATACCAAATTTGGTCCCTAGCCAGGAGAGGCAACGGATTGATGTTTCTCTCTCACATCAATGTTTCTTCCCTTTCTTTCTCCTTCCCATCCAGCTCTCTAGAATCAATAAAAGAAAAACAAATTTTAATGATAAATAATCTAAAGTAATAATTTTTCAAAAACAGAAGTAAGGTTGGAGGAAAGTGATCCAAGGAAGAAAGTTGAAGAATTCATTTTTGTAATAAAAAAGTATAAAAGGGTTTTAAAGATAGGTACATGAAAATACATAGAAATATCTCCAGAAATTCTGGTAAAATAAACTCCTCTAGTCTAAAAAACAAAGGATACCAGCCCTGGCTGGTGTGGCTCAGTGGACTGTGTGCTGGCCAGTGAACCAAAGGATCGCTGGTTCAATTCCCAGTCAGGGCACATGCCTTGGTTGCAGGCCAAGTACCCAGTAGGGGGCATTTGAGAAGCAACCACACATTGATGTTGCTCTTCCTGTCCCTGTCTCTCTCCCTCCCTTCTCCTATCTTTCTCCCTCCCTTCCCTTGTCTGGAAATAAATAAATAAAATCTTTTTAAAAAAATAAAAATAAAAACCAAAAGATACCAGAGTGTTTCTATTTCTAGATATTTAGGAATATTAAAGCATTAGTATCTCTTAAGTTACTCCTAGTAAGAAATAAAACTAAAGAAAATAGATCTTGTGTATGTGTGAATATATGTTTACCCTCCAACTAAAGTAAATGTCTTCTAAAAAGTTGAAAGGTTGATATTAAGTGGAAGATGGTGGTGAGGTGGGTGGGAGTGGAGCTCACTTCCCCCTGTGTGCAGGTGGAACACTTAGCCAATCTTCTGAGGAACAGAGTGAACAGCAAACGGAATTCCAGCTTATATGAGGTTTGGAGGCCAAAACTGTACAGGACATTGAAAAACAGATGATAAGGAGATTGTGTTGGGATGCTAAGGTCCCTGGGATCTGTGTGGGGACCAAGACGGCTTAGGATCCTTGGAGGACAGCCAAATCAACAGCTCCCTCCCCTACCAAACAGGGAGGTCACATCAGGATAGACCTGGATGCTTGAAGTCGCTGAGGGGAATAAACATGAAGTGGGAGATGCACAGGGTCAGTGTACACCCACTGGGACTGTGGACACCAACTAGGTCATTGCCAGAGAAACTGGGGAGCTGAGGGACACCTGGAGAAGGGAGAAAAGTTGGGCCATGATGGACCTGACTGGGATAGTCTCTGATCTGGTTAGAAAGCTGGGCTGTGTGAGAAGTCGGGCACTCGTTAAGAATAGTGGGCTTAAACAAGAGAATTTTACTCTAAAAAAGGATCTCAGTCACTGTTTAAGGAACTCTTATGCAGCTGCTGGCTCTCACCTTGGCTGCCCCTTGCCACAACTGTCCCTCACCCCTACTGCCCCTCCCTGTGGCTGGCTTGCACCATGGCTGGCTTGTGAAGAGGAAGGAGGAGGCACCCAGCACAGATGTTCAGAGGAGGGCAGCAGGGCTCAGGGAGATAGCAGTCCCCAGAAAGACTTAACTTAGTGGGGGAGCTGAACTACCCTGAAGAGACTTTGAGAGTGTGCATCACCTAGGCCAGCAAAGAGGGAGAAGGTGGTGTGTGAGTTGCCCCTAGTTAGTGCACCTCATGGACAGCACAACTGGTGGACTGAAGGAGACAGCCTGGTGCAGGTAGGCAGTGGGGGCTCAGCAGTGTACAGAGGACCTGGGCTGGAGGCTGAGCAACTATGAAGATTGCCTCCCAGACCCAGCCCCCATCCTCAAAGAAACCATACAAAGGGAGAAAAGCGAATCCCAGCCCCCCTCAGCCTGAGGCATCAAGGAAGACCAGGAGAGCTCACTTGCTGGGTTTAAAGTCAGCGGGAGCCCTTTTACCCCTCTCAAATGAGACAATAAGGCCTAGAATTGTGAAAGGTCCAGAGAGAGACGCAAGGAGGAAACACAAGGCTAACACCAACAACTGAGAAACTGAGACATATTTCAGTTTGCTGTTTCTAGAGAACTTGCATGTTATTGTTAATTTGCATTATTATTTTTACCTCTTTTAATTTATTAGTATTTTTAAATTTCTCTTCTTTCTGTTTAGTTTTCTTCATTTTGTTTGTTTAATTGCAGTGTTTTACTGGTTTTCCTTGTTCTCTCTTTCATATTGTAATTTTCTTTCTTTCACTTCACTTGTGTTCCAATATCACACTACTATAGGTTGTGTGATACTCCCTATTGTTATTATTCAAATCATATATTTCTTGTCATATTATTGTTTTGTGGTATTATTGTAAAGAATTGTTGTCCCTTACAATTGTAAATACTACGCACCACCCTTCCATTCTCTTAGCCCACTTCACTATCTTCCTGAGCTTTATTACTGTTGTAATAGAATATTAACTCTATTCTCTTGCACACAACACCTACTTTCAGTCCTTTACTCTCACTATATCTCATCATCTGACCTTGCACAAGTGTTCTGTTTTCTAGATTCAGCTCACAATCCTTCCCCCCTCTGACAAGAGTCTTATCTCTTTTTCACCTTTTATAAAAAGTGTCTAGTTGGGTGAAATATCATGGTTAACACTGTACTTATCCAAAGGATCTCCTATCTCTTTTCTACATGTTGGTACTTCAAATCCCATAGAATACTCTCCCACTGTCTTAATCCATTTTGCCTTCACCCTGCAACTGATCACATACAAGAATAGGTGGAAGCTGCAAACATCAGTATACCTGCTGGAGGACAGAAACCACCAACAAAGGAACCACCAACAGGTAAAAACCCAAGTACAACAGGAGAGCCCACACAAACAAAACGAAGGGCAATCCTAGAGCATCCAGACAAGGAAATCAAAGAGACCACATGACTGAATCCTATAGAATTCCTGCCGTAGAAGTTTACCCTACAAAGTCAGGTAGCACAGCAGAACATCAGGAAGCACACAGATGAACAAAAAGAGTCACATAAAATAGGGAGACAAAAAGAGAACCTGAAATCAAAAGAAATAGAAGATTTCCCACTAAAAGAGCTAAATAAAATGGAGGTAAGCAAACTATCAGATATAGAAATCAAAACAATGGTTATAAGGATGCTCAAGGAACTCACAGACAACTATAAGGAACAGAGAACTATAACAGTATGAAAAAGGAAATAGAAACTATAAACAAGAACCAGGAAGAAATGGAAAATACAATTTCTGAAATTAAAAAACACAGTAGAAGGAATTACAAGTAGGCTGGATGAAGCAGGGGACAAAATTTGGGAGCTGGAAGACAAGGTGAAAAGAAACACCCAGGTAGAGTAGCTACACAAAAAAAAGACTAAAAATATGAAGATGGCTTAAGGGAACTCCAAAATAACATGAAACACAACAACACTCGAATCAGGAATACCAGGAGAAAAAGAAAATGAATAAGGGATAAAAACCCTGTTTGAAAAAATAATGGTAGAAAACTTTCCAAACCTGGAGAGGGAAAAATCCACACAAGTGTAGGAGGCACAGAGAGTCCCAATCAGGATGAACCCAAAGAGACCTACTCCAAGACACACCACAATTAAAATGCCAAATTTTAAAGACAAAAAGAGAATCTTAAAAGTAGCAAGGGAGAAACAAGAAGTAACATACAAGGGGGCTCCAATAAGGCTAGCACCTGATTTCTCAACAGAAACACTCCAATCCCAGAGAGAATGGAAAGGAATATTCCAACTAATGAAAAGCAAAGGCCTGCAACCAAGACTACTCTACCTAGCAAGGCTCTCAATTAAAATGGAAGGCCAAATAAGGAGACAAAAGAAGGCTGAATACATCTCCACCAAACCAGCAATGCAAGATATTCTAAAGGGGCTGCTATAAGAAGAGGAAGGAAAAGAGTGAGAGAGAAAGGAACACAGGTTCAAAGGGGATAAAATGAAAAAGTACCTATCAATAATAACCTTAAATGTTAATGGATTAAATGCTGCAATCAAAAGACATAGGGTAGCTGAATGGATAAGAAATCATGACCCACACATATGCTGCCTACAAGAGACCCCGCTCAGAACAAAAGACCTACACAGACTGAAAGTGAAGGGCTGGAAAAAAAATATTCCAAGCAAATGGACAGGGAAAAACCCTGGGGTAGCAGTACTCATATCAGACAAAATAGACTTCAAAACAAAGGCCATAAAAAGAGACACAGAAGGACACTTCAAAATACTCAAGGGAAGAATCCATCAGATCCATGAAGACATAAACATTGTAAACATACGCACCCAACACAGGAGCACCCAAATACATAAGGAAAATGTTGCAGGACTTCAAGAAAGATATAGACAGCAACACAATTATAGGAGGGGATTTTAACACCCCACTGTCAGCAGTGGATAGATCTTACAAACGAAATATCAGCAAGGATATCACAGCATTGAACAATGGCCTACATCAAATGGACTGATATATATAGAACCTTTCATCCCAAAGAAGCAAAATACACATTCTTTTCAAATGCACATGGACCATTTCCAATGATAGACTTCATGATAGGGCACAAAACAAGCCTCAGAAAATTCAAGAAAATTGAAATCATATCAAGCATTTTCTCAGACCATATGGGACTGAGATTAGAAAGCAACCTTAAGGGGGAAAAATCAAAACATTCAAATTCATGGAGAATGAATAGTGTGCTATTAAACAATGAATGGGGTAATGATGAGATCAAGGAAGAAATCAGAAAGTTTCTGGAAACAAATGAAAATGAACTCACAACAGTCCCAAACCTATGGGACACAGTAAAGGCAGTCCTGAGAGGGAAGTTCTTAGTGATACAGGCCTACCTAAGAAGGACTGAAATATTTCAAATAAACAACCTAACCCTACATCCACAAGAACTGGAGAACAACAACAAGCAAAACCCAGAGCAAGTAAAAGGGAGGAAATAACCAAGATCAGAGGAATATTAAATGACATAGAGACTAAAAGAACAATTCTAAGGATCAATAAATCCAGGAGCTTTTCTTTTTTTTTTTTTTTTTGCAGACATAAACAAAATTGAAAAGCCTTTACCGACTCATCAAGAAAAAAATAGAGATGACCCAAATGAATACAATCAGAAATGAAAGAGGACACATTACAACTGACACCTCAGATATACAAAGGATTGTAAGAAATTCCTATGAACAACTATATGCCAAGAAATTTGAAAACCTAGGTGAAATGGACAAATTTCTAGAAAAATATAACCTTCCAAAACTGAATCAAGAAGAAGCAGGAAGCCTGAACAGATCAGTAACAGCTGGTGAAATTGAAGCAGTAATCAGAAAACTCCTGGCACACAAAAGCCCTGGACCAGGTGGTTTCACAGGAGAATTTTACAAAACATTTAAGGAAGAGCTAACCCCTATCCTTCACAGACTATTCCAAAAAATCCAATAAGATGGAAGACTCCCCAACTCTTTTTATGAAGCCAGCATCATCCTAATCCCAAAACCAGATAAAGACACAATAAAGAAAGAAAACTTCAGGCCAATACAGCTGATGAACATAGATGCCAAAATTCTCAACAAAATATTGGCAAACTACATCCAACAATACATTAAAAAGCTCATTCACCATGACCAAGTGGGATTCATCCCAGGGATGCAAGCATACTACAATATTCACAAATCAATAAATGTAATACATCACACAAACAAAAGGAAAGACAAAAATCACATGATCATATCAACAGAGGAAGAAAAAGCATTTGATAAGGTACAGCACCCATTTATGATAAAAACACTAACCAAAGTGGGGATAGAGGGAACATTCCTCAACATTATAAAGGCCATATATGAGAGACCTACATCCAACATCATACTTAATGGGGAAATATTGAAAGCTTTCCCACTAAAATCAAGAACAAGACAAGGATGTCCGCTCTCACCACTTCTATTGAACATAGTATTGGAAGTCCTAGCCACAGCAACCACACAAGAAAAAGAAATAAAAGGCATCCAAATTGGAAAGGAGGAAGAAAAATGGACTATTCCATTGATTGCAAATGACGTGATGGTGTACATAGAAAATCCTATAGACTCCACCAAAAAACTACTCAACCTAATAAGTGAATTTGGCAAAACAGCAGGATACAAAGTCAATATTAAGAAATGAGAGACAGGGAAGAGGGGGGAAACTAGTGGATCGGTGGAGAAACAGAGCAAGTGGGCTAGGTTACCGAATCACTTTTGAAAGCAGGACATTAAAAATTATTGCACTCACTGGAAAACCAGACGGTAAGGAGTCTGCTGTCTTTTGTCCTGCTATCTACAGGACAAAAGGGGCCTAGGGATTAGCTCGGGGTCTAGGGGTGTGCAGACCCCAGGCCTGCCCGGTGCTCCGGGGTCTGCTCCAGGGCTCCTGGGAGAGGGAAGTCTCTGCTTCCTCCCCCGAATACAGGGATTGAGCAGCTCCAGGGGAGAATGTGTTGCTAGAAGGAACAGATTGGCCAGTTGGACTGGGAAAAAATCGCCCAGGGAATATGAACACCCACCCAGAGACCTGGGAGGAGTGAGGGCCTCTAGCCGACAGGACCAGGGGCAGCCTGGGAGAGTGCCCACGCCCTTAGCCCGGTGGAAGTGCAGATTGGTGGAGAGTAAGAGCTGGGCCGTGCTCGGCTCAAGCCCCATAGGGAGACCTGAATTGCGCGCTGTGATCCTGGGAGAGATGTGGCACTTGGTGCATTCCTACAGTAGTGGCTCAGAAATTTCCAGCCAGCCCGACTGGGGGAGCAGGGAAAGGCACCAACACCTGGTCGTAGTGCAGTTCGGCGGGAAAAACGGAGCTGGAAACGGCTTGGCTCGCCCACCGTCAGGAAGACTGACTCTCACGCGCCAGTGTGTTTGGGAGCGCCCAGGGTACCTGACAGACTTGCTGAGATCTGGCTGGGAGAAAGAGAAGCATTTCAAAGGTCCCTCAGCCAGCTGAAGCCAACAAGACCAGAAAAACTGGTCTGGCCAGTTAGAAACCAACAAGAGGGTTTTTTTGTTGTTTGTTTGTTTGTTTTTTGGTTTTGTTTGGTTTCTCTGGCTGTTGTTGGTTGATTGATTTTATCTTGTGTTTTATGTGACATTTTATTTTTCAATTCTTATTATTTTGATCTCACAATCCCTTATGTTTCTCTTCCATTCAACCTAACATTATTCTTTCCACTCCAAATTTATCTCTCCTGCACTACATCTTCTCCTTTTCTTTCCTTTTCTTTTTAATCTTACAAGTTACTGTAAATTTGTATTATCTTTTTCTCACTTTTACGACATTTTTTTATTTTAATAATATTTTGGTATTCTTTTTCTTTCTGCATCATCTTCTTTGCTTGGCTGGTTATACTGTCATTTGATAGGTTCCCCGTGGTATCTCAGTCACAAGGTGTTGATAAGTTACTATCCTTCATCTGTATTCCTTTAATACACCTCTCAAGGTTTGTTACTCTTTATTGTTGTTATCTAGACCTCATCAATTCTGCCACAAGACTATCACTTAACTATTACTGCTAGCAAGACCTAGTCTATACAATTGTAAATGCTTCTCAATACACCTACCTGATCTCAACCCACTTTGCAATTTTCTGAACTATACTATTGTGGGGGTTGTCTCTATTCTTTTACTCACTACTCCTATATACTAATCTTTAGTCCATCCCTACCTTAGAATCTGACCTCCCACAGGCTCACAGCTATCTAGATCCATCTAACAATCCTCTTGTCCCCAATAAGAGTCTTACCTTCTTTCCATCCTTTCTAAAACGTGGATACTGGGGTGGAGGATCACGGTTAACACTGTAAGGAGCCAAAGGATAACCCATCTCTTCTCTACTGGCTGCTAATGTGAATATCATAGTATACTGTCTTGCTGTCTTAAACCATTTTGCCTTACTCCTCCAACTGAATACAAAAAAAAAGACAAGGGGGAAGCTGTGAACACCAGGATACACGAAGGAGATTGCACCACTGAATCTCACAAGTATTCTACCACAGAAGTTCACACCATAATTACAGGGAATCACAAAAGATCAAATTAACAAACAAGAAGAAAAAAGAAGAAACCCACGAACAATGAGAAAACAAAGAAACAACCCCCAATTGAAGGGAAACAAGGAAGCCACAGGAAAAGTGCTAAATGAAGTAGAGGCAACTCAACTATCAGATAGTGAATTCAAAACAATGATTATCAGGAAGTTCAATGAACTCACAATGAGTTTTCAGAAATTATAGGGAAACTACATCAATCTCACTGCAAACTACATAAACATGAAAAAGGAAATAGAAACTCTCAACAAAGGTCAAGAGGAAATGAAGAATACAATTTCTGAACTGAAGAACACAGTAGAAGGAATGAAAAGCAGGATCGATGAAGCAGAAGATCAGATTAGTGAGCTGGAGGACAAAGTAGAAAACAGCATCCAGAAAAAGCAAGAAAAGGAAAAGAGGCTCAGAAAGAATGAAGAGGGATTCAGAGGAATGCAAGACAATATGAAACGTAACAATATCCGTATAATAGGGATACAAGCAGGAGAAGAAGAAGAGCAAGGGATCAAAAACCTAGTTGAAAAAATAATGAAGGAGAACTTCCCTAATTTGATGAGAGAAAAAGTCACACAAATCCAGGAAACACAGAGAGTCCCAATCAAGAGGAACCCAAAGAGGCCCACCCCAAGGCACATCTTAATTAAAATGACAAAATTTCAAGACAAAGAGAGAATCTTAAAGGCAGCAAGGAAAAGACAGGAAGTAACATACAAGGGAGCCCCAATAAAGCTAACAGCTGACTTCTCAATGGAAACACTTCAAGCCAGAAGAGAATGGCAAGAAATACTGCAGGTAATGGGAACCAGAGGTCTGCAACCAAGGCTACTATATCCAGCAAGGCTCTCGATCAAGATAGAAGGCCAAATAAGAAGCTTCCCAGACAAAAGAAGTCTAAAAGAACACACCTTGACCAACCAGCTCTGCAAGAGATTCTAAAAGGACTGTTTTAAGGAAGGCAGGGAAAAGAGAGAGAGAGAGGAACACACGTACATAAAAGACAATGAATAAGTAACTATCAATAACAACCTTAAACGTAAATGGATCAAATGCTCCAATCAAAAGACATAGAATAGCTGAACAGATAAGAAAAAATGACCCACATAACTTCTGTCTACAAGAGACCCACCTCAACATAAAAGACCTACACAGGCTGAAAGTGAAGGGCTGGAAACAAATCTTCCAAGCAAATGGACAGGGAAAAAAAGCCGGGTTTAGCAATACTCATATCAGACAAAATAGACTTCCAAAAAATGTCCATAAAGAGAGACCCAGAAGGTCAATTCATAATACTCAAGGGAAGAATCCATCAATAAGACATAAATATATATGCACCCAACATAGGAGCACCCAAATACATAAAGAAAATCTTAGAGAACTTCAAGAAAGATATGGACAGCAACACAATTATAGTGGGAGATTTTAACAACCCACTATCAAAAATGGACAGATCTTCTAAACAAAATATCAACAAAGATATTGTGGCATTGAACAATACCCTTGATGAAATGGACTTTACTGATCTATACAGAGCCCTCCATCCAAAAGAAACTAAATATACATTCTTTTCAAATGTACACGGAACATTTTCAAAGATAGATCACATGATAGGACACAAAACAAGCCTCAACAATTTCAAGAAAATTGAAATCATACCAAGCAATTTCTCAGACCACAAGGGACTGAAGCTAGAAACCAACCCGAAGGAAAAAAACCAAACACACTCAAAATCATGGAGATTAAATAGCATGCTATTAAACCATGAATGGGTCAAGAATGATATTAGGGAATAAATCAAAAGGTTTCTGGAAACAAATGAAAATGAACTCACAACAACCCAAAGCTTATGGGACACAGCCAAGGCAGTCCTGAGAGGGAAGTTCATAGCGATACAGGCCCACCTAAAAAGGTTAGAAACATTCCAAACAAACAATCTAACCCTACATCTACAAGAACTCGAGGAACAACAACAAAGGCAGCCCAGAGCAAGCAGAAGGAAGGAAATAACCAAGATCAGAGCAGAATTAAATGACATAGAGACTAAAAGCACAAGTCTAAGGATCAATGAATCCAAGAGTTGGTTCTTTGAAAAGATAAACAAAATCGACAAGACTTTAAACAGGCTCATCAAGAAAATAAAAGACAAGACCCAAATAAACACAATCAGAAATGAAACAGGAGAGATTACAACAGATACCACAGAAATACAAAGGATTGTAAGAAATTACTCCAAAGAGCTGTATGCCAAGAAATCTGAAAACCTAGGTGAAATGGACAACTTTCTAGAAAAATATAATCTTCCAAAACTCAATAGAAAAGAAGCAGAAAGCCTAAACAGACCAATAACAACAAAAGAAATTGAAGCAGTACTCAAAAAACTTGCAACACACAAAAGCCCAGGACCAGATGGTTTCACAGGAGAATTCTACAAAGCATTTAAGGAAGAGTTAACCACTATCCTTCACAGACTATTCCAAAAAATCCAAAAATATGGGAGTCTCCCAAACTCTTTTTATGAGGCCAACATCATCCTAATTCCAAAACCAGATAAAGACACAACAAAGAAAGAAAACTTCAGGCCAATATCACTGATGAACATTGACGCTAAAATCCTCAACAAAATACTGGCAAACCATACCCTACAATACATTAAAAAGATCATACACCATGACCAAGTGGGATTCATTCCAGGGATGCAAGGATGGTTCAATATTCGCAAGTCAGTAAATGTAATACATCACATAAACAAAAGAAAACACAAAAACCACATGATCATATCAATTGATGCAGAAAAAGCATTTGATAAGGTACAGCACTCATTCATGATAAAAACACTCGGCAAAGTGGGAATAGAGGGAGTATTCCTCAACATCATAAAGGCCATATATGAGAGACCTTCAGCCAATATCATACTCAATGGCCAAAAATTAAAATATTTTCCACTAAGATCAGGAACAAGACAAGGCTGTCCACTATCACCACTTCTATTCAATATAGTACTGGAAGTTTTAGCCACAGCAATCAGACAAGAAAAAGAAATAAAAGGAATCCAAATCGGAAAGGAGGAAACAAAACTGTCACTGTTTGCAGATGACATGATAGTATACATAGAAAATCGTATAGACTCCACCACAAAACTGCTTGACCTAATAAATGAATTTGGCAAAACAGCGGGATACAAAGTCAATATCCAGAAATCAAAGGCATTTCTGTACACCAGTAATGAAACAGCAGAAACAGAGATCAAGAAAAAAATCCCATTTGAAATAGCAAAAAGAAAAATAAAATACCTAGGAATAAACCTAACCAAAGAGGTAAAAGACCTGTATTCAGAAAACTACACAACACTGAAGAAATCAAGGAAGACACAAACAAACGGAAACATATACCGTGTTCATGGATAGGAAGAATTAATATCATCAAAATGTCCATACTACCCAAAGCAATTTACACATTCAATGCAATACCTATTAAAGTACCAATGACTTATTTCACAGACATAGAACAAACACTTCAACAATTCATATGGAACCATAAACGACCGCGAATAGCTGCTGCAATTTTGAGAAAGAAAAGTAAAGTAGGAGGGATCACAATACCTGTCACTAAACTATACTACAAGGCCACTGTAATCAAAACAGCCTGGTACTGGCATAAAAACAGGCACATAGACCAATGGAACAGAACAGAGAGCCCAGAAATAAGCCCAAGTCTCTATGGTCAATTAATATTTGACAAAGGAGGCAGCATCATAAAATGGAATAAAAATAGCCTCTTCAACAAATGGTGTTGGGAGAACTGGACAGCTACATGCAAAAAAATGAAACTTGAGTACCAACTTACACCATATACAAAAATAAATTCAAGGTGGATAAAAGACTGAAATATAAACCGTGACACCATTAAAGTCCTAGAGGAGAACGTATGTAGGAGGATCTCAGATATTTCACAAAGAAACTTTTTTACTGACTTGTCCCCTAGAGCAAGGGACATAAAGGAAAGAATAAACAAATGGGACCTCATCAAAATTAAAAGCTTCTGCACAGCTAAAGAAAACAGCATCAAAATTAAAAGAGAACCAACTGTATGGGAAAACATATTTGCCAATGATATCTCAGACAAGGGTTTAATCTCCAAAATATATAAAGAACTTACATGACTGCACTCTAGAAAGACAAGGAATCCAATTAAAAAGTGGGCAAAGGACTTGAACAGACACTTCTCCAAGGAGGACATACAGAAAATCCAAAGACACATGAAACGATGTTCAATATCGCTAGCTATCAGAGAGATGCAAATTAAAACCACAATGAGATACCACTTCACACCAGTCAGAATGGCTATCATAAACAAAGCAACAAACAACAAGTGTTGGAGAGGTTGTGGAGAAAAGGGGACCCTAGTGCATTGTTGGTGGGACTGCAGACTGGTACAACCACTATGAAAGCAGTTTGGAACTTCCTCAGAAAACTAAAAATGGATCTGCCTTTTGACCCTGCAATTTCACTGCTGGGACTCTATCCTAAGAATACTAAAACACCAATTCAAAAGAACCTATGCATCCCAATGTTCCTAGCAGCACTATTTACAATAGCTAGGTGCTGGAAGCAACCTAGATGCCCATCAGTAAATGAATGGATCAAAAAACTATGGTACATTTACACAATGGAATTCTATGCAGCAGAAAGAAAGAAGGAGCTCCTACCCTTTGCAACAGCGTGGATGGAGCTGGAAAACATTATGCTAAGCTTAACAAGCCAGGCAGTGAAAGACAAATACCATATGATCTCACCTTTAACAGGAACCTAAACAACAAAACAAAGAAACAAGCAAAATATAACCAAAGACACTGAAATAGAGGACAGGCTGACAGTGGCCACAGGGGAGAGAAGAAGGAATTTAAGGGGACAGTGGGAAGGGTTCACAGGAACAAACTTAAAGGACACATGGTCAAAAACTAAGGGGAGGGTGGTAATGGGAGGGAAGTGGTGAGGGTGGGACGGGGGACTGGATTGGGAGTAAAAAGGAGAAAACTGTATTTGAACAATGATTAAAATAAAATAAAAAAGAAGCAATAGAAAAAAAAAGAAATGAGAGAAAGGAGTTCCATCCAAGATGGAGGCATAGGTAGAAACCCTTCACTTCCTTGCACAACCAAAAGGGGGATAACAATCCATCTAAAATCAATAAACAACCAGTAGTGCCAGAAAAATCAAACTGCATGGAACTCTGACAACCACAGAATTAAAGAAATAGTCAAACAGAACAACCAGACCGGTAAGGCTGTGGACAGTGAGAAACCAAGGGGAAGCAGCAGACTGTGGGGTCTGGGTGTGTTGTGTTGAGGTGGCAGGCTGTGTTGAAGGCTGACTTAAGGGGAAACTGAAATTCAGAGGTGGCTGTGGCCTACAGCAGTTGCTGTGGTAGGAGAAACTCCCAGTCCCACACAAGAGTTTGTTGAAAAGTGTGCTAGAGATGAGCAGATGAGCTGCATTGTTCCCTCTGTGGCACTGCCCCCAAAGGCAGTGCCTAAGTGTAGAAAGGAGGTTTTCCCTGCCTGGGTGAATACCTAAGGCCCTGCCCCATTGCAACTTAACAAGGGCCCTGAACAAAGAAATAGGGCCAAAATGAAAGAACAGAGGAAAACATCAAAAGAGAGCTGAATGATGAGAATATAGCCAACATATTTGATGGGGAATTTAAAGCCCTGGTAATCAAAATGCTCACAAAACTGATTGAGCTTGGTCAAAAAATGAAAGAACAAATAAAAGATACCCAAAATGACATAAAGTAAAATATTCAGGGAACCAACAGTGACAGGAAGGAAACCAGGACTCAAATCAATGATTTGGAACAAAAGGAAGAAATAAACATCCAACTGGAACTGAATGAAGAAACAAGAATCCAAAACAATGAAGAGAGACTTAGCAACCTCTGGGACAACTTGAAACATTCCAATATCCAAGTTATAGATGTGCCAGAAGGAGAAGAACAACAGCAAGAAATTGAAAACTTATTTGAACAAATAATGAAGGAAAACTTCCCCAATCTAGTGAAGAAAATAGACTTTTGGGAAGTCCAGGAAGCCCAGAGAGTCCCAAAGAGGTTGGACCCAAGGAGGAACACACCAAAGCACATCACCATTACCCAAGATTAAAAACAAAGAGAGAATCTTAAAAGCAGCAAGAGGAAAGAAAAGAGTTACCTACAAAGGAGTTCCCATAAGATGATCAGCTGATTTCTCAAAAGAAACCTTATAGACAAGAAGGGTCTGGAAAGAAGTATTCCAACTCAGAAAAGGCAAGGCCCTACATCCAAGATTACTCTATCCAGCAAACCTTTCATTTAGAATGGAAGGGCAGATAAAGAGCTCCCCAGATAAGTTAAAGGAGTTCATCATCAGCAAGCCTTATTATATGAAACATTAGAAGGACTTATCTAAGAAAAGGAAGATCAAAACTATGAACAGGAAAATGACAACAAACTCACAACTATTAACAAATGAACCTAAAATAATAAAAGAAAGAAAAATAATGAAAACAAAAACTAAGCAAACAACTAGAACTGGAACAGAATCAGAGAAATGGACATCACATGGAGGGTTTCTGGTGGGGAGGGGGAGGGGAGGAATAGGGGGAAAAAGTACAGGGAAGAAGAAGCATAGTTGGTAGGTATTAAATAGACAGGGAGAGATAAAAAATGGTATAGGAAACAGAGAACTCAAAGAACTTATATGTACAACCATGGGCATGAACTAAGGTTGGGGGGATGCTGGAAGATTGGGGGAAGCAGGGAGGAGGGAGGATAAAAGGGAAAAATTTGGAAAACTGTAATAGCATAATCAATAAAATATACTTAAAAAAAGAAATCAAAGGCCTTTTTGTATACCAACAATGAAAAATTGGCAATAGAAATCAGGAAAAAAATCTCATTAGATATAGTGACAGGAAAAATAAAAGACCTAGGAATAAAGCTAACCACGGAGGAAAAAGAGCTGTACTCAGAAAACTACACAACAATGAAGAAAGAAATTAAGGAAGACACAAAATAAATGGAAGCAGGTACCATGTTCATGGACAGGAAGAATTAACATCATCAAAATGTCCATACTACCCAAAGCAATTTATAGATTCAACACAATCCTTATTAAAGTACCAATGGCACACTTCACAGATAAAAAACAAACATTTCAAAAATTTATATGGAAACATAAATGATCCTGAATAGCCACAGCAATTTTGAAAAAGAAGAACAAAGTAAGAGGGATCACAATGCCTGATATCAAGCTGTGTTAGAAGGCCACTGAAGTCGAAACAGTCTGGTACTGGCATAAAAACAAAACAAAACAAAAACAAAAGAAAAAAAAACACACATAGGCCAATGGAACAGAATAGCAAGCCCAGAAATAAACCCAAGTGTCTATGGTCAATTAATATTTGACAAGGGGGAAGAAGTACAAAATGGAGTAAAAATAGCCTCTTCAATAAATGGGGTTGGGAGATCTGGACAAGTACATGCAAAAAAATTGAAACTCGATCACCAACTCACACCATACACAAAAATTACTTCAAGGTGCATAAAAGACTTAAAGATAATTTGTGACAAAATAAAAGTTTCAGAGGAGAACACAGACCCAAAAATCTCAGATATTCCATGTAACAATATTTTCACTGATATGTCCCCTAGAGCAAGGGACATAAAGGAAAGAATAAACAAGTAAGAGCCCATCAAAATAAAAAGCTCCTGCACAGCTAAAGAAAATATCAGCAAAGTGAAAAGGGAACCAACTTTATGGAAAAAATATTTGCAAATGGTACCCTGGACAAGGGCCTGATGTCCAAAATATATAAAGAACTCACACAATTCCACTCCAGGAAGATAAACAACCCAATCAAAAAATGGGTGAAGGACTTGAACAGACAGTTCTCCAAGGAGAACATACAAAGGGCCCAGAGACATGTGAAAAGATGCTCAGCATCACTAGCCATCAGAGAGATGCAAATTAAAACACAATGAGATACTACTTCACACCAGTCAGAATGGTCATCATAAATAAATCAACAAACAGGTTTGGAGAGGATATAGAGAAAAGGCAACCATAGTACATTGTTGGTGGGAATGTAGACTGATGCAGCCCCTATGGAAAACAGTATGCAATTTCCCCAGAAAACTAAAAATGGAACTGCCTTTTGACCTGACAATTCCACTGCAGGGATTATACTCTAAGAATCCTGAAACAGCAATTCAAAAGAACTTATGCAACCCAATGTTCATAGTAGCACAATTTACAATAGCCAAGTGCTGGAAGCAACCTAAGTGCCCATCAGTAAATGATCAAATAACTGTAGTACATTTACACAATGGAGTACTATGCAGCAGAAAGAAAGAAGGAGCTCCTACCCTTTACAACAGCATGGATAGAACTGGAGAGCATTATGTTAAGTGAAATAAGCTAGGTGGTGAAGGACAAATACCCTATGACCTCACCTATAAGTGGAATCTAGTCAACAAAACAAACAAGCAAGAAAAATATAACCAGAGACATTGAAATTAAGAACAAACTGACCTGAGAGGAGGTGGGAGGGGATAAAGGGAGAAAAAGGAGTAAGGGTTTTCAGGAACATTTATAAAGAACACATGGACAACACGAAAAGGAGGTAAGGATTGAGGGTGGGAGGTGGGGATGGCTGGGGTTGCGGGGATAGTGGTAGGAGGAAAATGGAGACAACTGTACTTGAACAATTAAAACTGCAATTAAAACTATTGCAGTTTTTAATTTTTTTAAACAATTAAAAATGCAAAAAAATAAAAATTTGAAATATTAACATTCACTCTCCAAATGAAATAATTATTAACCATAATGGGTCACTAAATGTTTACAAAATGCATTAACAAAGGCATTACGGCTTTTTGTGAACCAATAAATGCCCATTTTCACGTGGGGACAGCATATATAGAACCATCACAACTTTTCATTAAAATAATTGCCAGGGTCAATACAGTGTGGATCCAAATTAAGAAACCTAAGTAGGAGACAGTCCACGACTTCCAATATGGCAAATAGAGAAATGCCTAACTTCTAAACATTGGATTTCCTACTTCTCAAGCAGAGCTCCTGACTGCACTCCTGCCTGCCCCTCACCCCCTGGACACAGTGGTGACTCATTCTGAGCTCTCTTCTCCAAGCCACACGAAGAGCACAGAAATAAAGACTTTGGAAACATGACTGAGATATGGCTGCAGCTAGCTGACATTTCTCTGTGACATGTCTAAGTAGTATGTTTCTCTTCCCCACTTCTACCTGTTATCTTCTTGTGTCCTCACATTAACCCCAGAGTTTGCCAATCTAGTATTATGCCCACTTCAAACACCAAACACCTAAGATGGGAAAACAACACTCTCTGTGATGCATTTGGCAAATGACAGGACCAGAACGCCTTCTCCACATCATCTGTAGCTTCAACATTCTCTCAACTCGATGTTTTCGTGATTCAAATTTTCAGCTAATAATCTAAGCATATTAACCTAAATCATCCTCATCCATATCACCTTGTACAGGGATCGCTGCTTTTACCAATTCCTAGGTGGCATTAGGATATGCCAGGTGATTTTCAAGATGACAGTATCTTGGATAGTAGTTCCCCAAACTTTAAGGTGTCTGAACATTATTTATTTCATCAGTAATTCCCAATCTTTTCCATCACAGCACAAATAGGATATGATAATATGTGCACAGCTGACCAGCCAGGAGGTGACAGCAGGTTCACATAACCCCTGCACAGCCACTCTGGGGCTGAGGGCAGGAGGAGCTCAGTGCTCCTGTGACTGGTGTGCTGCTCTGCCAAGCTCACAGCTGGCAAACTCCAATTTTCAGTTCTACAACTACTACCACGTGTTCCCAGTGATCCAGGCACAAAGACACACAAATCAGTGGTGTAATAAAAGAAAAAAGACAGTGATAACCTCAGGGTCCAACTCTTATACACAGTGGGGAGTTTTCCTTTCCTAACATGGACTTTCAGGCATGTCCACTCACCATCCTGTAGAGGTTGTAGACAAAGTATAGCCCATTTATGCCAAGTACTGTTGTAGGGGCTACCTAAGAAATTGAATTACCAAAGGAGAGTGTTTAATGCTGCAAATCCACCACCCCTGTAAGAAAAACCCTAAAAAACTAATGACTCTTTAGGTTTTCCCATAGATTAAAGGACATTACAGCTTGCTTTAACAGCCACATCTTAAATTAAGACTTGAGAGTTTTCTAGGCATTATTACTTTTTAAAGGAAAACAGAAACCATATCCAAAATATTAACACTGTTTTTGTACCAACACAGTACTTATTATCACACATATTCTAGTACCTGAGCAGCTTTGTTTTTTTTTTATACTTTTTCAGTCCTTTTGCTGTTTTGTTCTCCCCATACTTTTTTCCTTCTTAGATCTCCTTTTTCACTAAAGTATTTTTATTTATCAAATGGCCTTGATTTGGGGGAAAAATTTTGTGTTTAAAGCAAAAAGCACAGATGAACAGCCCACTAAAATGCACCAGACTAAATGTGAACTTATTTATTTATTTAGAGCTTTTGGTGTTTAAAATGTCAAATACAGACTTCTGGCCAAAATGGAAGCATAAGTAGATACGTTTTGCTTCCTCATACACCCAAAAGAAGGACAACAACCAATTTAAAAACAATCAGAAATGCCAGGAAATAAAACTTTATGGAAGTCGGACAACCAAGGAATATGGAAGAAACATTCATCCAGACTGGTAGGAGGGGTGAGACAGGCAGCCAGGTGAGAAGGGCAGCTGGGCGACAGGATGTACAGCAAGGCAGCGGCTGGCAGACCAGGCTAGCAAAGCAGTGGCTGGTGGACCAGGCAGTCCTACATTCACATGTAGATAAATCGGGAGGAACAACTGGAGAAGGAGACAGACCATACAACCTAGGGTTCCCAGGGAAATAAAGCCTCAAAACCTCTGACTGTTAAAACCTGTGGGGGTTGTGGCTGTAAGAGAAACTGCCAGTCTCACAGAAGAGTCCATTGGTGGAACCCACAGGGTGCTAGAACATACACAAACACACTAACCCAGGAATTAGCACCAGAGGACCCAATTCACTGGACAGGGGAGAAGTGACTGAAAGTGGGGCAAGAGCCAGGAAAGTGGCATTATTCCCTCTCAGACCCCTCCCCCACACACAGCACCACAGTGGAGAGAAGTGGGTTGCCCCACCCTCTTGAATACCTAAGGTTCTGCCCCTTACAACATAACAGGTGCACCAAAACAAAGAAATATGGCCCAAATTAAAGAATGGATCAAAACACTACAAAAAGTACAAAGTGATGAGGAGATAGCCAACCTACCAGATGCAGAGTTCAAAACACTGATAATCAGGATGCTCACAGAAATGGTTGAGTATGGCTGCAAAGTAAAGGAAGAAGTGAAGGCTATGCAAAGTGAAATAAAGCAAAATATACAGGAAACCAACAGTGAAGGGAAGGAAACTGGGACTCAAATCAACAATTTGGAACAAAAGGAAGAAGTAAGTATTTGACTGGAATAGAATGAAGAAACAAGAATTCAGAAAAATGGGGACAGGCTTAGAAACTTCTGGGACAACTTGAGATGTTCAAACATCAGAATCATAGGGGTGCCAGAAGGAGAAGAGGAAGAGCAAGAAATTGAAAACTTATTTGAACAAATAATAAAAGAAAAGCCCCCCAGTCGGGCAAAGGAAATAGACTTCCTGGAAATCCAGGAAGCTCAGAAAGTTCCAAAGAAGCTGGACCCACGGAAGAACACCCTAAGACACATCATAATTAAATTGCCTAAGATTAAAGACAAGAAAATAATCTTAAAGTCAGCAAGAGAAAAGAAGACAGTTGCCTACAAAGGAGTTCCCATAAGACTATCAGGTGATTTTGCAAAAGAAACCTTGGAGGCAAGAAGGGGCTGGAAAGAAGTATTCCAAGCCATGAAAGGCAAGGACCTACATCCAAGATTACTTTATCCAGCAAAGCTCTCATTTAGAATGGGAGGGCAGATAAAGTGCTTCCCAGATAAGGTCAAGTTGAAGGAGTTCATCATCACCAAGCCCTTATTATGTGAAATGTTAAAGGGACTTATCTAAGAAAAAGAAGTTCAAAACTATGCATAGTAAAATGACAACAAACTCACAACTATCAACAACTGAACCTAAAAACAAAACCCCATTCCCACACAAGACACAAAAACAAAAACAAACTAAGCAAACAACTAGAACAAGAACAGAATCACAGAAATGGAGATTACATGGAGGGTTATTAGCAAGATGGGGAGGGGGAGAATGGGATAGGTACAGGGAATAAGAAGCATAATTGGTAGGCACAAAATAGACAGGGGAAGGTTAAGAATAGCATAAGAAATGGAGAAGCCAAAGAACTTATAGGTAGGACACATGGACATGAATTGAGGGGTGGGGGAGTGGTGGAGGGAGGGGGGTGTGGGACAGAGGGTAATAAAGAGGAGAAAAATTGAATAACTGTAATAGCATAAGCAATAAAATATACTTAAAATACACAGAAAAATAAAATTTCAAATACAATGATCTAATTATTGTAGTTTTAAACATTAATTATTTTTTCCTTGTCATCTAGGAAAAACTGCAGCACAAATCAACACAGTAGAGAATAGTGACAACAAAATTACATTTAAAACATAATTTAGATAACATATATGCCTCTTTTAAATTAGTAAATAGAAAATGTAATTGTCAATAGTAAAGGCCAGCAAGAATGAAATAGACATTTATATGTTATGTTTGCATGCATCATAAAGGCAATGACATAGTAAGCTTTAAACTTTTACTAAACAGCAATATAAACATATAAATAAGAAAAAACATTCTCTTTATTTTAAACTCAACATTTTCTTCTATATTCAGTAAAAAATTTTTACTTTTCAAAAGTATGACAGCTGTCAATTGAAATCTCTTACTTCTTTAACATGTACTTTTCATTCTGATATACAGATTAGGTATTATGATTTAAAATGGAACAGTTTAATGCAAAACCCCAGTTGCTTCCATATAACGAGAGAAGTCTTAAAGCTGGTACTCTATGGTATCGAATTGCAGCATACATACTGTATTGCCCCGTGCTAGTCTGATATATGCTAGCCGGTACTGCCATAGTAGTGATGTGAGGTGGTGTTCCTTCTTCCTCTGATTTTTCCTCTTCAATCTTGGGAACACCAGGCACATCAGAGGAAAGTTCATTCAGTACTTTTCTAAAACAGAATTTAACAATACAAATAATTAAGATCTATAAATGAGATTTAAAACAGAAAAGCTATAGTAGAAGAATTGGTTTGATGTATAATGACTCTTTCTTTTTGAAAAAAAAAAAAAGCATCATTACAGTGGAAACTTAACTTACCGGTAGGAGGGTCTTCGTGAGAGGATTTCTCTATGTTTGTGAAAATCAATTACACCTTCTGATTCTGCAGACTCATCTGTCTCTGCAATTGTTGCTACCTAGAATATGAAAGTTTCTGAAATACATCATAAACAATATGATTTCCTTCTTTCAAAACAGTGTGACTAACAGTCTCTGTGTGCAGCAGTACTAAGCCAGGTACTGGGAAGCACCCAGCAGAACACACTGAACCCGCACTCATGGAGCTCACGCCTGGCTTAGGAAAGGAAGCACAGAGACAAGTATTTCAGTTGCAGGACAAGTGTGTATGGAAAGGAACAGTACAGACAATAAATACTACAGAAATACAAGTAAATAGTGGCTGGAATGTCAAGTGAGACTTCACAGGAAAGGCCTAAATATATGATACATAAAACCTAAGGTCCCCTCACAAATCCAACAGAGAAAGAATGAGCGATAGAGGCAGGAAAAAGTCTCAATTTCATGGCCCGTTTCGCAACACCACAGCTGACATGAGCTGGGTCTTCAGGTTAGACATTAGATAGGTCCCAGGATGAGAGAATATTTAAGCAGATAAGCCTGGTTGAAGTTAGGATTTATGTTACAACAAGCTGTTAAGATTTGATAATGATAGGTCTTGAAGGTCTAAATAAGGAATTTGTCCTCAAAAGATAAGACTTTTAAGCATGATTTCATTTTTTTCAAGTCATGTAACAAAATTATAACATGATTATTAAACAAATTCACAGAACTAAAATAAAAAACCTTTCTTCAACATGACTGCTCTCATTATATATAGCCATTTATCATTCAAGGTCTAGGACAGTTAGGCATTTACAGTAAACTCACTTTACTTAATATTACGATTATGTGGGAATTGATTTGGACAAAATCAAAAGAGTTTATTAAACTATGAACAGTGTACCCTGGCCAGTGTGACTCAGTTGGTTGGAGCGTCATTCCATAACCAAAAGGTTGCAGGTTCTATCTGCAGTCTGGGTGCACGTGATCCCCAGTTAAGGAGGCAACCAATCAATGCTCCTATCTCACATGAATGTTTCTCTCCCTCTCCCTTCCTCTCTCTTTAAAAGCATTGAAAAAAAGTCCTCAGGTGAGGAAAAAATATGTCAACAATATAAGAAGGAATATATACCTCCCAAGCACATGGATGAGCATACATGTTCACCTGCACACATGACCATGCATCTCTGTTCATGGACACCCAACAAATAAGCATACTAGCCAACAAATATAATTTATTAGAAAAAATGTTGCAATATTGCCACCAAACATTTATCACTTTACACTGGGCTTTCACACAACTCTCACATAATTCTAACAACCTCTTTGTGTGAGGTAGGCTGCTAATTTTCAGAAAGGCAAAAACTGAAGTTCACACAGAGATTAAGGGACTTGTCCATTCTTCAAAAGGAAGGAATTTTAAGACAAGATCCACCACCACTTAGCTGTACAAAGATAATTAAATCATTGTTTCACAAAAAATAAAACAAAACAAAACAAAAGAAAACCCTTGTGAATATAAGACAATACTTTCTTCTGGTACCAGCTAAGTTAAAACTAAGAAACACCTGCACCCCAATACAAAGTCAAAATACAAAAAGGAGACTGGACAGACTTTCTTGTTTTATAATTAGAGTCAGAAACTCTTGGAACCAAGGGTCATCAAGTCAGGGGAGGGAGACAATGCTGAGAATTATTAAGACATGTGGTGCCTCAAAGATAACCAAGCTTTTACTGCATGTGGGTTTATTACTTCAAATATCATGTTGCAAACCCCATTCTCATTTTGCAGTAAATTGTACTAAATATGCAGAAAAGAAAAAGACTAAATTAGTACATCTACTTTTTCCTCAAAGGTCTTTTTGTCATCAATTAGGTTCAAATAATTCTAACATTTAAAGGACAATAACAAACTGACATTAAAAAAAAGAGAAGTAAATTCAGTAAACAAGTGTGCTTCAAGAAATGCTAAGGATATAAATCCAGAGATGGTGAGGGTGTAAACACATCCAGAGACGTGTTTCCTTTATAATAATAAAACACATATCTGGATCACAACCATAATACCAACCACATCTACAAAACCAAGGTCTAAGAGGGGGTACATGATGTATAAACATAAGACCAAGAGACAATGACATCATTATTCTCTACGGATTATATATATTGAATTAAAAATAAACTTAAATTTCTACCTACCTACTAATGTGAGTATTCATGAAAATAGCATCAATACTATGAACTTTACATTACTGTGTTTATCAGACATCTTCTCCAAAGAATCCTCAAATATTTTTAAGCACCACTGGAGAGCTCTGGAAAATAAATATGAGTTTGAACAGCCAACAACCTGAAGAATTATTCATTTGGCAATTACTCATCCTGCAAATTAAAAGCTGACAACAAAACAGCAACTCTTAGTCAAATCCACGTATCTAGCAGAGTACAATGTGCTTCACACATAGAAGGAAATTCCTCCAAATCTCTAATAAAACAACTGGAGCATAAAAGCTACACAAGGAAAATATGATACATTAGTAAAAAAAAAAAAAAAGAAGCTCAAGCTCAAGAAACTCAAAGACAAATCATGCGGGAAGGAAGATAACTTGAACAGTTTGTATGTGTGGTGACTGAATTACTCCCTGCACATGGACAGTCTGACCCGAAAGTAACTGTACTAGAGTCACAGCTGGGGAGCCTCTTCCAGTGCCTGTTCCAGCTACAGAAATCTGCAAAACTGAGCATCATTGAG